>NC_136551.1:10373797-10953797 GCF_910591455.1 Pholis gunnellus | reverse complement strand
TAAAGGGACAGTTCACCTTCACCACAAAAGCAGAATGCCATGTAGTCGCATTCTATTTAAGAGACATCTCTATGGCCAATACCTCCCTTTGAACTGTCCCTTTGTTAATAGTAAATGATGTAGGATGCAGCGGACTTATCTCTGGATTTAGTGACTTAACATCCAGTGTCCTCAACTGCCCTCCAGCCTTCTCTGTTTATCATTTCACTGTTTAAAAATAGAATTGTGATGGAGGCTTTCACAAGAATGCTCCAAAAATGGCAACTTTTCAGGACCGAAGAGGAAAAAAAGACAGCCTTGCTCTCAGGCTTCCAGTTGACCCAGTGTCCCCCCCCCCCCCCCCCCCCCCCCCCCTCCACTCTGACTTCAAGTAAATCCTTCCACTCTGCTTGCGATGCTCCCGACCCGTCCTCCACACACACAGACTGTCAACAGTGGCCACACAATCAATCATATCAATGCAAAATGAATGCATCGTTGGTTTCTCTGTGTGTGTGTGTGTGTGTGTGTGTTGCGTCAGCTACTGTACTGGTCGCTGGTTCTCCTCCGCTCAGCTCGTGTCCATAGCAACACGGCAGCGCGACAGGAGACCCCCCCCCCTTCACTCTATCCCAGATTATGTAATAACACTCGCTGCTCCGCCGTCCTTCAAGCAGCTTCCCCTGGCAAAACAGCTGGTGTGTTAAGAAACGAACACACACTATCTAACCACAGGCTGACGTTGGTCAAGTGTGCTAGCTTTTGTTTGTTTTAAAAAAGGATTTCACAGCTTTAAGTCTCCATGTAGTGTTCATCACTGGTGGCTTTTAGTTGGTCCAAATGTATTCATTCACAAATGCTCATCCTATAGTTAAAGCCAAAAGAGTGTTGAAGTTATATTTCCACTAACTCCCTCTTTGTCTCTTTCAGACTGAAGGACTCATCTATCCTTTGAATTGGCGTCTTCTCCGACCTGCTGCTCAGAGAAAGACTCCACTCTGCCCTTCCACTGGGCTCTGTGGCCCTACACACACACACACACACACACACACACACACACACACACACACACACACACACACACACACACACAGGAAACAAGCAGGTCACCGTCTATGCACGTCATGAATTTCGCTGAAGGCAGGACAAGTGTGTTTGTGTATACGTGTGTGTGTGCGAGCGAGCGGGTGGATGTGTGTGTCGGTGCGTCTTATGTTCCCTGCGCTTTCAGAGGCCATCTCACCTGTGACCTACATTTTGGCGCAAGCACAGAAGCAAAGATAGTCAGATCGTAACAAAACTCTAATGGTACCCAGATTCTATTTATTTACCTGAGGGCAGTTTCATGACTGCCTTGTGTGAGTGCAAGTGTGTTTCTGAGACAAAGTACAACTAACCGGTATGACAATGAACAAAGAAACTTACTATACAAATGGCACAGGGAGGGATACCAAGGTACACGGAGTATATAACTATATTTAGATTCACATGTTATTTATTTTTGGAAGATGAATGTCTGATAAGACCTACCCAATGCCTTAATGTCTATACTGTCTTTATGTTTTCTATGAAATAAGAGAGAAATATTCTATTACGGTATGTCTGTTTGGACCTACATCTCTATATTGTTGTTCTGTTGTGGAACTTAAAAAGCTTACCAGTAAAGATATTATTTCAGAAATATACAGTACAGTGGGGCTGCTTGAGATCTGATTTACCGTATTGATATTAAAGTATTTTCTTAATTACTAATTTCTTATTTATTCTAACTTAGGTTCTTTTTTTTGTCCAATCAAAGCGCTGGACTTAAAGAGTTATATTTCTAAATGTCGTTAAGAGTTATGCATGTCTTTATCACTCAGCTCAGACCCCACAGCACCAGGCATCTGAATGCACTGTACCTCCCACAGTTCCTCAGTCACTTGAGCCCCTAAGACCTCACACACTCCTACCTTCATACCTATACGGCCTGCCGTTGAGCTTGATGCAGGCCGCTCTGCTGTGATATCATTGGACGGTACAACTGTATAGTTGAGGTGACGATAGAGGGGGTGGAGCCGATGAAAAGTGACACGTTTGGGGCACAGTGGAGACGTTTTTCTGGTCAACCAGTGTCAGCAGTGCTGGACAATCGCTGAAATAGTAGAAGTAGACAGGCCAACACATCTGGCACCATCATGGAGGGTCACTGGAAAACCAGCTGTGTGGAAAATATCTCTCTATTGCAGACTGCATGAAGAGTTTGATCTAGCTGAAGAGAATTACATAATGTTACAAGTTAAAGCAAAACTATGTAACTAGCCTATATCACTAAGTGACACCTATGTAATTACAATTACAGGATAATGCTAAAACAAATTATAATATTAGTGCACAGAAAAATGGCATTGAATCAGTGTATCTAATGTTTGCTAACATTAGCCAATATCTGTTGCTGGCTGACATTAGCTAACGGTAGCTACTGGCTTACATTAGCTAACATAAGCTACCATTAGCTACCTACTGGCTGACATCAGTTAACAGTAGCTACTGCCTTGCACTAGCTAACATCAGGCACTCGCTGACATTTAACACTAGCTAGCATTAGCTACCTACTGGCTGACATCAGTTAACAGTAGCTACTGCCTTACACTAGCTAACATCAGGCACTCGCTGACATTTAACACTAGCTAGCATTAGCTACCTACTGGCTGACATCAGTTAACAGTAGCTACTGCCTTACACTAGCTAACATCAGGCACTCGCTGACATTTAACACTAGCTAGCATTAGCTACCTACTGGCTGACATTAGCCTACATTAGCTACAGGTCATACCAGACCAAGTAAGGTAGCAGCAAAACTCTAGAGTGTAATGAATTGAACAATAGTGTTTTATTGCTTATGAAGTCAGAAAAAATCTTCTACGTTTAGAAAATCCACAGCCTCTCTTTAAAGTGAGGCGTTGTAACTTTTGCTGAATAGCAGCCACTGCGGCCACAAGTAGCAAGCTATTTCAGGATAATGATAAAAGCTAACAGATTGCTACCATTAGCTGGGGTGTTTCATTACTCATATATTCAACTTTTCAATAGTTAGAAGAAGATTGTCTTATAGCCTTCAAAAGTTACAAAGTCTCGGAAACTGAAACTGAAGCTGTGACCCTCCGAAATGGCCGCCAGACGTTTAGTCACCATCAACTGAAAGCCGTCTGTAATGTCCTGACTGTTTGGTCCTTGAGTCGTCCACTGTGCCAACTCAAACGGGCTCACAACCCCCTTTATTGTACAGTAGATTGTAAAACTTTTAACCATGTCTGAATGTATCGCTGAGCTGGTAGGAACACCACATAAACATATCGTGGTAACTGTTTTTGACAGAGTTGAATAATATTGGAGCTGTACCACGTTGTGGCATCTATTTATCTACAGAGTCTTGAATGTGTATATTGTGTACATAGAAAGAGTTTAACTAAAAACAATCTATTGAAAATACATAGTTCTTAGATTTTACCTATGTTGCAATGATATTCCTGTGTAAAGATTTTGGCTACCGATTTTTAAACAGGGGATGGGGGTTTTTGCTTTTGGGGTTGTACAGTGTATTGTATGCTTTTCTCCCTCACAGTCTGACTATATGAAAAAATACTCTTGTCTATTTTATTATAGAGATCTCTTTGCCTTGTTGACTCACTTTACCTAATGGCATATGCAATAGTGACATGAATACAATCTAGTTTACAACCGTGGAACCAAATGTAACTTTGCATTGATGATTTATTTTCTTCTCGTGGCGAGCAGAAGCTGTTTTGCTCCTTGTACATTTCTCTTTCTGCCAAGTGTTTTGTTTTTTGTCGCTGAGAACTTTGTTCTTGACGTGTCTCAAAGCGCTTTACCCATTTCTGTGTCCATGGACAGACGGACTGATCTTGGATTGTCTGAATGCGTCGTTGTCTTCCATTGTACATAATTCAATATACTGTTTATTGTGATGCTCACAAGAGATGATTATAATGATTTATAAATTCTGGTAGTTGAGTATTGCTTTTGTCTGTATTGATTATGGATAGCAACCTACAGAAATAAATGAATTTATTTAAAGAGGTACAACTTTGTCTTCGTTTTTTATTTCCACAAATAATATATCATGCAGTCTAAATGACAAATATAATGACTGTGGTGTACTGTTAGGGACTTCTAAATACACTGATGTGAAATTACAAATCTATATTTTTTATATGAAATACCCATTTCTAGCCCTACAGTAAAGATGCAAAATCATTTACTTAATGTTTTAAAGCAAGACTTTGTCACTTTTGCTTAATATATTTCAGAATTGTGTATATAATATATCCATCATAACATCTCAAATAAACAATCATTGAAGTAGAGGGGAGTCATAAAGTCAGCAATACAGCAATATCCATCTAAAGGATGCTAACGTGCTAACGTTAGCTACCGTAAGCTACTAGTCAAACCAGACCAAGTGAGGCGAGTGTATTGAACTGAACCAGGATTAGTTTATTGCTTATAAATTCAACTTTTAATTTGTAATAAGAAGAATGTTTTATTTAGTTTTACAGAAGTTACATAGTGTCACCTTAATTATTTTTTCTCCTAACGACTGATTTAAATGGATTTAACATCAGTTATATATTGCCTATAACTATGTTGTTAACAAACAACTTTGTCAGCGTAAAAGTTTGGGAGAAGTGATTTTGAATTATATAATCTTGCCCTATACCACTAGTTATGAACCTCATCCCATCCTGCCCCTTCTCTTCTCCCTCCCTCACCACGATGTAGTGCATTTGGCACAAAGTCTAATAGCTTCCTGACTCTTTGTCTAGAGAGGCGGATATCCTACTGTGCCCCCGATCTGCGGAAGAATGAGGAGCTGAACTCTGTGGACGACACTTTCCCTCTCCGCAAGTGTTTTTATTTCAGACGGAGGCCGAGGCGGGAAGCTCATACTGAGCCAATGACTTCCTGTCAAGCCACGCGTCTCCAGCATGGCCTACGTAGTCACAGTCCGGAGGTCAACAGGTTCGAAGCCTGAAGTGAAGCAACACATTTCACCTACTTCCAACTCCCACACACTCACATGCAGCTGTTACACAGGGAGCTTGTGTTTCTTTGCCACGGAGTTATCTTTGACCACGTGTTCATTGTAAAATATAGGAATATTTTGACTTTAAGGTTCAATTCACACATTTTTTCCACGTTTTTGAGACTTTTGCTCTCAATGACGAATGTAGTTGTAGTTTTTAAAAGAATAGTTTATGTTGCGGAGCGTTCGATAAGCCTGACACCACGATAATATCTGTGCGTTACGTATGGAACTGAAGCTAGAGGGGGTTTAGCCTAGCTTAAAGTAGCTGGAACTAAGGGGAATACACTTAGCTGCACAAAAACAGAAAAGAACAGTTTTGTTGTGTATCAAAAATTAGCATGTTTCCACCTTAAACCACCAACATGCTGGTAGGGAGATAGCTGTTTACCCCCGTTTCCAGTCTCTGCCAAGCTAGACTGACTGCTAACGTGCAGCCTCACGGAGCCGCTAGCACAGCTTTAGACTGTAAGTCTTTGTGAAGGCTTAGTCGAAACAGGTTTGAAACCCAAAAGCGTGGTGAGTTAGTACACAGGCAGGGGAAATGTGAGAATAGGAACTGGCTAACATTGTGACATGTTTAGTCAGCCAGTTTATCCGCTTAAAACACAGAACCCTCTAAATGACGAAACATAGCCTACACTCACAATGATGCAGTTGCTTTAATATTCTCTATGGGCATCAAGTATCTCCAGTACAGACACAAAATGAACACACACAGAGGCACTGAGGGCACACCTCTGGCTGGTGTGTATTAATTAGCAGTATGACACTGTCAGTGGGGCTCTTCTCTGCTGCCAGGCAGAAACCAGCCTTACATAACCCCCCCACCACCACCAAGCCACCAGGAGGGACACAGTGTTCCTCACTGACTGACCGTCCAAAAAAAACCCTTCCCTTTTTGTTTGTTTTTAACGAAATCTATACGAGCACATTTGTGCTCCCAAGGCAAACCGCAGGAGGACACGAAAGCAGAAGTCTTTGTGGAATGATGCCTTTGCTGTCGCTGGTCGTTGCTTCTTTGACATAAAGGACAGCTTGCTCAATAACAATGTCAGGGAAGTGAATTTCTCAAGCCTGTGCAACAACTGTTTAACGGTTCCCAAAATACAGTTTACAGGATGCTGCTTTGAAGTATATGTGTGTCTGTCTATCTGATCTATTCCTGGATGCCCTCAATTATTCCCAAATTTAGAATCCCATTCACAATCACATGCTTGTACACGCACGCAGACAAACGAGGAAAGAATTCATAACAGCAATCCACGTCATCGGCGTAACATTTGGAGGCTCGATCGTCTCCGACTTGTGACGAACTCTTGCTCCAAGAAGTCTTTGGAGATCGGGAAGTTGTCCAATTTCCATTGAAATCAAGTGCCATGCGTTCCTTTTGAAAATGGGGAATATGTAATGACTGTCTTTGTTAATTGGATCGCAAATACACTTTTTTTCTTCTAGCAACAACACATATCAACTTTCAAATCTGTCATTGATAAACAGGTCATCTGCAATCATGAAACAGGAAGAGTGGCCGCACCGAGGATCAAACCCCGTACCCCCTCCCTGACATGTTCACGCCTTGTTCTTCAGAGAGAGGCCGAGCTGGAAACAATCTTGTGAAACTGAACTTTAAACAGCATGTACCCTGTGGCCTCGATGCACCCGCCGTACATTGGAGCAGCATGTGTGGTATGCGCTGTAGATTAGGGTCTTATAGCTGCTCCTTTGGCAACCCTGAGCTCCACTGGGCCTCCCTCCCTGCCAGCTTGCCGCCGTGCTGTGCTGAGGCTCTTGAGGGGGATTGAGAGTCGCTGGCCCCATTATTTCTCCCTGAATCAGCCTAAGGAGGGTTTTCAGCCGGGACTCACTGAACTTCACCGCGCAGCAGCAGCAGCAGCAGCAGCAGCAGCAGCAGCAGCAGGGCGGAGCTGTGACCCACTTACAGTAGCTGACTCTCCACAGAAAAGAGAGGACAGAGGCACACAGCGCTGGTGAGCCCACATGAAAACATAACATACTGACATATATTTCTTTGAAACACCGCACTAAATCAAAATACTCCCGAGAACATATTTGCTTTTGTCATGCAAGCGAAGACGTTCGTATCTACATCGAGGGATCACATGGCCTTCCACTGGTTGGTCAAATGCTGCCGTGCTGGCTTTTTCAAACATGTATATGCCATCAGCAACGTCGGTCATTTAAGGGGCTCGTAGTAGTAATAAATCAAGTGAGAAGTAGGATCATTTTCTCATAGACTTCTATACAACCGGAGGAGTCGCCCCCTGGTGGACACTAGAGAGAATGCAAGTTTAAGGCACTTCCGCATTCGGTTCCCTTTTCAGAATTTGAGGTTGCCGCCTGGAGGGGATCACCTAAATCAGTAGGATTCTTCCTTAAGGGATCCGGATTAGCTGTACAAAAATGGTATGACAAGCCATTCGATAGCTGTTGAGTTATCTCAGTGTGAACCAACAGGCCGACATTGCCATCCCATAGAGCCATGCTGCTATAAATGACACGGTTGGTCACACTGGAGCCTTTTCAATGACGTCTATCAGGAAGGTCCTAGTTTGAAAAATACAGTAGAAACATAGAGAAGAAAAACTAAAGGAAACACCAGGTTGCAGGTTAAGTTGGAAAAGGACGATTGGTGATAATGCAACATTTGCTTCTGCTCTTCTGGTTTGTTTGTCTCTAACTCATCAAAGAGCAGAAAGAGAGCTGCAGGAAGTGAGAGGATCATTTATTGTTATTATGCAACACAGGGATGCACGACGAAATTCAGTTGTTGCCCATTTGTAACGTAACAAGCACACGTCAAACAACACAAAAACAGCAGTAGATTCCTGTAGTGCATATATTGAATTGGCATCATAAGGAATGTAAACAGCAGCAACAAAAACAATTCTCTGGGCAGATAATATGGCCAACATCTTCACATTAAAATTCAACATAGGGAAAAAAACATTGTCCATCAACTTTGACTGTTTGAGCACCAAGCACCATGATGCAAACACAGAGTCCACGTCCTCTCGTCCCACCGGAGTCCTGCTCTCTGTCCTGTGGTCCACCTTTCAAGTGCAGAACAACGGAGCCAGGCCTTCGTTAAGATGTGGGGTCAATCATCACCGACCCACGCCATCAGTGGTAAACACAAAAAAACAAAACAAATAAAAGACAAAAATGTAGCGAGATTCCATTGCCATAGCAAATGTTGATCAGTTACCAAACCACACTCTCTTTAACCTGCTTCTCCTGGAGCAGCAGCAGCACTCTGAGTTACATGGAGGTCAACAGGTCAATCAGCCCTCATGCATTCTCTCTGGTCCTTTCTGGCTTTTATCAGCCATCACTTCTGCATGCTTGCCCAGACCAGAAAGCTGCCACAAGGCAAACAATCTGGACGCTTGGCTTCGTATCTGAAGACTGGGCCGTTTTTCATTTTGATCTGTCTTTTTTGGATTCTCGCTGCAATACCAGGGAAAGGTTCTGGGTCGAGATGTCTGCTTGAGAGCCTCACGGACAACTATTGTCTTGAGCTTGTCTCTGCTCAGTTTGACTCAAGCCAAGGTGGTTTAAACTGATAGATTTAATGATCAATGAGGCTTGAGCAGCATTATCCGGTACTCATTGTTCAACTTAAAATCTTTTTCATTGGCGCTTATATGATAAGTGAAAAGGTTTCGATGAAGTGGTTTGACGGATGCATTATTTGCTTGTGAGGGAGCCTGTACATGCATGTGACTGTGTGTGTCAATGGAAAGTCTTCAGACTCCACGTATAGGGACAGCATGCGGAGCCCGTGTCCCGCCCACTGCTCACAAACACTCCTGCTGCTGTTTACCACGCCGGCAGTGGAGTGGAAGACTCCAGCCTGCCCGGTCCACATGCCACCTTATCAGCCAACACTCTCTCGCGGCTCATCAACATGTTTTGCGAAGGAAACACTCTGAGGAGAACGCTGTCTTAAAAAAAGCCAAGCATGAGTCGACTCCTATGTGTTCCCCGGTGAGCTGGTATGAGAGCTAGTGGGCTGAGAGCAGGCGTCATTATATGTCACTTTACTAGTTTTGGAGTCAGCTTAAACAGATCACCGTCTGCAGGATGAGTTCTTCTCACATGCTCCCATGCTGCTGTTTATAGCAAAACATGACCCGCACCCGATCACGTCATACTGGAAACCCTTTTCACTCTTGAATTTTAGTTTCTCGTCTCATTAGTTAACTTAAACCTCTGAGCAGAGCCAAAATAAGAAGGAAGAAGGAAGTTAGGAACTAAGGAAGTGATAAAATAGGTCTAGGAGGCGAAAAGCTATAGCATGGCTACACCGATGTAGCCTTGGTTAAGCTAGGCTAAAATGCTAACTTGTAATTTATTGATTAAGAGATCAGTCAAATGGTTGTATTTCCTTAATGGCACATGAAATGCATGGTTCTATATTTGAATGGAATAGTTTTTACGAGAAATCAAACGAGCACTGGACTTGGAGCAGAGGCTAACCGCTAAGCTAGCTCTGTCCAAAGTTCCTTTCCAATATAACCACAACACGATATAATGTGCTCATTATACTCAATTATTAACTTAAGACAGAGCCCGGCTAGCTGTTTCCCCCTTCCAGTCTTTATGCTAAGCTAAGCTAACCACCCCTGGCTCTAGATTCATATTTAAAATACATATATGAGAACCAAAGATTGGCTGTGAAAGTATCATGTAATTATTGAATTATTTAATTAAAGCATCATATTTCAGACTTCAAGATGAAACAATAGACCCGTCACTAAGTCTCTGCTGAATATGTTTGACTTCCTGTATATATGAATCCTTCCAGTGCACACTGTGGACCCTTCTGTCTGCTTCTCTCTGAAAGCGCTCCATGGTAGCTCTGACAGCAACACTTATCTAAATCTAAAAGCTGCTTTAAATCTACCAAAAGCAACCAGATGACAGTGCCAAAAACTAGAGGCATCGTTTTAAATCTACAACCACAACTCTACTTGGTCCAATACACTTTGTACAAAAGCGAATATTGAAATGTGCTATTTCCTTATTGCCTATGTCGCCAACTGAAAGCCCCGACCTGAGCGGTGAGACACGCGCCACATTAGTGTCATCAGCTCATTGAATTCAGCTCAAAACGAGTCTATGATCTATTATTACTGTTATATCTTTGTATGTAAGTATTTGAGGTGATCCTCAGGTCGAAGCACGCCGGCCTATATGAGTCACTGCAGGCCTGAACATGTGAACACACAGTGGGCTCGCAGACAATGTAATGCTTGTTAATACACCTTCACACTGCTTCTTGAGTTTGCACAACCTTTAAATGTGGAAAGGATGACATGGTTCCAGCTATTTACTTTACATCTTCTGGCTGATGACTTGCAGCTCCAGGCTCCTGAAAGATAAATAGAGATTCTGAGACTACTTTTCTATTCTAAATGTATGTGTTAAAACAACCATATATTTCTTATTTTCTATAATCTGATGATGTTTGATGATGTCGGTTCGTGTCTTCTACAGCCATGCTAGTTCTGGTTGTAGGATTCATCCTCCTGAGACCATGAATATCTCCACAAAATATCATGGCCGTCTATCGAACAGTTGAAATATTCTGGACCGTCACAACGTTTGCTGCAGCTAAAGCCACATTGCTAGCATGACAGAATACATTCACCATGATGTGCACTGCAGCAGTGAAGCACAGCTTTGTGTTGTTGGCCATGTGTGTGTTGTGTAGTAAACGAGCTACATATGACTTTCGTACTGCATCCCTGTGTTGCATAATAATAACAAATGATCCTTGAATCCTTGAATGCTAAAAGGCTCGAGGACCGTTTCTTTTCATGTCATTTAATCCACCGTTAATCATGACTCCTTGATTTGTTTCCTGTCATCATACAAATCTCTTGGAAAAGCGGCATACAAATGCAAAAACATCCCCCCCGCCTACACACACACACACTCTGATCTTTGCCCTCTGATCCACAGAGTCACTGGGAAACACAGGCCGAGTTTTAAGCACGGCATTCTCCCATCAGAAACACGCGAGGTGGAGATTAGGAGTTATGGTGACTTTGATGCACAAATACAGTCATGCGCATGAAGCCTGTCAGCTTACCCATGTTTCCATCTGTGTGTGTGTGTGTGTGTGTGTGACATTTTACTGCCTGAGAGCAAACAACAGGAAACACACAGAGCTGTAAAGAGCCTTTTCTCAAATACTTACTAAAGACACTATGTGCTATGTGTGATCACAGTTTTGTTGTATTTTGAGGTAATTTCCCACAGTGGGTGTGTATGAGGTTCTCCTCATGCGCTGCAGTGTTCAGGTGTGAGGTAATTCGTGCCACCTGTGTTCAGGCGCCGCTCTCACGGAACAGGATTTCTTAAGATGCTCGAGTAATCTGGAGGGCGCTCGACCTTCATATACGTTTCTGAACTTAACTGACGTGTGTTCTTTTTCTTCTTCATAGTCAGTGACGTGATGTATTCCTTTCTCTCGTGCATCACATGCTCCAGTTTCCTGCGGCTCTGCGCGGTTGGCAGTGATGTTAACAGGTTCTCCGTAGTGGAGGAGGATGGTGTTTCAGAGCGGAGTCAGTGAGACACTGATGCTAATGAGGCATTAGCTTAAGCCTATAATGCGGAGCATGGCAGTTTAACATTGAGGGCGGCCCCTTCAGCGCACAACCAATCTGACTCACTGGATTTGGGATGATACTGCCGGTGACCTAACAGCTGCGCAACACACATTCAAACGCACACGTTGGCTCTTCTTTTTTTACTGAATCATAAATCTAATTCCATCTCCTTTATTTGATATTCTATTGTTAGTGTAGTATCCCAGAAACTGCTTTGTCAACGAATATTTTTATTTATTTTACAAAAAAAGTAAGAAATAGAACAAATGTGAACATGCTATATATATATATATACACATATACATATATATACACAATGTCATCCCTCCAGCTTGGGCCTGAGTCCAGCTCTGGTGTTGTCCGCCATACATTCCTCTAATCTTATCTCATACTGAGGCTCCTGCATCTGTAAAGCAGAGCTGTGAAAGCAGCACCATGGTCGCCTCTGAGCCGATTCTCAGCCTGTAGCTTTGCGTCAGTCAACTCTCTGAGTCACGCTTCTATGTGGATGTCTGCATGAGGACCATCTGTGTATTTGTATATATGTGTACGTGTCTTTTTACAGCGGCAGCTCCAGTCTGAGTTTCTCATCTCTGTTAGCGTGAATGAACGAAGACGAGAAGGATTTTGTGCTCACTCCTGTTAGACTGTGGGATTTATGTGCATTGTTCAAATTCCTTTTTTAAACCCGGACTTTTATGAACTTTGCTCTAAACTTTTGCTACTCGCCGCACTGCCAAATGAGGACAACTATCTAAATCCATCTACTTCTGGCATTTAACCCTCTAGCCACGGCCCTGCAGCAGGATTCTAGAACTATCACTACTGGACTGCTAATATGATGAAAACATACAAAAATACACAAACATTTTTACATTTCCCCTGTTTTCAGTCTTTGTGCTAAGCTAAGCTAACTGTCTCCTGGATTGGCTTTATATTTAAAGCAAAGAAATAAGAGTGGCATTGATTTTCTAGTCAAACTCTGCAAGAAAGCATTTGCACTTCCCAAAATGTTTAAAGGAGCAGTGTGTGGGATGTAGCGGCATCTAGTGGTAAGGTTGCAGATTGCAACCAAACGAATACTGCTCCCCTCACTGCTCCAAGTGTATCGGAGAACTATGGTGGCCTTCAGGTAACATAACATAACAAACAGCAGCCTCCGGTGCTGAAAAATGGCACCAATGCAGAAGTGCCAAAAACTGCAGTTCCTCAAATCGCCACTTGAGGCCCAAAGACCCTCAAGGTAAAATGCCTTTACAGCAGAAATAAACATGTTTACAGCCTGTCATAAAGGACCGTTTTGCTCTCTACAGCTAATTTCCAAGTTAATAACAACTGTTTATGGGGTGAATGTTTATATAAGTCAGCCATTTAAAGTATAATAAGGCTTAAAGTGAGACATAATTAAGGGCGTGGCTGCTCTGCGTGACAGGTGGGTGCCGTCTCAGGTTGCTTTCTGTAGCCAGTGTTTGGTTTGTCCCTTCTGGACAACGTTGTAGAAACATGGGCGGTGCAACATGGTGGACTCCGGGAAGAGACATAAATGGCTCATTCTAAGCTGATGAAAACACAACGATTCTTAGTTTCAGGTGATTTCTAAACCACGCATTGAGTTTGTGTGCCCGATGTGGGTCACTGTGGCTCAGATCTGATCCGCTGGCGTCTGGCTCCGTAGTCGAGCCGGTGCCTCACCGCTTGTCGACCTTAGTCCCGGGGCTTGTTTACCTGCTGAGTGGAATGTGGAGTTATGTAAGGCTTAATCTATCAGAGAGCACATATTTCCACTGTTACCTGGGTCACAGGGCAAAACACACACACACACACACGGACGTACACACTGACTCGCCAACAGCTTAATGACACAGCCTTTCTGGTGTCGCACAGGGTATATCAGAACTGTGCTCAAACAACAAAACACAACCCTGTGTACACACCGCCTCAACACACACACACACACACGCGCGAGTGTTACAGTCGCACACCGCGTCTGAGCTCCGTGTGTCCTGACGCGTGGACTTTTATGACCAATAACTGGGCTTCTGCGGTCGCACAGCAAAGATAAAGGCCCATTCAGCTTACGCATGCTGAACACACACACACCCACACACACACACACACACACACACACACACACTCACACACACACCTCAGGCGTTGTTAACCACTCTGAATGTGTTAATGGAAAAGTTCCCCTCATGTTTGCTGAAAACACGCCGCTGACGCGTTTCCGTGATACGTTTTTTGTGTTATTGACGCGCCGGACGGGGTCAATATTTCTTTCCGGGGGGTTTCCATTCGTGGAACCCGTCCCGATTCAAATGATGTGCCGCTGCCCCCCCGCGCCCCCCCGCGCCCCCCTGCGCGTCCCATGCTGGTGTGTGTCGTCAGACTTGCTCGGAAACACCCCGCAGAAAGTCTGCTGCTCGCACCATCGGGGGTCAACAGGCCCTCGTGTTTTTCCACACAAACATATCGGTGCGTTGGAAGTGTGATAGAAACACAATCGCCGTTAAGCACATTGAAGGACGCGTTACAACCATTTTGCTTTGTGTTCCAGGTGAACAAACTGCACAGTATGTTACACAACCTTTTGTTTGAGTAAGATAATTACCTGAACTTTGTTCTAATGCTGGTGCCCCATATGAACTTTTCACCAGCAGCTGTCTGCAGCGGTTTGAAAGCAGGCCCGATCGCATTACTGGGGAATAGTTGGTGTCTATAGGAATCTCATTCAGCGGCCCAACAACACCCTCCCAAACCAAGTTCACACGGGGGGCATGTTTGCGTGCGCGGCAGCCAAGTAAATCATCCGTCAAACATGCAGCCACGAGGCTAAAGCTTACAGGAACAGGACCGGGTCGGAGAAGCGCTCTCAGAGGGAGGGGTGGTGGGGGGGTGGGGGGGCTTAAGGGTGAGCGGCAGCACGCAAAGATTAAGCCAAGAACAAAGATCCGAACACCTCCCCAAGTCAACACCAGGTGCCGAATACTTGGACACCTCATTGGGCGTCCAACAAACACAATAAACACGAGATGGTCGTAGTGTTAATGGCAAGTGTGCTGTAAACAGAGCGTGACCTTTCCTTTGGTCTTGCTTACACAACTAAAACAAGACACGCCTGCATGAGCAGAAGTTCTCTTTTTTCCAACAAAACATGTACTTGATGCTTGTTTTTGTTCCACTGAGGAGAAAGACAGAGGTGGTGATGAGGTGAACAGGGTTTCAGACGGCTCATTGCTTTCAGCCATTTTTATGATGTTTTTAATGGTTTGTAGGGTGTTACCAATAGCTGAATTTATTAATAACTTGGTGGAACACATGACCCTTTATTTACAGTTTGTGAACATTATCTTTTAGTTACGTATTACGCAGACGCTGATGGAAAAACATGTTCATCATTTATGACTTATACTCATGCACTTCCAAAAACACATGCAGACCGTACTGCTGACAGTCCGGCTGGAGAGACGCTGGGAGTAAATGTTTGTCTCTCCAGTTGCTCATTGGATTATGGAATCCATTATGGAAGTGTCCCAGATTGGCACCGGGCACTGAGGGTCAAAGAAAACCAAAGCATGCCAACAACACACAGAGAAACAAACAACACGAGAGGTAGAGCGTCCGTGATGTATTAATGGTCCCTGTAGGCAGGTTAAACAAATAAATCCCTGTTGCATTCTTTCTACTGACCAGCAGGGGGCGACTCCTCCGGTTGCAAAAAGAAGTCCGATTGTAAAGAAGTCTATGAGAACATGACTCTTCTTCTCTACCTCAGTAAACATTGTAAACATTTACCCAAGACAAAAAAGAGCTTCTTTGTGTTTTATGTCAACCACAGAATGAGTGCTAACGTTAGCTTAACACAAACCATGAACGCTACGCTACCTAGCAGAGTGAATACACATTTTAGATGCATTAAAACAATTTACCCAAAATCTCAAGTACTGCAAGAATTTCTGTTCAGAAATTGTTTTTATTTTTAATTTTAACTCGAGGGGTTCAGGGTGCTTCTGTAAAAAAAAAACGCGCTCAGAAATGCAAAAGCAGCGCACAAGAAAAGTCACAGAAAGCAGCTCCCAGGCAGCAACATGGCCTTTGTCTCAGGGCCTCAAGGCAGTAAATTGATGAATGAAGGTGAAAGGCAGGAGTGTATCTGCACAGAGCAGGGCGGTTCAAAGCTCACGTCCCATTTAACAGTATTCAAGATCAAACTTCACGGCTTACTGTCTTGGCACCGTTCCGCCGGTCCGAATCAAAGTTTGAACCCCGTGTCCAACAAGATGTCTCACTCCGTCAGAACATTGCCGTGTCATTAATTTTGAATGTTACGCAATGAGTTGTTTTTGAGCGGTATCTTGGAGCGGGGATTGGTGATAGCACAGAGTTGCATAAGACGCATCAGAGGGTGCTGTCTGGTTGTGTACTTGGATTTCTGACGGGACTCGTCTCGTTGGAGTTATCGCTCAGAAAGCTCTTATCAGTCGTCGGGTTCGACAAAAGCGCTTCGATAGCTTTAGCAGATAGCAACGACTGTCACGGTGTTCAAAAACACATTGTGATCCACAATATGACCCGAATGACAGAGAAGCCTGAAAAGTAATTATGTTCTTTTTTAATAAAGATTATATATGTGGATACACCTGTAATCCATGCGGCTAAAATTGCTAATTAATTGTCCTTAAAACCTAAGAGATACAGGGAAATATCCTAAATAATTGAATGTGTTTATTTCAATTCATCGATACTCGTTACATCTTCTATGAAGCAAAGGATAAAAGGAACGGGTGCGTTTGCATTCCTGCTTAAATGGAACATTCTTGACAAATGAATCGACGAAACAACAGGACAGCAGCAGTGTTTTTGTTATAAATGCAATTATCACATTTAGGATGAAAGATAATTAAGTTTATTACAAAAGTAAAGTTCATTGTATCATCCATGAGACCAAGAGAAGTATATAGAAGGAAAATATCAGAGTTATGAGAGCGGAGCCCTGAGGGACACCAGCTCCCATGTCAGAGGAGAACCAATCAAACGCAGGTCCTGATGTGGGTCTGAAGTAATGAATCACTGATGGCGTGATCGGCGGCGTCGGGGGCAGCGCTTAGATTTAGCACCAGCAACGTGGGCACCTGCCAACCTAGAAAGGCTAGAAAGGCTTCGGTCTCAGTGGAGAGAAGCGAGCGTGTTGCGATTAAGCCGACGCCTCCCTTCACGTACAAATCTACGATGCTGATAATGGACTCAACAACAGTGGTCTTGCTTTTTTCACGGTTTAATCAGCCCCAATGACACCTGGGCCCCAATAGTGATATCTGAACATGTGGAGAGTTTCCCTTTGAATGGACGTAATAAAATACGTTTCCTGGACTCACAATTTCTATGTTGCATTGAAACAACAAGAACAACACTTAACAGCAACCTGGTTTTTTTAATTAGATGCCCACAATCTAACCCTGGCCTTCTTTGTTACTCCATCTGCTGCGAGGGCTGTTATCTCCGGCTTTAACCCCAAACCGAAGCCCAGTCCAGGTCACCGAAAGGCTACGGCGACGAGCAGAGGCCGCGGGGAGACACGGGGAGACGGATTAATAAACAGGTATAAGGATCGCAGATCGCAGTGTGGAATGGCAGCAATGTGTGAAGCTGATCCAGTCAGTTTAGAGCGGGGAAGGTCACTGGGTGCAGTCTGGCTCGCCCTGCCAACCGAGCAAAAAAAAGAAAAGAAAGAATCCCAGCACAGTATTTTGTGTTCCGCAGCTGAACGGGATCTCCCTGTCCTCACCTCCCCTGACATTTGCGTGAGATTATGTGGCGAGGAGTTCGATCGAGCCTCGAGGCGGCGGCGCATCAGAAGTGGCTTTGGCAAGTGCGAGGTGTACTTTTTTACTCCCTCTGTATATAAAACAGCTGCTGGGAACACACGTTAGTCCCCGTACGGTACATGCTGTTCTCTCATACGTGCCCTGTATTTATAATTGCTAATGTATGTCAGCTTTAGCCTCCGGGCCCATCTGTATCTGGTATTCTATACTTACTAATACAAAATGTACACGCCAGACCTCGTGTTCTACAGTTACGGCTACAGACTCCCTACCGCATATTTTGAGTGCAATTAATTCGCCATACGCACATTATACACAGTGAAAGATAAATCTGACTGATAGGGTTATTGAATATTATTCTTTGTTTTCTATAGCTATCGTGATAATATAATGGGAATTCTTATGGCTAATCGTGTTGTGACAATCTGACAATGTGACAGCCCACACATATTCTATGCAGTAATATAATATAATATAACCAGGAATTTATATTGAAATACAAGCCACAGCTCAATCATCGGAAAGCTTAAAAGTGTGTTCCAGCTGTTTAATATTACACTTTCATTATCGATTTAGTCAAAAGGAATGTGGGCGAGTCTTGCTAGCTGAGTGGTTAAAGAGCTCGTCATATAACCACAGCGTCTTGGGTTTGATTCCATCCTTGGAACCTTTGTTTTATGTTGTACCCATCTCTCTCTTCCCCATTTCTACTGAGAATATATTTAGCTCCTATAGCCCCCCAAAAAAAAACTTGGATCCCCCATTTCCCATAATGCAACCCAATAGCGTTCATCACACCCTCCCTGCCTGGCTGAGCACCTTTTGCTAACCCTAACCCTTGCACTTTTGCGTGACCTCGATGACTTTGTGAGAATCCAGCTGCCAGTGCAAAGAAAGGAACACATCAAACAGCTGTTTGTCAACTGATCTTCTTCGAAAGTTCTTCTTGACTCATCCGTTTCTACCCGTTTCCATCTCTCGTACCGGGATTCACCGCGTCCTTTCATGAAAAACGTTGCATAAACCAAGCGTGAGTAATAATCAACGGGAAGGCTTTTGGCAAACATCACCCCCCCAATCTGTCAGTGAGCAACAGGGGACAGGAAGTGTTTACGGTGGCAACACATCACCAACAAGTCCCTCTGAATGAGGAGCTGACTCACCGCGTAATCATTGAGCCAATTCTCTCTCTGTGCCTCTGTGCCTCTCTGCCAAAATCTCACGACAAACACACCGCCCCCCCTCCTCTTCCTCCTCCTCCTCCTCGTTCTCAGTCCCAGCACGGGCTGATGCATGCCACGGAAGCAGTGACGTCAGTTGTTTACTGTCTTGTGGGTCGTTGCTAGTTGCAGTGCAGCAGCACATCCAGCAGGGCTTATGTAACCCCGCTGCCCGCTGCACGACAGGAGGGTTACTGCAGTGTGTGTGTGTGTGTGGGGGGGGGCATAGCATCACCCAGTCCCACACAGGTGCATGCTCGTGCTGCACTAACACAGCAGTAAGCCCCCCATACTGGCCAGCTTTCATCTCCGCTGCATTGTGTGTGTGTGTGTGTGTGTGTGTGTGTGTGTGTGTGTGTGTGTGTGTGTGCTGTGAAAACACAGCGGGTTCACTGCTGGAGCACATAGTAGCTCCAAACGGACCCCCTCCCTTCCCCACAGACGCACGCACATATCCCAGGATCCTCCACTGCAGCAGCAGGACAGGTAAACAACCCCGGGATCAGCGCACGCGCTGCTCGCTCCGCCACAGGCGCGGGTCGCCCCCTGCTGGCAGCAGGAAGCAATGAACAAGACCAAATTTGGGTTGCTGTCAGAAGCGAGGAGTCTCACTTTGTTTTTCAGATCAACATGAAGCAGGTTTTATAGTCTCACGAGGGTATCGCTGTGGCAGAACGATCGTATATGTATGTTAAAATTAGAAGAAAATAAAAAATATTCAATTCTGTACCTGTGGGGAAGTAATCACAATGACCATCATTATATTCTCTATAAAGAATATAATCATAAAAGTCTTTATAAAGAATATAATCATAAAAGTCCTCCCCCACACCTTTACACATAAGATAGAATAAAGATGCATACCCTTACTGGTATTGTGATGATAGTTTCACCTTTATAGATGCTTTTCTGTTGGTCATTCATACCTTTTGTGATCTTACTTTTCAAATTTGCGCACACGCCCGCACAAAGGTCAAAGGTGAGGGTCATTGATTGAGCCCCACACCTCATGGCCTGGAAGAGAGAATTGCTGTTTTGCTGCCATCCAAATAAATGACTAAACTGTTATGAAACTTTGATGAAAAACAAACATGTATCGGTATTTGTGGAATCTACCCTCGATTGGGAACAACACATCGCTGCTTTTTCCTTTCAAGTAATGGCATGTTCTTGGCATAACTTGCCTACTAACACCGTGAGAGTCAAAACAAGTTGATGATGGAAACAAAGCACAAGGTTCAAAGTTGTGAAGCTGCTATCCAAACACCAACAGGCAACAAATATGTCTGTGCAGCCTGAAATGACCAAATCCATGACGTGTCAACTGAACAACTGTTATGCCAGTATTTGGAGATCCTACTCATAGTTTGTCCACACTAAATGGCCAGTCAGCCCAATAATTAGTTTTTATTGGACCAAGACCCCAAAACAGGACTATTTATTCCCTTAAATAAGCAAAAAAAAATAGTTATTCTTATCATACAGTATTTGTTTAGTACAAAATGATCCCAGGCCCATCTGGCATCATCACAATCTTCACTGAAGGTAAGGCTGCTGCATTAATGACCAACCAGGGAGGTCTTAAGTGTTAATAGTGCCGCCTGCAACCAGAGGACTCTGATCCAAATACGTCCACATAATCATTGTAGCGAAAGGGAAACAGCTTGCGGTCAACAAGTGCGCATTCCTGTTTTACTACCAGCTTACTACTGGCTCACTGGCTCGAGACCCGTTATGGTAAACAACCCTCCCTCACTGCAGCGGCTCGGTATCGCCCTCTGCTGGCGAAAGCGAGGAGCAACAATGTTGCGCTCTGCAGGGAATTCACACGACAAAGGTTCCGCATTTGTTTCCGGGGGAAGATATTCCCGGTTGGTCCCTGCTTTGAGTACGAGGAAGTAGTCCAACATTTAGTTAGCTCGCGGGGAGAAGCCTGCCATTCGCTACCTCTTCTTTGGAGCAAGAAAGGTAAGATTAAAATATATATGTCTTTAAGAACAACACCTCCCGCTTCAACGGTCTGTTTTCAAAATTAGAGCGCGACGAACATCTTTCCTGTTTTGATGTGTGTGTGTGAACGGAATTTGACATTTAGCTGCCATTAAAACACTAAATTACTCTTAAATATTGGCTAAGTAACTACCCGTAACTTCTCTGGACAGACACGGAGGTACAACACAGACGTCATATGACAACAAGTGCTTTTATTTTGGAAATAATCAAACCGGAGTTGACAGTAGCTTTGCGCTTGACAGCAAGACATATTAATGTACATTTAAAGGCTTATTAGGAGCTAATAACCAGTACGAGATCCTACACTTCACATGCAATTGAACGTGTAAACGTAGTATTGGGTTTAATACTTTCCACCATCTTTAGGTAAACTTCTGTGTTTTAGTTTAGTTCTGTTTCCTGTTTGTTTAAAGAGCTCTTGTTTGGAGACATGTTATAGTTTGATCTCTGTGGACCACTAATCTGCAACTAAGCAGTGAGTAAAATAACAAGAATTATAATGTATGTGAACATCATTCAATGTTTATCTGATCACATTATAGTTTGTCATAGCCTGTATTCATAATCATAAGGATGTTTTGTGAGGGCAAATATCTGCAATTCAATTGGTAAACAACACAACATGGCTGATTTTATTTATTTCAGATTTCACCATGGAGGGAGCTTCCAGCAGCGATGCTGCAGGTCAGCCCTTTGTTGCTGCTCAGGTCCCTTTCCTTCACCTTTGTAACACTTTAGAGAAGATCCAGAAGTCTAAACTCCGCCCAGAGAAATCCAAGGTCCTCGGGGATTTCGTTGAGTCATGGAGGAAGTTTCACTCTGCCCTCCACAAAGACGACCCAGATACAACCGACTCCTTCTACTCAGCCATGCGCCTCTTAGTCCCCTCCTTCGAACGAGAGCGAATGGCGTACGGCATAAAAGAGAGCATGTTAGCTAAACTCTACATCGACGTGCTGGGCCTCCCAAAGAATGGCCCGGAAGCCAATAAACTCTTGAACTACCGCGCTCCGACTACATCCCAAGGAGAAGCCGGAGACTTTGCCGGCATGGCGTACTTTGTGCTGAAGAAACGGTGCGCCAGCCAAGGAACCCTCAGCGTCAAAGAAGTCAATGACTTTCTGGACTCTGTGGCCATCAACAACGCGGGCAAGCAGAAGGATCTGGTGAAAAAGAGCCTGCTGCACCTCATCACCCGGAGCTCGGCCCTCGAGCAAAAGTGGCTCATCAGGATGATCCTGAAGGACATGAAGCTCGGGATCAGCAAAGAAACCGTCCTCGGGGTCTTCCACCCAGATGCGGCCGAGCTCTACAACGTCAACACGGACTTGAACAAGGTGTGCCGGCAGCTCCACTGCCCCTCCGTGTCCTTAAGCGAAGTCTCCATCGGGCTCTTCTCCGCTTTCAAGCCGATGCTGGCGGGCATGGCGAACATCCGCAACGTGGAGAAACAGATGGGAAACGGCTCTTTCTACATTCAGACCAAGCTGGATGGGGAGCGCATACAACTGCACAAAGACGGCGACGTGTACAAGTACTTCACCAGAAATGCTTTTGAGTACACCCAGCAGTTCGGAGGGTCCCCGCTGCAGGGCTCCCTGACGCCTTACATCCACAACGTCTTCAAAGGCCACGTCGTGAACTGCATCCTCGACGGCGAGATGATGGCGTACAACCCGACCACAGAGACCTTCATGCAGAAAGGGAGCAAGTTCGACATCAAGAAGCTCATGGACGACTCCGAGCTGCAGACGTGCTTCTGCGTGTTTGACGTGTTGCTGGTCAACGACCAGAAGCTCGGCAGGGAACCCCTGAAGAAGCGCTACGAGACCCTTCAGACGGTTTTCACGCCAGTCAAGGGACGGCTGCACCTGGTGCCAAAGGCCGACGCCAGGACCGTGCAGGAGGTGGTGAACGCCCTGAATGACGCCATTGACGGCAGAGAGGAGGGGATCATGGTGAAGGATCCCATGTCCATCTACAAACCTGACAAGCGGGGGGAGGGATGGCTGAAAATAAAGCCCGAGTATGTGGACGGCTTGATGGATGAGCTTGACGTGTTGATTGTCGGTGGCTACTGGGGGAAAGGGAGACGCGGCGGCATGATGTCCCATTTCTTATGCGCCGTAGCCGAGGCTCCAAAGCCCGGCGAGAAACCCTCAGTTTTCCACACTCTCTGCCGCATCGGCTCCGGCTACACCATGAAGGAGTTGTACGACCTCGGTCTAAAGCTGGCCAAGCACTGGAACGTCTATCGGAAGAATGACCCGCCAGCATCCATCCTGTGTGGAACGGAGAAACCAGAGGTCTACATCGAGCCCTGCAACTCCGTCATCCTCCAGGTCCGGGCGGCCGAAATAGTCGGCAGCGACATGTATAAAACCAACTGCACCCTGCGCTTCCCCAGGATCGAGAAGATCCGCGACGACAAGGAGTGGCACCAGTGCATGACCCTGGCAGAGCTGGATCAGTTCCACAGCAAGGCGTCCGGGAAGCTCGCCTCGCGGCACCTCTGCATCGACGGCGACGAACCGCAAAAGAAGAAGCGCAAGCAGCCGGCCAAACCCAAGAAGGTGGTCGGGATCATTGACAACTTCAAGCCCCAGGACCTCTCCGGGGTCACCAAGGAGACTGATATGTTCAAGGATGTGGAGTTCTGTGTCCTGAATGGCGCAGAGGATCGCAGCAAGGCGGAGCTGGAGAAGGACGTGGCCAGGTAACGTGAAAAAAGCCTTTTGTGTCAAAATCAAACGATAGTGTGAATCCTAAATAATGAAATGATTACTGGTGTCTTCGTCTCATTAGGTGTGGCGGGATCGTTGTTCAAAACCCGGGACGGGACACCTACTGCGTGATTGCCGGCACGGAGAACGTGCGAGTGAAGAACCTGGTCTCGTCCGACCAGCACGACGTGGTGTGGGCGTTCTGGCTGCTGGACTGCGTGGGCCGGAGGGAAGTGGTCCCGTGGCAGCCACGCCACATGATCCACATGTCGCCCTCCACCCGGGAGCACTTTGCCAAGGTGTACGACGGCTACGGCGACAGCTACTTTGCGGACACGGACGAGCAGCAGCTGAGGGAGGTGTTCGGGCGGATGAGCGGCGCGGACGCGTCCGTGGCGGTGAACGTCGGCCAGGTGGAGCAGCGGTACGGATGGGAGGACCTTCCCACCAGCATGTTCAGACCCTTCCAGGCTTACATGGACAGCTGCGCCGACATAGGAGACCCTGAAACCGCCATAGCTGCCACCTGTTTGGACATCAGGGCTCTGGAGTTTCGCTACCATGGAGGTACGGTGATGCAGAGGTTAGAGGAAGGAGCCTCTCATGTCATCATCTCAGAGGAGACGAGACTTCTGGGTTTAAAGAATCTGAGACGCCGCTTTAGGGAGAAATTTAAGATTGTAAGGGACTCATGGGTGACGGATTCAATCAAAGCAGGGCACCTCATGAATGACACGGACTACTTGGTTTGAAGAGTCTTCTGGTGACACACGGAGGACTTAAGGAGAGAAATCCTTGTATAGCTAGCGTTCAATTCATTTACTCAATAATCACTGTTTTAAAAGGACACAGGGATGCTACTCCTCAGGGGTTCATGCAAACGTTATGAGTTTTAATTTGAGTCTTCTTAGTGAGGCTTGTTTTTACTGTAAAAGTCAGAAGGCAATGATTGTTTTTTCAAATTTTGGAAGTTGGAATTAAATTTTAAATTTTATAAATACGGAAGCTGATTAATCTTTTAGCCGAGCAGTTATTAACACATTTTATGGAACGAGGTTTTCCACTTTAACAAATCGAGATTTGGGTTTAATTTGCTGTTTAAAAATATGAAGCTGCTTTCATCTTCACTGTTCTGCCTTTTAGAGATGAAATCCTAAAACAAAATAATCTACAATGGACTGATATAAATTCACCGTAATAGTCTATAATAATCTTATCTTTCAATTTAGTGTCGCACTTAAAATATGTGGACTTTAATGGTCCACATGGAAGCAGCAGAGGTCAGAGATCCTGACCTTTAGTCCCTTTTTATGAGGCAGCAGAACCGTGTGTGTAGAATTGCTGGAGGCAAAAGAAAAGGAGGGATTATTGTGGCGAGTCTTGAACATGTTGTCTTTTTGCCTTTATTTTTTCACATGTGAAGCACAACTCTAATAAATACCTTTTACTCTTTAAAACACGACTTCTGTGTAAAGCGATGGCCTTTGCCTCGGCTCGCCGGCGCTCACTCTGCAGAGAGAGAGAAACCGGCTCCGCTCAAGGCCCTCAGACGAAGATGTGGCCGTGTTTTTCGCCGTCTTCCAAAATGTCACCGATACGCCTTGGGACTCATTGATATGTTATAACCTTCATTACCACGGCCTCTAGGGTGCAAGGTAGCTGCCTGTGGTGTCGTGGGCATTGTTGTGCTTAAATGCCGCATGAATACATTTTCAAAGGCGAGGCGATGAGGTACCTGTTCTCAATCACCTACACTGGAGAACGTCTCTTATTGGCACGTCGCGGCGCTCCCTGCAGGGTTCGTCATTCTGTTCAACAAATTAATTAAAAGTCTCCCTCTGAGACAGAAAAACGACAACACAAAAGCATAAAACAGTTGAGAGCATACGATTCAAGATGAAGACATTGTGCCTTGATAGGCCCTCTTGTAACCCGCCGCCCACTCTGGACTATTTCCAGGTGCTGCGGCGTGAGCGTTGGACTGACAGGCCTCAATTAGAGGAACTCAACCAGCGCTCGCTCCAGCGTGGCCTCGTGTGCACGCGTTGCTCGCAGCACAACCGTTGGTCTTGAAAAGTCTCGACTTGCGTGGTCCTCGTCGGGAGCAGATTGGCAGCCAGCTGAAAGCTAGCGTGGCAGAAACACCGTGCCCTAATGGGATAAAAGCCATAATTGGGATGCTTTTTTTGGAGAGATGGTTTCCGGCAAGCACGCTCGGACACGAGCGGGAGCAAATGTCCCAGACTCAGCTGCACTCAGCTGAATGCACTCAGCTGAAATATATGAGCTCCTGTAGAGACCAAACAGAGGCTTCGCGGCTGCAGGGGAGGTTTGTCTGCAGCAATTAGCCCGGCGCCCACCCTCAATGGAGCGATTCAGTCAAAACAACCGAGAATCAAGCTCCAGCTCGTGCCTCATGCATAATCGGTCTCACATTTTGTGAATATTTTTTATATATGCATCCAACATCGAGCTCCGGTAAACGGGTTATTGTTGAAATGTCGAACATGTACAAAGCATTTTGGTAATTTGCTTCAAATTGTGTCCTTTCTACTGTGGAGGGGAGGAGACACTTGAGATAACTGACTGGACAAAGTGAACAAAACAAAAAGATGTAGATTGGTGAGATTTAGAGGTTCAGCCAGAGCCGAGCTAACGGTTTCCCCCTGCTTCCAGTCTTTAGCTCATGCTAAGCTAAGATAAACTAAACTAAGCTAAACGTCTCCTGGCTCTAGCTTCATAGCATCATCTGGAGGAAAGTCTGAATAAATAAAAAGGATTTTGTGTCGTTTCGTCTGGTTTGTTTCCCCTCAGGTTTATCTTGTGGCCCCTTGTTTGGGGGCCCCGACCCCCAGGTTTAGGTTCCAAGCTAAAAAATAGTTCCTCCGTGAAAAACAATTGCTCTGCCTTCCCTGTAACGCTGTATATAAACACCAGATTATTCATATTTTGATTAGAAAAACTGCAAAAACGGCTTCAACATAGCCTCGAGTTGAGAACACCGATTTCATTTAAAGGGCTGTACTTTTGTTTTAGCATGTTTTTAGCAAATGTTTTTAGCACTTCCACAGATCGATGCACTGATCTCTAAAACACAAAGGCAGCCTGTGCTTTTGTATGAATTATAAAGTGCACTTGAATTTTAAGTGAGATAAAACAAGCTAAATGCATCGGTGTTGTCCATTAAGGAGAAAACAGGCTCCTTTCTTTTGATGGGAGCATCTTGCCTGGAGCTGAAACCAGGTGAGTACCAACCTGTCTGACTGGTACAGTGTCAAGACAACTACAATACAGGCCATAATAAGGCTGTTAGTGGAACATTTCAAAATAAAATCATCACAATCACAAACTATCCCTAGCAGCACGTTGCATTGCTCTGTGTCGTCAGTAGAGCTGATGCTTTCACTTATAGTGGTTGCTTTTTGTCCTGTATTTTTTGTTCCACACACTTAAATAGTTGAGATATTTTATTTTGGTGGCTGACATCATAGGCTTTAATTTTGAAGTGACAGTCACAACATTCCTGGTGTCATTTCAGCGGGCTCTCTCTGACTTGACGCACTTCAGTGCCGAGGGATGCGGCGACTGCGATGCGCGCGCATAACGTAAGCGATGGAGAAGTTTGTCAAGGTAGGAAGATTAGGCAGCACAACACCGGATGTTGCGCGATTTCACCATCAAAATAAAATATATGTATCTGAAACATAGTATGAAGTTGTTGTTTTTTTAAATGTAAACTGTGTGGTGATTCAAAATTCTGAATACATTATTATTTCCAATGCTTTATTGTGCTGCATTTGTAAATGCACTAGAAGGCTACTCGCTTTTTTGTCTACAAATCTGTAAAGTGACAATAAAACAACTCAAACACATTGAATAAAAGGAGGAAGCTGGCTCCTGGAAGAGGTACTCTACAGGTGTTCCTAAACTGGGGGTCGGGGTCTCACGATTTGAAGAGGGTGAGAGATAAGAAATAAAAAAATGTTTGTTTCTCTGTGACGTAGAATTATGTTTAATGGGTCACAAATATAAATCAGTGATCAGGGTGAACAGAGGTTGGGAAACCTTTGTCTATATAACGGGACACATGAAACAAGTTTCTCAGGCACAAAAATAAACATGACCTTTATTTTGAATGCTGCACCCGGAAATGCTGACTTAACTCAGCTTCCTGCAAACACACACCGTCTCCTGGCGAACATGGCGGCAACTTGACAACGGCAGCGAGATGAAGACGGCGAGGGCTTGAACAAGAAAAGAGGTCCGTACCAGGCTGCAGGCCCATCCGCCGACACAAAGGCAGACAGCTTCGCCATGTTGGAAGAGGATAGCGCCCTTGTCCCTGCACGACCGAGGCCGGGGAAAACGTAAAAAACGCGTCGGTGAGTGTTTCTAAAAACGGAGTCGGGGCTACGCAGAGGAGCGGAGCGGCGCGGCGCGGAGCTCGGGGCGGGCGGGAGGACAGCGGCTTCACCGGTCAGCCATGGAGGATGCGGCCCGTGGTCGCCAGCGTCTAATTTCCCATCCGGCCCACGCTCGTTTTAATGGGAATTACCGCTGAACGCAAAGGCAAGCCGGGACAACCCACCGCCTGACATTCCGAGGGGAAGAAAACGCGAAGCGGACCCCCACGTCAATGACTGTTGCGGCAGAGGAGCCCCCACGGTGGAGTCGGCCGGTTCCCAAAATATGACCAGGGGTGCTGGGACGTGTCGGCAGCAAGAAGATGACGACGGCTTCCAAATCTGGCTCGAGCCCCCCCGCGACAACCAAAAGCCATTCACCGACTCCGAGAGGGCGCAGAGATGGCGACTGTCCTTGGCATCCCTCTTGTTCCTCACCATCCTCCTCTCTGATCACCTGTGGTTCTGCGCCGAGGCCAAGCTGGCCCGGACCCGGGTCAAGTTCGCGTCCTCCCACCTCCTCTCACCCCAGACCCACTCAGCACACAGCAGCCTCAGAGGAACCCCAGATGCTATTTTTATAGGAAACTCAACCAAACATGTGTGGCGTCTTGAAACTTGCCACCGGGATAGTTTGTCTAAGAACTGCTTCACTTTCGCAGACGCCGACCATTTGTGCGGGGGCCTTTCCGACAAAGAGGGGACGCCGGCTGTAAATATGAGCGATTTGTACCTTTCCTTTTGTAACTCCTACTCCCTGCTGGATTTGTTCTACGGGTCGACGAGTCCGGACAATTTGAACTGCAGCCTCGACGTGCTCGGCGACGGCGACACGGCCAGATGCAGCCTGTGCGTCCAGGCGTACCAGCGCTACGACCAGCACGCCCAGGAGAAATACGAGGACTTTGAGCTCCTGACTCAGAAATACGAGCCGGGGGCATATTCGGTGAGGACGTGCATGGAGCAGTGCAAGGTAGGCTGCAGAAAAGGGAAGGGGGGTTGGGGTTGGAGGGGTTGGAGGGGGGGGGGGGGGGGGGGTGTGTGTGTGTGGATGTGGTGGTGGCCATCTGTTGATTTGGGCCCGGATAGATGCCAGTTTTGGTCCTCCTCCTCCTCTTGTCGCCATGGAGACGGATGACAGATTCTAGGAGACTCCCGGCTCCGGCCCTCATGTTCATTCATCTCCTCATTGTGTTTAGGCCCCATGCTAATGTGCAGATGGAGGCCCTGCTCGTGTTTTTTCTTACAGCATCCGGAACCATTTCTCCATCTCCCCCGCTCCGGTCTGTGACATCGATGACCGCCCGGTGCCTCTCGCGGCTCACACACTCCCCACCGATTAGCCATCGATAACCCGGATGGGGTTGTTAGACCCGCACTGTTGCACGAGCCTTTTTTATGACGGTTTAATGAGCAGGAAGGAAGCTGTTGGCCTATGCAAACAACTCCGGGGGAGCCTGTGTATGTGTGAGTGTGTGTGTGTGTGTTGTCGCAGTCCGCCAGGTGTTCATCATGGCCGCCCCCACTCCATATCGAGAGCGTTTCATTAAAGTCAAGAGGTGGTTTCCCTGCCTAATGTGGCGGAAGGCTTTCTTCAGCCGGACTTGTGTTTGCTCATTACAAGGCCCGCGCGCATAGGGGCCTCGTGTCGGAGCCCGGGAAGAGCGCGGGGGGGAAGGGGGGGGGGGGGGGGGGGGTCTCGCTGTTTGATCACCGCGCGCACTGTTTACCCAGCTCACAACAAAACGCGAAGCGGGGGTCAGAGTGGGTTGTAACGGGGTGTCCGGGAGACGCGGAGGGCCACGAGAGGCTGCCTTCAGCACCGCGGAGAGGGCTCCCGAGCTGTCCGCGGTGCTGAATGGCGCTTCTCCCCCACCTCCCCCCTCGGGCTCCATTCACAGAAGCCCTGGCCAATCCCAGATGGCCTCCATTCACCCAACCGGTGGCAGAGACACGCGCACATATAGGCGTCAAAACGCGATTCTGATGAGGCCATCTGCACGCTTATACAAAACCAGTGCAACGCAGACGGAGCCACTGGGCCTAGACTGCAAGGCTAGCTTAAATTTAAAGGAGGAAGAACATAGAAGACTGTGTGTGTGTGTGTGTGTGTGTGTGTGTGTGTGTGTGTGTGTGTGTGTGTGTGTTGTATTCATCAAACAATGATTCACTTTATTTTATATTCTCTGTTGGATGTTTTAATCCCAGCAAAGACAACACAGCTTTTTCTTTTATACAGTAGGAAAAGATAATTCAGCATTCATACAAATTTCACAACGTAAACACACACACACACACACACACACACACACACACACAAACTTTGTGCACACGCGAAGTCGAGCTTTCACGTATCTTGTGCAGTTCCAGCTGTATATGGGAAGGGTTTAAAGCTGCGCTGATGTTTGGATTCATTCTGTTCGGTGCAGTTAGTCGACAACTCGTTGTAGTTGGATCTTGGACTTTTTGTGCCAACAAAACCAGGCGTTAGAAGACCTTTTTTTGGGGGGACGATTAACAGATGAAACAATGGTCGGATGAATCAACAGCAGACAAAATAACCAGTCGCAGCCCCAGTTCTCATATTTCCCATGAATCATCGTCGCTGGAAGCTCAACACACTCATCACACCAAGGTTCTTTACTTATGTTGCGTCGGTAAAGCCCGACCGCAGCTACTTCAGGGTTTAACTTCAAGGTTGGTCGGTTGCCGGCTGTAGAATATGCAATCATGTCACACAGGAAAAGAAAAGGCGATGGCCGCGATTGTGAAATAGACGTGCCGTGCCGGCAAGTATCAGCCATTGATGGGAGCCTTTCCTTTCCTCCGCGAGCTGACCTCCTGACACTCGGAGAGAAAACAGTCATTTAGCCACGCTGACTAATTCCTTCAACACTGACCGCATTTTCTCCATCGCCTTCTTGATTATAGGTTTTGGTCCCGCGCGGCCGGCAGCGGCGCAGGAGCGAACGGTGCCAACTCGAAAGCGGTAATGTCGAGCTCTCGTCGAGTTAATGGCTACCTGCCTTCAAGAGGAGCTCAGGCGGGTGCTTGCTGTGCGAGCTGTCTGAAATACAGCAAGACGGGACTGAACACACCGACCAAACACGAGAACCAGAGGAAGGTCTCTGACACCTCAAGTGTTGATGTTTGACATGGAGAGCTGCGTTGTTTGTTTGCGCGGTCCGCAGGTGGCGCTTTGATTCCTCTAGCCCGAGGTGAAACATCACATGCTGTTCCTCGCGATGGGATTCTCCATCGTCTGACTGTGTGAAACACATGACTGTGATATATACATGCTGATACATCTGTAATAATCAATAATAATAACTATGAAAGTGGCTGAGGTGGGACGAGCAAAACGACCCCGAAAGGCTGCTTTGAGGCCTACAAACATGGTGTTTTGTTGTTACTCTCTTCATCGATTAATCTGGAGGTTGTTTTCTCTTTAATTCATTAGTCATTAGTCGGAAATGTCAGGACATAATTGCATCTCTCGCTGGTTTGAGGTGGGCATCGATTGTGGTAGTTTGTGGCAGGGCGATAATTAAATATGATGACTACAGTATACAAAACCATATGGTTATTTCATATCGACTATTATTTATTGAATTACCAGAAATCTTGCTGTGTTGTACTATTGTTATTGAGATATGAAATGAACTATATTGAGTTCAGACCCAGACCCAGTTTTGATAACTGGATTCACATTTGTTTATTAATACTATGTGTATTTGTATGGAGGCCTTTATTTGATCCAGTTTGTCTTGAGCTTGGGCATAAACTAAATACAATGAACTAATCTAAAGCTTACAGAGTGAGAGACCGGGGGTCCCCTCAGGAGCCCCTTTAGAGGTTTAATCCGGCCCTGCTGGGGATGGAACGCGCAACACGTGGTTTGTCAGGGTTTCCCCGCCAGAAACGAGGCGTTTGAGGGCTCTTGGTTTCGTAGAAACACCTTTTCACAAGCTGGCGATCTGTTTGACGACAGCAGTGAATGCTCTGCTGCACAGGTGTCTGCAGCCTTATTCCTCCCTGGCAGTTTCACTCATTTGTGAGCTAAAAAGACGGATCTCTCTCCCTGCTTATTCTCTGTCTGCAGCTACTGTGTTGTAAAATACTTTCAGAACCAATCACTGATGAGCCACACACACACACACACACACACACACGCTCCAGGTCCAATTGAATGTCTAATCTTAGCCGGTGTTGTGTGCGAGTGGAAAGGAGGACAGCGTCCACGGCGTCCTCCTCTCTTCAGATCATTGTCCACCGCCCACATCTGCATTGATCTGAGCTCCTTTTGAGCCGGAGGGACGGGTGGCAGCAATACCAAGAGGTTGATCCCTATCGATTTGCGCCGAGCCCCTCCGCCATCTCTCGTCCTTCATTTGAGCTCCTCCGAACGACATAGGGCAGTGAAGACATCATGTCACTATCTGAACCTGTCTGATTATGCAAAATACCTGTGTGTGTGTGTGTGTGTGTGTGCGTGCGTGCTTTAGGTAGACCGAGCTGCACTCTCCTCATCTGTTACCTCCCATCTACATCATGACAGTGGACGGTTATGCCATTCAGCAGTAAATGATGTGTAACAACAAGGATATCGGTTCTCAGTTGGGGGGGTAGGCACTGAAACACAATCTAAACACAGATGGAGCCTCATGAAAAAGGCTTGAGCTCCACATTTTAAATCTGTCCTTTTAACGGAGTCTCGCCAAAATGTGCAAAAAGTTCAATCACATGTTGATCGCCCGACTTCTCCTTCTGCGCCTCCTCCATTTGGTTTATGGCTAAATACCTGTAAAGTTAATGACATTCCCACCGGCAGTTAAGCGAGCGCTAGCATGCTAACACGCTAACACGGTATACATTACCTGCTGCATGTTAGCCAGGCAGCAACCTCCGGTTCTGCTGAGTGAAGCTGATGCGGAAGTCTCTTTAAACGTGCATTCTCTCTACTGACCAGCAGGGGGCGACTCCTCTGACTGTATAGAAGTCTATGAGAAAATGACTCTACTTGTCTCTTGAATTATTACCTCAGTAAACATTGTAAACATACAGCATGATGTCATTTAGCAGACCCCCTGTACTTGACAACAAGACACACTCTCTCATCCCCAAATCTATCATTAATCTTAGAGTAACGAATGTGGTTTATCTCATCTGCATGAATATCCTGTGACCACTCGTGCCTTTATTAAAGTAAATGCTGCCTTTGTTAGCCTTTTATTCGTCACTCATATTGGCTCCAGCCTCGTGCGCATTAATGAGCGACGGGTCGTTGCATCGGCCACCCGTCCAGGTTGCACACGGAAGCGCTCACATGTGTGAACGCTGACCTTGGAGAGGGCTTTGTCCCTTCGAGATGCTGGGCCCGCTCCACGACGGCCCCTTTTTTATGAATGGGCAGATCCCTGAGCGGCATGCCAATGAGCCGGGGAGGAGAGAGAGGGAGAGAGAGAGAGGGAGGGGGAGGGAGGGAGGGAGGCTAGCTGCTGCAGTGCACGGCAGCGCTTCCATATTGTTTGAACTGTGATCGGAGAGCCGATCCGATCACGTGAGATAACAGCAGGGCTGGCGGAGGGAGGGGGACCGCACCATGGGGGATACAGGGGTTAAAGTGGGTTACCCAATTAATAGGCCTCATTTAACCTCTGTGGCATTTCCATTATGGCTGCCATGTGAAGTAATTCCTCTGGCCTACAGTAATGTTGTCAATCAAAGGTGGAGATTGTAATTAAAGCTGCATTGTCACTTTGTAATGATTCCATTTATGGAACTAATAGCATTCCCATCAGCCTCAACTGTACTTTGTGTTTAGCGCTCATTATGTTAGCATGTTAACACTTTACACTCAGATGGTGGGCACGGTAAACATTGCGCGTTTTCATTGCTAGCATGCTGACGTTAGCATTCAGCTAAAAGCACTTCCTGTATGGTAAACAAGTTCAGCAGCTTCTTTTTGGGTCACTTTTTTCTTTGAAACAAATTTATCCTAAATGATATATTTAATGTATTTCACAAAAGAAAAATTGAATGGCATCAGATTTTAAAGAGGCACACTTCCATAAATCTGGCAAAAATGTAAGCAGCAGTGGCTCGAAACTACATTTCCCATAATGCCACTCAGTGGTCTTTCAAACTCCAGTCTCTACTACGTGATGCAGGCTTTCTGTCACACATTTGAAGTGTCAAGCCCAACGAGTCAAAGTTGACACAACCCCGATGATGTCATCGATGAGGTAAACCTGATGATGTCGTCAGGGTTACCTCAAATCGGGCTTGAGACTTCACATTTCACTCAGACTTTAACAAGCTCCCTGCGACATATTACTGATTCAAGTAAAATGATGTTGGTGTCTAAAAATCTGTGGAGTTTGCCCTTTTCCCTTTGTTGTGTAAAAGTTTTTAAAGTGTATGTCGCCCAGAAGAAAACACACACAGACACACACACGCACACACACACACACACACACACACACACACACACACACACACACACACACACACACACACACACACACACACACACTCACAAATTGCATTCTTAAACAAAATCTTCCCCCGAGATGAATCGCATTTAGTTGCCGTTCTCCTGAGCACCACCGAAATGTAATTATAGTAAAAACATTCATTACTTTGGCTTCGTAATTGTGAGAAAATGAAGATGTTGCACCCCCCCCCCCCCGTGAAACACCTGAGGGTCAGACTAATACCTTCATACATTTATGGGCATGACATCAATTAGTCTAACAGTCATACTGTCTGCATCGGTATTTGAATGGATTATTCTTTTACAGGGACAGATATAAGCCTGAATGCATATCCGTGTGCTGTATTTAAATAATGTAGAGCGTTCAGGAGCAGGGTGGAGGTTTTGTGTCCTTGTTCGGCGGGGAGAGGCATTGTCCACAGCTGGTGGTGTCAGATAGGAAAACTGATGACTGTGTAATTCAGATATCCTGTGGGGCGCCTCCAGATGATCACATCTAAATCCCCGCACCACTTGGCACTAATGGGATTATCCGACTTCCCCTTATTCCCCGGGAAGGCACCTCTCTCTCTCTCTCTCTCTCTCTCCCCGTGTGCCCCCCTTTTGTAAAAGCGTGTTCAAACCCGGTCTGGATGTATACAGTGGACTAGGTAAAAGGTTAGAATCTCCGTTAAGCTCCGTGTGGCCCATTAGGATGATTGAGGATGATGCTCCCGTTAAATGAATTGTCAGTCACTGGACATGCGTTTTATTTATGAGAGCGCCGGGCGGCGGTTTGCCTATTGTGCAGTTCCTTCCATTAAATTGCTCAATGCATGATGGACGCTTCTGTCTTATGCATTAAGTTGATATGATACAGTGTGACAGACTAATGCACTGCCGGCATAAGATTCATAGGACAAAAAAGAAAGACAGAAATGGGATATAGTCTCGGAGTTAACGTCCACTCACATCAGAAGGTGGCTAAAATACTACGTGTATACACAGGGCTGGTTGGTTAACTATTATAGCTGGCAAGCTAATTGCTAACACGCTAGCAAGCCGGGCAACATGCTAGCACTAGTCAGTAACACTGGCTGTCAAAGTTTCTGTTTTACCCGTGTAGGCGGGAAACAAGCTCTCTGATGCTAGCGAGCTTGCTAACTGTCGGTTAACAGTCAGTTAGCGAGCTAGCATAGTTGCTACTGCGACAGTAAGTTTACACAGTTCTCCTGTCTCAGTAACTCAGACAGCAACTGTCTGCCAACGATGGACAATGTAACCCAGTCCAATCAGAGCCTTGTTGTCAGCTAATGTTAGTCCATCTCTCAATACTTTAGCACTTCCCTAATGTCTCTGTGGCACAGCCCTAAGCCCATTGGTTCATACTGAAGATGTATTTCTCACAGATATTTAGTTTCATTTTTGAAAAGAGCTCAGTAGTTTCCAAAAAGAGCTGAGCACTTACATTTTTTAGCAAATGCTATTTAAACAGGAGGAAATGGTAGCATATGTTTGGGACTATTTTCAGCTGCGGATTGATCCACATTTGGTGCTCTCGTGAGTATTTGTGACAACAGGATGGTGTATGTGGGATTGAGTCAATAATAAACTACAGTGCGTGTGTTCGTGGCAGGGCTGTAGTCCTTGAGTCCAGTCTCGAGACCACTTTTTTAAAAAGTCTTTCACTTGTCTTGGACTTGTGCCTCGTTGGTCTCCGGCCCGGCTATTGAGAACTGATCAGGTTGTTCCTGGCCGCTGATTTGGGATCAGTTGTACATAGGCTGTCCTGAATCTCCGTGTCTCCTATATGCATTCAACAGCGGTGCAGTGACACTGCTAAATACCTAGCGCCACTGCTAAATGCTTCAGGTCACTGCTAAATGCTGCTAAATGCTGCTTAAATTATCCTTAGGATAAGTTGGTCTGGACTACAGTCCTGGTTCGTTTCAGTTTACTTCCATGTCTGTCCAAAATGTCATTACATTTGATCCTATAAGACATTATTTTGTGAAATTGTCATAATTAGCATATGAATTCTTGAGTTATGGCCAAAAACGTGTTGTTGTGAGGCCACAGTGACCTTTGACCGGCAAATTCTAATCGGGTTAATCTTGAGTCCAAGACGTTTGTGCCACATTTGAAGAACTTCCCTCGAGGCCAATCACAGAAACATGTTGAACCGATTTCAGTGATGGAAAGATGTTTTGCAGTGATGGAATCAATCAGACTCAGAGCGATTTTCTTTTGTGTTGGCGCATTCCTTTAACAGTGTCGTTTTTTAACTTAAGGTAAAGCTCTGTAAACAAAGAAAACACTGAACACAGAAGGAACAGTTGGTGGCGCAGAAGGCGAGTCTGCAGAGGAAGTACATCACAAACAAAACCGTTTGTTTTGGTTTTGATTTCAGTTTCTGCAACTTCTACAGTAATATTCTCCATGTTTCAGCTGTATCATATGGTTCATAGGTCATTTAACGGAAATACTAATAGTAATAAAACTTCATTTCAGCTTTTTAGTTTTCCTTTTAAACTTCTTTAAAGGAAAGAAGTGATGATACGCTGTATTAAATACTGCCCATCGTGTGGAATCAACACAGCCCAAACCGGATGCAGGAAGAGGTTTTCATGGAGTATCAATCAATCAAACATCCGCCGAGTGGCCCCCTGAGTCGGGGGCCCCCCTGCAGCGCTTCGAGGAGGGCCCCTCTGACATCTCCCCCCGCTCTTCGACGGCTCCGTAATAACAGGAGAAGTTAAAAAGGGGGACCCTCTCTGAACCGGCCTCTAAAATGTCCCGGAGATATCGGCGAGGTTCTCCCGCAGTCACAAGGCCGTGATGCGGGGGATATCATCGCAGGGAGCTCGTGGGCGGACTGGGAGGCCTCTTGGCTGTTTAACTATCAATTTGTCCTTGTATGTTTATGATTCATTCCTGGAGAGCTTTTTATTAACATTTCTGAAGTGTGATATAGCCGACTGGTGTCTGAGAGAGTTCGCTTTATGCCACAGCTGTCTTCTTGGCAAATAAACACTATTTAGTTTTACGTTCTTCCTGAATAAAAGACGATGACACCCCCCCTCCCACTCCCCCTCTCGTTCTCCGGCTGTGGCAGATTCATGTTCACACTGACAGTGTTGCATAAGGACCGCCGCCTTGACCACAGTTATCTGCCCTCCATCACTCACACAATGATCTTTCACATTGTCTCTACCCTCCAGGCCAATAAATCTATATGCTGATTGCTCCCCCCCCCCCCCCCCCCCCCCCCACACACACCCCAGACCTGTCCTCCTCATTCCCTCACTCTCATTACGGCCAACACTCGGCCGATAATCATCGTCTTGCACAGTATTTACCTCGGAGCGGCGATCACGAGTGATGTCATGCGTATGTGTGAAGATGAGAGTGGGCATCTCCATGTTGTGTGGTGCAATTTTGCAACTCAAGCACTGTACAACCTTTACCTGAGTATTTCCATTTTATACAGCTTTATAGGAGGAAATATTGATATTTTTACTCCACTAACTTTATTTCACAGCCAGGGTTATAGTTACAACGTATACTTATACAACGGTTCGTATGATATCTTGGAAAGTTTCTCCTCATTTTCCTACCAAAGTCCAGCAACAGTCTTTTTTTTTAAATTCAGTCGATATGTCCCGGCTCGAGCCTCCTGCAGACAGCAGCCTCCCAGAGCTCTGATCCAGCTGAGAATGAACTCTTCAAAACCTTTGAAAGAGGTTGCAGAGCTGGAGCCGTGCCAAGGGGGATTCCCCCCCCCCCCCCCCCCCCCCCCCCCCCCCCCCCCCCCCCCCCCCCCCGAACCAGAGCACCGCTTGATCTGTGACAACGTGAAACCAAACCTGCTATCTGTCCCGATAAGCTTTGCTCCCGGCAGCAGAGAGGATCTTGACATCAGCGGAGAGCCAGTTGTTAGACCCCCACCTGTTTTGTAATCTTAACGGATTCGTTGCCGCGGCAAATCCTGCCATACACATTCATGACCACGTTTTTTCTCAGAACTGATCTGCAAAACACGGCTCGGGGGGGGGAAACGAGAGGCTGACTGGCGGATCCGCGCTCTGACCGACGTCCCACAATGCCGCGTTGCTCCACGGGGGCATTTCCAGTTAAAGGGTCCAGGGTTTGTGGAAGCCTCCGGGGGGGCCTGTCAATACGATTGACGGGTCGCGAGCTAAGAATGTGCTGCTTGGTGTTGTGTGGGGATCAGATGCTGACGCTGAATCGCTAAAGCTGTATAACCCAAAAGAGATTACATAGAATGTTTAAATACCTGAACGTCATATTAAAGTGGCAGTATCTAGCATTTAGATGCTCACATTGGTTTGGGGATGTCCCAGCCGAGCAGCCACAAGCAACAGAAGGAGCTGAAACCTCAAGTGTAACAGCAGCACAAGCTCCGGAGGCCTGTCGATACCTTTTATGGATCACTAATCAAGGCCTCTGTTTACTGTTACTGACGGCTTGCTTCTTGCTTCTGACACGGCATCTCGTTACGTGTTTCCGTTCGCTTTGTGAACATGTATTTATAGCCGTTTGCACATACGTATGCAGTTTGCTCACTGCATACGTATTTTGGAGTGAAAAGTTTCCTTTTTTAGTTTACAGATATTGTACAATTAAAAAAAAAAGCATAATCAATTGGCATCCATAGTTTTGATGATGTATTAAAAGCTGCTTAGAGTTACTGGCAGGACGTTAGAAAGCTCATTTCCTTTCTAATATCCATTTTATTTTGCTGTGAAAACTCCTTCAAACAACAGGATTCATTCACGTTTATTGGCAACAACTACATTTTACAAGATTACATTTGAACACATCTTGGTTAGTGTCATAATCTACCTTCACATGATGGCAATTACTTACAACAAAATACGTTTTTAATGTCTTTAAGGTTGTTCCTCCGCTGCTTATTTTGCGACCAGTTGTGAGTTTTATCTGGTCAGAGGTGTCGGGAACTATCGCTCGGACCGAGTTCCCCCTTCCAGTGTCTCAAACCTTCATGCCATTGCTCACCAGACTGTTATTCACAAGAGAAACCACGTTTAGGCTCTGTTACATTTGTAGTCCTCCGTCCTCAGACCCGTCTTTGACCCTACTGCTCCTAGAGTAGCACTTGTTGCTGGAAGATGACACGGTGGACGTGCAAACAAGGGTTGCACCGAGATTGCAAAACCATCTTCTCTTCGATGAAAAAAAAGCGCTCTGCCTCGGAGTTTCATTTTCCAGAAATGCGCACACACACACACAGCACCTGGATTCGTTACATCACCGGGGGATGGGATGTAATAAGTACGGACATCAATGCAGGAGGACAGACGCCCGTATACATCCCCGTCCTGCCGGATTATCCCGGGGTTGCGTCAGTGGGAGCGCATCAAAGTCCTGTCAACAACACTTTGTCAGTTTCTTTTTATGTTGTGTTGTGTGTGTGTGTGTGTGTGTGGCATATGAAAATAGTCCTTTTGAAAATGTCTCGTAAAATCGACCAGGTGACCTCATCCAATGTATCAGGAATTCATTCTTTTTTTGCACACTCAGGACAATAATGGCGCTATAAGAAGAAGAAAACACAGCCCAGGTAGTGTGAGAGCCGCTTCCTGTCCTCCCGCGGCCACGATTTGTGCGAGTGGCAATGATCTGTGTCATTCAGCTCATAACTGGGATCTCACTCTGTAGCTGACTCACATGCTTTTTATAGCCCGTCTCTGTCATTCCACTTTATAGCCGTGTGTGTGTGTGTGTGTGTCTGTGTGTCTGTGTGTCTGACTGAGACACACCGTCCTGCTGAGAAGAAAGAGAGTGTTGATACTCGAGTTAAAGTTCCGACACACCCGGGAGTGTAAACCAGCACGGGTACAGCTCAGGGATGCACCACTACTGGCTGAACATGTGCTTTTATTTTGGTGCTACGTCATTAGACGTCATTATGGCTTAAAGCTAGGTTAGGTGAAGCAGCACAAACCAAGGGAGGAACCCGAATGCAGATTGGATGAAGATGCTTTTAATCAAACAAGTCTTGCAGGCACAGCCGGCAGAGCACAAGCAAACAGAACTCCACGTAGCAACAAAGACAAAAACGACAAAAGACAAAGGAGGCTAAATACACAAGGACAGGAGGGAGATAACGAGGGACAGGTGACCAGCAACAGGTGAAACTGGTCAACAAACAAAGGCAGGAAGTAAAACGAGACGCGTCACGACAGGAGAGGACTTTCAAACCAAAACGTGACAAAACCCAGAGTTCCATGACAAAAAGAGATTTGACATTTTATAGAAATACTATTCTAACACCGCTCTGTTGACAACAATGAGGCGAGATGCACTCTCATGTCTGTACACTTAGCATGAAGCTAGTGCCCGGAAGGTGGATGGCTTAGCTTAGCATAAACACTGGAAACAGCTAGCCCCTGCGCTTCAAAGCAATGAAAGAAATGGGTAAACTAGATGAATCTTGCATCTTAAGTATATCTCTCTGGGGTAATCGAATGTTGCATCTGTGTCTTCTTGGTGAGTACTCCAGCGTGAAGCAGCTTTTTTATGTTTCCCCGATACAGATGTCCTCCCAGTAATCGCCGTCGGCATTTGTTACAGATAAAGAAACTACAATTGCGAAGCAGTTTTTTGTTGAATCACAACAAGGCGATAAAAGTTATCATGTAACAGATGACAACACATCGCAACGTGGATATGAGAAAAGTCCTGGTTGTTTTGAAAAGTGCTTCTTCTATGATTTTTATGTTGCAGCTGCAGCTTTTTTTTGGGAGTCATTTCAGCTTGACATTTTCCTCGCGGCGGTGGTAATTTCCCAAATTTGAGCAAACCTACGACGGTCCTCCTGTCTGCGGGGCGAGCTCCCCCACAGCCCCTCTCTGTGTCGGATGACAGGCGCGTGAATGGTGATTGGTGGGGGGGGAGCCCTTCTCCAAAGAGCTGCTTTGCTCGTCAGATTTAACAGGAGCTGTCGGCCTGGGACTGCTGGACGCTGGCGGAATGACCAAAGCTGACCTGCTGTGAGGGGTGTTATCCATCTGAGCCGAGCTGTGGGTTCCCTGAGCAGAGGGGAAACGCAGTATTATAAGGGTCATCTCGTCACATCATGAACGTGACATTTCACTCTCTGCTGGTTGCTAATTTGTATCACATTGAGCGCCCCATGCAGCATCAGTACATTATGAAATAGTGTGTCACCCCCACCCACCCCAACACACACACACACACACACACACACACACTCCCCGCGGAGACACGGCTGCGACAGCATTCGCTTTGGGCATGTTTTTCCGCTCTCAGATTGATTGATGCTACATGACAGCACACAAGCAGAACTCCCCTCCCCACTCCCATCTCGCAGGTATCAGATGCACACTTCTTTTTCTACCTGCCAATTATTTGATGTGCCAGACAGGAGCACAAACTCAGTGCATTTTAAATGGAACTGGTTGCTAAGAAATCAGCAGTACCATTGGTGTTTTGTTTTGACCTTGTGTAGTTCAGTTGGTTTAATTAGTATTTCACAAAAAGAGGACATTTACATTTTTTGGCAGTGATGGTGCCCCCATATTAGAGTTCTCCTTGGGGGGCATGAAGTTTTGGTTCCGACTCATGATGCTGGTACAGCACTGGTTAATTTGATTAGTGCAATATGGTGTCTTTAGCAGACGTAGCTGTTGCTTATGCTGCGTTCCAGAAAACCCAAATTTCTGATATGACTGAAAAAAAAGAAGAAAATAAAAAGGCCATTTAAATTTAGAGTTGCTACTTGTAAACTCCATGTTTTGATAAAAATGATGGAGTAATGTACGAAGTGCTGAGTTTACTGGTCTGTTCATTGCTACGTGTTTTGACAGTCTGGTCGTTTGCCATTATCTTCGATTGGAACCATGGAAGAGAGACAGCTAACACCAGCTATAACATTATAGCTTCTATAATGTATAATAAACCCAACACTGCATGTGTGGGAGCTGCCAATGACTCAGATGTTTAGATAACACGAATAAAAAAAATACTGTGTGAATCAGTGCTTCTATTACCAAGCAAGGCTAACTTGCTTCCACTTCCAAGTTGTAGTAGTAGCAGCGTCCACTTATGCTAGGCTAACTAGCTTCCACTTCCAAGTTGTAGTAGTAGCAGCGTCCACTTATGCTAGTCTAACTAGCTTCCACTTCCAAGTTGTATTAGTAGCAGTGTCCACTTATGCTAGGCTAACTAGCTTCCACTTCCAAGTTGTAGTAGTAGCAGTGTCCACTTATGCTAGGCTAACTAGCTTCCACTTCCAAGTTGTAGTAGTAGCAGCGTCCACTCATGCTAAGCTAACTAGCTTCCACTTCCAAGTTGTAGTACTAGCAGCTTCCACTCGAGCTAGGCTAACTAGCTTCCACTTTCAAGTTGTAGTAGTAGCAGTGTCCACTTATGCTAGGCTAACTAGCTTCCACTTCCAAGTTGTAGTAGTAGCAGTGTCCACTTATGCTAGGCTAACTAGCTTCCACTTTCTGAGGGGAAGTACTAGCGGCTTCCACTCAAGCTTGGTCAATTAGCTTTCACTTTGAAACTTAAAACTAAAATATGTCCACAAATGTTTTCATCCTTTCTTATCCATTAGCTGCCGTAATATACTGTAGTTTATTTCCTTTCTGTATACTTTAATTGTATTTTAGACCACCTGATGCATTTTCTTCTAGTTTACGGTGGACTCTGGAGGAAAGTCTGAGGTTTCTTGGTTGAAGTTAATTAACAAAATATAACAGAAAAAGTAATATATACTGCATAGTCACAGTCATTCATCTGAGGTTCTGAACAGTATGTTCTGGCTGGTGAGCGCACTGCGTGCATAGAGAAAATGAGAAGCAGTCCACGACTTGTCCTACAGTCTGCTTCTTATATAATAGTAATAATCACTGTGGTGAAATTCAGATGCCAGCGCTGCTGACACTTATCTGCCAAAGCGTCAGCATTTGAATCTTAATTTTTTTGAATGTTATTTATAGGCTTTAAAAAGATTTGCATGCAAGCACTGGCAGAAAGTGCCTCACTGGCGCATTTTACATCTCTGCGTTAATTTAAACGTCCAAAACATCAGGATCGCCTTGATTTCACCTTTGATTTGATGAGTGCTGGTGCTGGCTGATGTGAGCGGGGTGAAGCGCCGCGTGTACACATGTTCCAGGCTGTGGGGCTGAAACGGTGGAAAGAGTTCACCAGCTTGGTGTCTTTCCCGTCGGCGTCTCCGGGCTTCAGTGCATTGTTTGATGCAGACTAAGCTGCATGGCGACAGAGGCTTCTTGAGTGCCAGGTTCCCATTCACACTGATCACACATTAGACTGATCGAATCAGACTCCAGGCCTGCTTCCTGACTAACTCAATTTACTCTCATACGCTTCCCTTTTCACGCTGAGCACACACACACACACACACACACACACACAGATACCTGGTTGTGTGCTTAAACATGTGCACACAAACAGAAAACCAACAGAGAGCGGGGCAGTACCCATTGAGCTCTAATGAAAAGCAGAAAAAGCCGTTACCGTGGCAACTGCCAGCATACATCTTCAGGAGGACCCAGATTTCCTGTCTGGCTGCGCTCGTATTGTTTTGGTTCCCTTTTGATAGCCGCAGCATCCCTAGACGGATTATCTCACAGCTGGGAAGAATTTATGCTAAATCATCGTGAATTAAACAACAGCCATTTGCACAGACGGGAAGTCACTGAAAATCCCCGGTCATGGATTGAACGCCCCCCAAAACCCTCCACAGAATACCAGACCCAAACATCAACTTAATCAGTGATCTGGGACATTTCTGTCTTGGCCTTGAGCCAGTTCCTCTGTAGAGTCCCACCACGGGGAGACCACTGCCGCCAAAAGCGGAGGTGACTTATCCACATCACCCTCCAACATACAAAGAAGTGTAGTCGACCGTGTTTATGAAGACAGAACATGGAGAGAAACATGTTGTTAACCCTGCACCACAAGGTTCAGATGGAGACAGATCTCCCATCAAGGCTCTGAAACCAGAGTGTTGACCTTTTTTTCTTTTTTGAAGGATGAGTGTATTTCCTGGAAAACAGAGTTTAACCCCCGCAGTACAGCGTATTCCTGTAAGTCATACGTGTCTGGAACGTTTGTGATTTTGCAAAGCATTCGGGTCCACAATGTGCTCATCATTATCATTCTCATCACCATCACCGTAATCAGATTGTTATAATTATTATAATTGCCCGTGCAGTGTTTGTTATCTTTGTATGGCGGTACACAAATCAGACCCCCATGTGATTTCTCAGCATTCAGATGTTGGAGGAGGGGCACATTCACCTTCTTTCAGAGTCTGGTGGAGGTTCTGGATGTAATTTTACCAAACATCCATAATGACAGTATCCAGTCCCATTTACGGAGCCATTCAGTGGTAAATGACACAAGGCATAATTAGCCGTGTGCAGTGTGTTCTGTAGGTGGCTATGGCTCATGCTAAATGTTAGCAATGGACAGGAAATGGAAAGACAGGAAAACTTAAAACTGTGACAAAATATTTTCTCAAGTATCTTCCGACTATAAACATTGATTTCCTACATGTACACGCAACATTTTTGAAGAAATTTGAGCTTATTTCACATTATTATAGCAGCTTTTGTGTTTTTGTTGCTTTGGTTTGAAGTGGGCAGGGCTTTGCTGGAAAGGAGAGGTCACATATTTCGGTGCACCAATCAGACTACAGCCTAGACTGTATGTAAGAGGTGGACGTCACCCATTGGTTTGTGGACTGACGTTTTTAAGGCCTTGAGTTCGGCGATTTCGCCGTCGCCATCTTGGATTACGGCTCTTGCCATGTTGTTGTTTTGCAACCAATAATCCGAAGTTACCATATTTGGAATGCAGAGGAGTGAGTAGTAGAGACCTGTCAATCACTGTGTAGCCCCGCCCCTAAAGCATCCCCTGCTTTATGGTCTGTGTGACTCTAAATGGACCATCATGTACTAAATGAACATCATGCTGTATTGAAGAAGACTTGAAACTAGAGATTGAGACCATAAACTCATGTTTACAATGTTTACTGAGGTAATAAATCAAGAGAGAAGTAGAGTCATTTTCTCATAGACTTCTATACAACCAGAGGAGTCGCCCCCTGGTGGACACTAGAGAGAATGCAGCTTTAAGGCACTTCTGCATTTACCCGGCAGTACTGGAGGTTGCCGCCCAGACTATAGCTGCGTGAATTTGATCACTTTCAATCAAACTGGATGAAGCAGGTTTGCTGAGTTCATGTGTGTTAAACTTTTAGTAATAATAATAAACAACTAAGACATTCAAAACTTTGATTGTTGACTACTTAGTGGAGAATATTTCATTTCTAAAGACACAGACACTTGCTTTCAAACTAAATAATGGGCCTTGCAAGGTATTGCTTTTGTATGTGTAAATCTAATACTCAAAGGTCATTATTCTCCCACTCGGTAATCACCTGATTGCCACTAATGCTTGGTTTTGTCCTGGTTTCATGACTTGGAAAAGGCTGTTGTGCCCCTCTTGAATGTGTCAGGTAGTCAAATGACTCTTAACGCTCTGCATCACTTAATAGCAGCACATTTCCTCGACTGTATTATTCAATGGACAGACCTTTCCCCTTGCACGTCTTTGTGATTTCTGCAAGAGGTGACTGGATATGTTGCCATCAGTGTCAGGTGAGCAGTGGAACGGTGAGTTGCTGTTGTTGACACAGTAGCCGTGTGTGGGTTGTGTTCACTTCCTTCAAGTGGGTAAAAACTCTGAAAACTTCTCACATTATCCTGTTAACACAAGACAGAACCCTCCACATCTGTTCCTTATTGGTGACGTTTTAGCCCTAGCAGTGTAGTTCTAGCAAATGTGGCTAATTAGCACTAAACTAAAATACTAATTAGCTAAAACGCTTACTGCTTATTAGCCATATATGTTAATTAGGAGCCTCATCTGTTGCTATTTAGCCAATGTTAGCATGCTAACACGCGGTAGCCTCAGTACAGCCTCACAGAGCTGCTAGCGTGGCTGTAGACTCATAATACAGGTTAGAACTTCATTTAATGCTGTTTACAGTTCAGGAGTTTATTATAGTCCAGCTTTGATCGAGGAGCTAGGAGAGATCTCCAAGGAGCCATGAGTGAGGACGCATGAGAACAGCCTTCAAGGAAGTGTTTTAATGGCTGACACGCCCCCTCATTGTTCATCAGTCATGTGATTGGACGCTGCAGCCGATCAGACTGATCAGATTTTTCTTCAGAGGAAAGGAAGTCTCTTGTATCTTAAAACATATTTCCTCGTTTCCTCTCTCCTCGCATGGTTTCCTTGCATCTCTCCATGCATCCCTGGTGGAAGGGACTAAGACGCACGGAAAGGATGCAAGTGAGGGGAAACAGGGATGCAATTAAGAGACTTGGGATGCACCCACAGACTCACATGAAGGCTGTTTATCGGACAGAGTGTCGACGACCTTTCACCCCACCGGGTTGGTGGAGTTCTTCATCCAAACACAGTCTCTGTACGCTGGACCAGCTGTTATTCCCCTTCTCTGGTGTTAATCCTGGTAAAAAGCAGAGATAGCTAAAAGTGACAGTGAATCCAGTCTGTGGACCCTCGGTTCATTTTGTCTCGCTAAGCTTCTCCAGGCCCGAGGCTTTGGCTATTACATGTCACCATCTGTCTTCTTCTGCACATACGTCTGTGCGTTTTGTACATTCTGCCTCCCGGTGAACTCGTGTGACTCGGAGGAGGGACAGGAACTTGAGTTTGATGACGTTGTTCGGGGCTTGATTTAGCATTGCATCGCTGTACACACCAACCTACATCTAAGAAGGCAAACCACTCGCTGGATGTGTGGCGGAGAACTGTCTGATTTTGAGAATCGATTATTAATTTTACAAGCAAAATTGTAATGAAATCTTCAGTTCCAGCCCATCATATGTGAGGATTTGGTGCTTTTCTTTGTCCAATATGACAGTGAACTGAATATATTTGTGTTTTGAACCGTTAGTCACACAAAACACGAGATTTGGAGACATTACCTTTGAAAATGAATTGATTAATTGAGGAAATAATGTGTTTCAGCCCTACTCTGGTGTTAAAGTGCCTTTAGCCTTTTGATGTTAAAAGGTTCTACATCTGCCGTCTCTCATAATCCATATCCCGTAAACAAGCACATTATCACTCTGGGTTTGGCATGCTGTACTTTCTGTTAGCTAATGCTCTGCAGGAAGATTTATTCAACGTCCCAGAAGGCTCTGCTTTGCAGACTTGGCGAATAACTCCTGAGCTTTCATTAATGCATGAAGTGCCGGGTATCCATTTTGGAAGTTTGTATCCGATGGTTTAAATATACATGCAAAGACTTTTTTCAGCCCGAATGTCTCTGGATGTACGACTCAACAGATGGAGGCCTGAGTTCATGTCATCCTCTCTTCTTCTTCCTTCCCAGACGGCCTATAAGCCCTGGCTGTGCGCTCAGTACTTCCCCACCACCCAGCTGTCCTGTCCGAGGAAGGTACCGTGCCACCAGTACTGCCTGGAGGTCCAGCAGAGCTGTCCGTTCATCCTGCCCGACAACGACGACCTGATCCACGGCGGCAGCCCCAGCTTCATCTGCACAGGTTAATACCAGGTCCTCCCGTCCTCCCGTCCTCCCGTCCTCCCGTCCTCCCGTCCTCCCCAACCGCCTCAGAGGAAAACAACATGTCAGGGAACGGTTCTCAAACGTGTGTCTTGTATCTGCTGGGTGGTGTTTCCTCAGGAACAAAAACAACAACAGTCTCTGAAGGCTTTCTGATGACATCTAGTGGTGCGTCTGAGCAGTGATGAGTTGAATGTTTGCTGTGCTTTGGTACAGTAGTGATCAGCACAGCCATGCTGGGGTTTGAGTTCAGGGACGGTGGAGACGTGATTAGTGGGGGAGGGAGTCTGACAGGAAGGACTCTCTCACTTTCACTCATCATGAAAATATATATATTAGAGATTAAATGTTCACTTTCCTTCACTTCAGCAAAAAGTTTTAGATTTATAAATCTCATATTGTAATTCAACTTTAGCCTTTTATTTATCTTCTATCTCTTTATTATGTCCGTCCCCACACGAGTCATTACAGAACAACCAGGTCCTCTCATGGCATCAGTAGAGACTTTAGGTCTTTGTTATAAGGAGCTCAGCTGAGGGTCACAGAGCCACGGACTGAGACCTGACGAGGATCCAGTGCAGGTCAGACTGTCGGTGCTGCTTTTAACCCAACTGGAGCAGGTTTCAGGCTCCAGATGCCCTACTTCTATCTGATCCTGGATTACATTACTATCATATTAGTTTGTGTTCCCATTAGAATATATACTAATGGACGTATTGTTATTATGATTCCGTCCCAGTCACGTGATGAATAGGGAACCCAAAAAAAAAAAAACCCAAATCACCTTGACACCCAGGTTTTAAAAAGTCATCATCTCTCTCTCTCTCTCTCTCTCTCTCTCTCTCTCTCTCTCTCTCTCTCTCTCTCTCTCAGGGATCCTGGCAGATCATCGATCAGACGGCGAGGCGGAGTGCTGCGACGTCCGGTGGGACCCCAGAATGGACAGCCCCTCAGGCGGGACACTAAAAAGGACTGCCTCCTCCTGCCAGCCCGAGGGGGCCTCGGTCACCTCCGCCGCCACCCCGAGGCTGTGCAGCGGGCGACTGAAGATCTGCCTGCTGGCCCTCGTCCTCCTACACACTGTCATCATCATCTCGGCCTCCCACAACTCCACGCTGGTGGGCGTGGCGGCTATTTTCTCGCCAGAGGAGAGCGCCTCTAACGAGGAGTGAACCTTTTTGGGGTTTGAATCCGGTGCGTCGCTGGGGAGCGGCGCCGGGGTTTTTGTTTTTCTTCTTGCGGGGCTGCCGGAGGACACGCTGGAGATGCCTCTACGACCTCGCCTGCCAACGAACCGTCAGCCACGGTGGGAGTGGGAGGGTTTTAACTGGAGCCCAAAGGTGCCGGGATTGGACGTCGAACCGAACCGAGGCGTTTGGAGAAGCGCCCCCTAAAGGACTGACCTCTTGCCACTTGAAACCTGCTCATTGTTTCTAACCCACCCAAATGTTTTCTAGCATATCCTCCCTCCCTCCCTCCCCCCCTCCCCCTCCCCTCCCCCGGCGTTTCCCGTGTGTATGGACGGCACGTCGAAGGAACAACAAACGGACATCGATGAAGTGTCGCGCACTCACTTACCTTTTTAGATTTTTGCTGCATTTCTTTCAGGTGCCTGAATGTTTTGTTTCTCCATCACCTCGGCGGCATCCGGCGTGTGTGCGATGCCGCTCGAGGGGCCCGTCGGGGGGGCCCACGCTCATCCATCATTCACCTCGTTTCTCTGCAAACAGGAATGTGTGGGGTTCCTCTATGTTCTTAACGTTCAGCATTGTGTTTCTCCCCCCCTTCCCCCACCACCGTACCCACGCGTTTTAGGACCTTAAGTGCTCTGAGACCGGCTCGCTTTCTCTTCTTCTTACTTGCCGGAGACCAAAAGGGGGCGACAGGCGTCCTCTGGTCTCTGGAGTGTTCAGTTTACATCGTACGGTGGCGGCGCAGAGAGCCTTCAGAGTACGGGAGACTGCAGGGACACTAGAGGGCGGCTGCACGATGCCAAAACACCAGGGGCCTCATTTATCAAGCGTGCAAACGCTCATTTTTAATGTGCGGAATGCAACTTTCTACTTTTACCCAGCAAGACTTTCAAAACAGAAGTTAGAGCGTCTTTAGTTTCAGCTTTGGCTCAGTTACCAGAGGGGCTCAAACCAGATCCGACAGGCGTGATTGGCTCAAAAAGGGGCCGTAGCTCAGCGGCTGTTGGGCCTCCACCTGCACCTCCAGGAGGACGGGGGTTTGGGCTTCAACCACTAAATTACACATTCTTTGGGAAAAGTTTGAAAAAGTAATTACGAGCACCGATCCAATGTCGCACTACTCCTGACTGTCTGGCAAATAGAGCCTGGAGCAGATTCAGGAGCTTGTTTTCTGTAACAGTGTAGTTCCTTCGTATCGGCAGGGAAAAACAGTCGTCTCTTCGGTTGTCGGTGGTCAATCGGCAACGAGCCGGGGGGCGCGGTTCTGTCTAGGTTGGGACGGCGAGGAGATGTGTGATGGATTGAACCCGTCCGGCGCTTGCTTTGATCAACGAGGCCCCGGATCTTTGAGTGCCTCTACGCCCAGTGAGGCAGACGCTGGCAATGGAGCAATATAGACGGGGAAAAAAGAAAGAAAAGAGTCCACTTCAGTACTGTCGCCTCGTCTGTTCTGTATCACAGAGGAGGTGACCAGCCAGCCAATCAATCAATCAGTCCGTCGACTCTTAAATCCCCTGAGACGAGCTGATCCCCGCTATCTCTCACAGACTATAGCAAAGGGCTGTGTTAGTGTCACAGCGAGGAGTGTGAGGAGTTTTCAAAGGGCTGATCCATCCAGTTTTGTTCTGTTTGTTTTATCTATTTATTTATTTTTGCTAAAGTGCACACGGACACGAGGGCAGGGCCGCGCAGGGATTAACAACACTTTGAAAGAACTCGGGACGGGAAGCGAGAGATTAACCCGATGTTAAGATCTGATGCCGACGAGTGATATACCAAAAATAAAAAGTCTCTTCACCGCAGCCGTTCTTTTGTCCTCTTGATGATCAGTTCACCACAGATTTGGAGTTCTGCCTCCTGTGAAAGCGTGGTACTGTTGCTTGACCTCTCAGCGACCACCGTCGAGTTTCACTGTTCACGCGTCAGAACGGGACGTCCCGTCTTGCCCCCCCCCTCTGCTCGGTATTCTCCTGTGACGTGTTGTGACGACGAGAACTACGTTCCCTCGAAGACAGCAGCGGATGTAATCGGCCCACACTTTTTGCGCTTCGTCCCCTCCGATCTCTAGCTGTTCACGATCTGAGTCCTGTGGATCTATGCAGATGAACCCCACCCCAAACTAACACCCACCCACCTCCATCACCACACCCCCTTGTCCTTTCTGTTGTAAATACCCCCCCCTCCCCCCCGACCTGCCCCTCCGACTGTTGGAATCTCACTGTGTTTTCTGTTCGCCTCCTTGTTTTGTTTTTTGTCTGTTTTTTTAGATTTTTGCCGCATTTCTTTTCTTCTTCTGTTGTCTAAAGCAGTGGTGTCAGTTGATGAGTAGGACTAAGTTGGATGTTAAAAAGATGAGATGAAGAGGTCTTGAGAGAAATATACAAAAAAAGAAAGAAAAAAAAAATTATAACGAAGCTTGAATTGAGAAAAGGGTTCAAATATAGAGAAAAAATTATGATAAAGTTGTCATATTGTCATACTAGAGATGCTTTAGTTTGCTAATTTACTTTCTTTTTTTTCTACAAAAGACTTGGATGAAATTATTTATAAAAGTGCGTCCCACGAGTCATGATCTTTTTTGGACGTAAAACAAATACATTTATTAACATTTTGTTCAAAAGAAAATAAATATAAATTATGTTAAACATTACTGGTGTTTGTGCTTTCTTTCCACTGTGAGTGTCTTTGACTTCAATAGTAACGGAAACCCAAAGTGAAATAAAAAATAGACATTATGAAATATATAATCATAATAAATTCAGTCAAATATAAAAGTGATCCAACAATTTGTGAAATATCTGAAGAGGCTATTAAAACTCGAGTCATTATTATGAAATGTTATGTCATCTGGGATTTTTAGGATTTAATTGAATATTTATCTAATTTTAGGCTTTATTATGAAAGAAGAATGATGAAATTACATTTCATAACAATACAATAATTTGGAATAATTTCGCAAATGATTCTTCCATTAAGATATTTTGATAAATGTATTGATTTGATTATTTATTATTATTATTGAGCACTTAGGGTCTGCAGTAGTATAATCCTCATGTTCACCAGCAGAGGGCAGTATAGGACCATATCTCAGGCCACTGTATGCCCTGTCCTCCATACCGGATGTTGTTCTCACCCTGAGTGTTTTACGTCATCATCAACGCAAAGAAGTTATACGTTTTAATTTTAATTTTTTAATTAATTTTTTTAATAAAATGTAGTATATTTTACTTTGCAGTCTTCACTAGTAGAGTAAAAAATACTTGAAAAAGTCGAAGGAAATTGCGAGAAAGGAAGGAAATAGATGAAGAAGAAGCTGCTGGTGTGTTTGCGGCCGCGGGAGGGCAGAGCGTCAGAGAGGGGTGTTACATGTCCAATGTGTTGCCAAATCCAACCAATCCAACCAACGAAGGCAACGAGCACTAGCCAATCAGAGATATACAGAGGAGGGGGCGGGTCATGCAAGGACGCTTTAGCGAAAAAAGAAAATGTAATAATTCTGTACCATGTCATTATGGTGTGTGGTCAGCTTTTTGTACCTTGGCAAAAAAAAGGTTACAAACTACCTTAATTAACCGCTGATATAATTTACCTCCCGAAAAACACCTAAGTGACACAAATCAAGCACACCCACGACGTGCATGAGTGACAGGTGCATGCTAGGTCTGGCTAACACGCTAAATGCTAAAAGAGTTAATGGAGGTTCCTCCTGCGGCCGTTTCTGCTTTCAGTTAGGAACTTCAAAACTTTCGGTGAGTAGTGTGAGGACTTCTTTTTTATTTGACCGTGGATTGAGAATAGATGAGCAGAAAAATTCAACAGAGCCGACTGTGGAGGACTTCGCGGGGCACGAGACTCATGAAGTTCGGACACGTGAGTACAACAACGTGTGTGTGTGTGTGTGTGTGTGTGTGTGTGTCAGGCTAAGCTAATGTAAGACACATTCACTTAATATTGCTCTTCTTGTTGCACCCGCCGTGGTGTCCATTGCTCCTTGTTTATTTATTGTCGGCCATGTTTGTTTGAGTTTTGTCTCTTTTCTGGTTAATGCCTGTCAGACTATGAGGAAGCTGGTTGTATAAATGTATAATTGATAAGTTGTATGCTCAGGCCTCAACATGTCTTTCTATAGAGGTGGAACTTACTGCTAGTTTGGACACGAGGGCTTTGTGTTGTGAAGTTGTTCCACTAGTGAGTATGTTGACATTTTATGCAATTATGCCTTCTCTGTGATGAAAACAATGGCTGCCAGGGGTGTGACATGTAAGCAGTCTGGAGTGTTTTGTCTGTCGGGTGTTGTTGCTGGAGACGGAGTTAGTGGAGCCTTTGCTGGAGTAGCCTTCCATTGGGAATTCAGGCAAGCAACGCATAAATAAAGGATATCACTATTATCATTATTGCTAATGCAGCATCTCTGATAAGTGCTCTGCCATTCTCCCAGACGGAGACAAAAAGCCACCAATACCTCGATGCAGCCACAAGGCGGCACCACGAGACCTGGTTCAGCACTGAGGCCGGCTGCATGGCTCACACAGGGACAAATGGAATACAAATAGTTTGGTTATATTTTTGAATTAAGCGAGTCAAAGTTGAAGGCCTTTAGAAGACGGTGTTGGATTTAAGAGGCTGAAATACAATTCTTCTCTCTCTTAACCACACGTCATCTGACCTGACATTTCCCCATCTCATGGGCCCAGTTCTCCTGGACAGTTGAGTTTGGGGGGTAAAAGAGGAGCTACTTCTGGAACTTCGTGGTCTTGTTATACCAAGAAATTCCTAATTGTGTCTTAAGTGTGAAAATGCACTTTCTTCACGGGGTCTTTCTGGGTATGTTCATATCCATTTATACCATTTTTGGATCCGAAATCTCCCAAAACACGTTCTCCAAAGAGCATTATTTGCAGCTGCAGTGTTTCACCATTTTCCACTGATGTCCAGCAATAACGCAAGGGGTGCAAATCCCACACAGCGATGACATGTGTACATGCAGTGCTTGTGTTGAAATCAAACAGCCAGCCACCAACCAACACAAAAAGGCCCAGTCTGTGTTCTTGCTGTCATGCGCTCTAAATGAGTCGGAGATGCCAGCAGCACTCCTCCCACATCCCATCCTCTCGCTGCCCACTTTCCCTCCCCGGTACGAGTTTATTTATCGAGCGAAGCTGGCATCTAACTCGAGCCGAGACGCTTCAGCGTCTTGACACCTCATCTTAGCAACCGCCCGGCACACCGTCCATCCGACGCCGGGGCTCCTCTGCATCAAAGGCCCTCGCTGCACCAGCAATTTGGGGGGGGGGGGGGGGGGGGGTGACAACAACAACAAAAAGATCCCTGGCTGGGTGCATTTCTTTTACTCCGCTGCACCTGCCTGAGGGAGAACAGCTGGGGTTCACTACTGTACATGCAGCTTTGAGTGGAGAGGCAGCTTGACACCCTGGCGAAGGAGAATAATGTGTTTACATGCTGCCTTTTGGTCTGAAGGAAACGCAGAAGCAAGCTGCCGTTGTTGCTACACACACACACACACACTGCTGTCCAGTGACTGTGCAGTCTTACACCGTGCCCCGTTGGCACCCATGTCACCTCCCATCTGTCTTGTGCATTCTTGTCGAACAAGCTCCCCGGAGCCGTTGAGTTTTTCGATCCGGAAGCAGAAAACAGTTTAAATTGTAATGCTCCGAGACGTGTGTGTTAGTGTGTCGTTGCAGTTTGAAAAAATAGGTTTTTGGTGGATTTCTGTCCCGTGGAGAAATTGCATGGAAGCAAAAGAGAGCCAAAATCATTAGTTCTCTCCTCACCTAAATAATATTTAACCACTATTGAATACTTGGTGTCATTTCACCCCCTAACCACATTTTAAATATCGCAGTCCATCACGTTCATTTAATCGTGGGATGCCTGAATCGTGATTCAGATTAATTGAGCAGCCATAAACTTTGCTTCCATAAGTTCAGGGTTTAATTCCTGTTAAACACCTGCAACCTCAATTAATTTGAATTACATTAGTCGATCAAATAGGTTAATATCGATAAGTGTTAGTGTGTTTTTTGAATTATCATTATTTAATGGGTTTTAGTTGCTCCAGAGAAATATATGCAAAGTGCTCACGTGTAGACGCATTGCTCACATCCCTGCTGTAATGCATTTCATCAGGAGAATTGCAGCAGGTTTAGAGGCCACGTTGTTTTCAACGTCAACAGGTGGCTGATTTTTTGCAGCAGCAGCAGGAGGACAAGGGGTGTCATGGGAAACGTAGGCCTGGGATTAATTCCCAGAGGGCACAGAGCGATCGGCAGTCCGGACACGTTTCCTTTTACAGACGTTCTAGAAGAAGACACGGATGTGCACGCGCCACATCGGCTGACTTTATTAATGGCACCTGGCACGCCATCAACACTCTCCATTGTTGGCACAGCCTCCCAGCAGAAAACGGACACTGTGCGACGTGAGCAATGCGGGGACATAAACTCGTTTTTAATTTCTTTTCCCCGCATCCAAGAATCTGTCAAAAAAGTCACAATTGCCAGATGGCTCGCGGCCGCACCAGACATTTAACAGACCTCACTCTCTTTCATATAACGGAGCTGTAAGTGAGTGACGGCACAGAAATGTCACAGGTTGTTTTTTTCTCCTCGATGCGCACTTATTTATAAGTGAGCCTCCTTCTTTGCCATCAATCTCTGCTCTTCTTCCTACACACGTTGTTTTAGAGCAGTGGTTCTCAAACTGTGGGGCGCGCCCCTCTAGTGGGGCGCAGCGGTATTGCAGGTGGTTTCAAGAACTTAATTCATACCTGCATTTTGTTACCATGTTGTTGGGGCGGTGGGGCGTGAACATTTCTCTTCCTCCAAAGTGGGGCGTGACAGAAAGAGTTTGAGAACCTCTTCAGACTCCACCGCAGAGGACACCGACCCACGTGTGGCTGCTAATCGGTCCGATCGAGAACACTGCCGTGGACCCATAAACCAAGGCGTTCAGTCTCATTAAAGCCGATGGCGTCGTCGTCTTGCTCGCACTCGAGGAAAGCGAAAGCTTTAAGAAACACGGCGGCGTTATCGTAATGAAACACGCTCAGCAAGCTGTGCGTTGTAAAGGTCAGACGTACAGAAATGTGATTGAGAGTGGTATCTCCTTATCAAATCTTCTGCCTGAAATATGTGTTTTAACAGTTCTTGGCGCTGTCAACGGCACAAAGAGTACAGTAAATCAAATTTTAAATGGTTGTTTCCATCCCTCTATCTCAATGCACACAGCTTCTCACTAATTCTAGTTCCCCATACGCTGGTTTAAAGTCAGCTGTCGACTCTGTGTACTTCATTCTTAGAACTCCACATTGATGTCAAACTTCCGGGTGAAGTTCAGTCAAACGCTGTGAGAATGAAAAGAAGGCTGTCATGAGCGCCTGCAGCCGCTCTTATTAACTCGCATCGATTTTAGTCATGAAATCTATTGAGTTGAAATTGGGCTTTAATGACTCTGGTTAAAATGTTCGCTTTCAGGCTTCAGGCGAGTTGGCTTTCTCCTCACGGGCAATTACATCTGTCATATTCATGCAGGTCTCTGAGAGGTGGAAAAAATGTCTCAAATAGCCCAAAAGTTAATACATGTGGTCAAAATAAATACCCGCCGGCGTGGCGAGTGTGTCGGCGGGTATTACTACCTGATTACCCCTAGAGAGTGGAGCAATGAGGGGGTGCAAACACTCACAGAGACCCACATCAGCTGCCCCCCATTGATTACAACCAGGGAGAGTGTGGAAGAACAAAGTAGCTCTGGAGCCTCGCTGCCGCTTCTCTGGCTGAAAATGTGAGTGTTAATATGTGCGTGTGTTTACTTAATCCCCCCCCCCCCCCCCCCCTACTCTACAAACATGACATCTTCCACAGATAACTGCTGGTGGTAAATTACACATTCATCACAAACATCATACACAAACATTTAAATTCACTTGTGTGACTTGGGTGTGAAAACAGACAAAGGAATCTAAAATCCACCCTCGCACTAATGTTGCTCGGTGTATCGATACTAAAGAGGTACCGCGGTACCCGTACGTTAAAAACGTTCAGAGCGCACTCACTGTTCCACTTCCTGTCATGCTGCCGGCACGCATTGACTGCAAGGGGGCGGGGCTTCCCAGCGCTCACATCACATCTACAGCTTAACAACATAAACAGTGTCACACAAGCAACATGAACTATATTAATGATGTTATGCAATCAAAACAATTCACAACACACACAGAGACCCGTCTGCAAAACTTGTTTCAAAGCCACACAGACCAAGAGAGGCAACCCGTCAAACATGGCAACGCACCTTTCAGACAGACACCCCAACTGTTCAGAGTTCAAAGAACGACAGGTAGTTTTCATTAATGTCTTGCTGTAGGCTAATACTAACCATACAGATGTTTTATTTATTACTATTATAGATGAATATACCAGTATCGTATTTGTATTCTGGGATGGTATCGTAAGTATCGGTATCATGATATTTATGGCATATTTATACCACACACACACACAAAATAGGGCCGTAAAATAAAAGAATAACTCGAAATATATGAAAATGACACATTAGACATATGGAAAAGCAACAAATGATGCAATAATGCCCGTAGCCATAGTCACACATGGAACAGATGGCGAAGCATTTGCTGTAATTAAACCTCACCTCCTCTTTGTATGTCTAAATCTCTCTGTTTCACAGCCAGATGGTTAGATACGGTTAGAGGTGGGTGTTATCATTGTGTTTTGATAAAAACAAAAAAAAAGGGAAGTCCACGTATGCAATGTGCTAAACGTCACAGATTGAAAGAAAAGCCCAGAGTGTGCAGACATGTCTGCTCCTCTGTCAGGGTTTAATCAGGCTCTCTTATGTCCTGAGCACAGAGAGGTCACATGTGAGGCGTAATGATATCTGGGCCGGCTGAGGGAAGATGTGAAGCTGATGAGCTGGATGGTACAATCGTATCCGCCTGAATATGAGAGCAATTTAAAGACCTTTCCCTGGCAGACGGTTTTTGCAAATGACTTTTTCAAGATAGAAAAGAGCTTTGGGACGAGCGTAAAGCGTTTGTGAGGTGCTAGTCGACCAAAAGAAGAGAGAGTTCTTATCTCTGAAGCCCTTTTACTCTCAAACACTTGAGCAGGACGTGGATCAGCTCTCTCTCGTCAGCCTCTTTGAAGCGGTCAGATTGGTTTTCTCTCGGCGTTGACGTTTCTCAGACTCAGCTCTTCTCGGTGAGCCACAAATGTTTCTCGGCTCGGTCAGATATATTCTGCAGCGGTTTCAACTTGTTTTTTGCTCGTCAGGAGTTTATTTATTCCAAAACATGAGCCGTCTGAAACTGTTGAACTGGACTAGTTTCAGACATCTGTAACAAGTTAAGCTTCTTTCTGTCTCTGCTGACCCTAAACTGTGAGTTTTATGGAAAAACAAATGTCTTAAATTCCAGTATTTTACTGGATCTAGTGGGCGACATGACTACTGCTCCCCTGCGCTGTGTGATGTCTCTGCTTGTCAGTTTCCTAAGGAGAGGAAAAAGAAAGTATGAATATGAAACTCTGCATTTCCTTCATTTGGTTCCTCTTTGACGGAGCGTGGCTTTGTTTGGTAGCCATTTGACGGTAAATCAAGGCTCCTCACTTGGCTGGTTTCTGCTTTGTTTCAGCTCGCTGGGTGATTATAATCAATTTCATCAGACACAAAACGAGTGAAGACGACAGCAACGCGCTTGTACAGCAGAAGAGAAAAGAAGAAAGTAGCAGAATGCTTTAAGTTCCTTTGAGGCGACATCATTCGTTTGTGGATGCTCACTCAGGATGCAGCAGAAAAAGGCCCGCGCGGCTCATTTATCCGCCCGAAAACTGCGTGAACATTTCAAACAAAGCCATTCTCCGTCTCTTTGAAATGTCCTGGGAATTATTATCATATTTCTTTGAACTTTCGGGGGGAAAAAAGGAACGAGTCATTTTCGGTGCATCTGTTTTTTTCCTCCCGCCGCATTTGAATTGTGACGTAGTGAGTGAGAGAGACGACACATTACAGGAGATCTATTCTCATTCAGATAGTGTATGTATCTTGATATTCCTCTTTATACTTAGAGACACTGTGTTGTCATGCACACGCGCTGTAATTTTTATTTCTATTTCCTCTTTCCTTCATCTTTCTTTGCCACATTCAACCACTGAAGGCCCACTTTCCCCACAGGGAACATGGAGTCTTTGTTTGTACGTAATACGAGAGGCGTGAAGAGAAATAAAAGCGTCGCACCCTTTATTTCATGCTTTGTTACCGCCCAGCGTCTGAGAAGCCGTCAGACCACTCATTCATCCGAGTCCTCTCCAAAAAGCTAATTATGAAGCGCCGACCTCCACGACACCGGAGACCTTTGGGTTCAGCCTGAGCATTTCAAAGAAACGAAAGCAAAGCGTGTTTATCGCTCGCCAAGTCTGAGGACGCGGGGCGGCTTGCTTGGACTTCGCAAATTGGGCAGAAATGAAAAAGCGCAGTTCAACGGTCCGATTCTTTTGTTGATCTTCACGTATAAATGAAAAGTCTCCTTCTCCTTTCTCTTACTCCTCCCGACAATGTAGAAGTATTTCCGGTGACGCATGGACTGATGCTTCACGTCGTAGCAGTGAAACACCGCCGAGCACACAAGTGCAACTAAGGCGAGCGCGTATTGACTTAAGGCATGTAGATACCGCATGACTTGCTGAACACGGATGTTGTTGGTTCAAATCCCCTTTACCGGGATACTCCTTGAAGGTAAAAGGCACAAACATTTGCACAGTGAGATGAGAGCTCCGGTGTGTGTTCCAGTCACGGGCCGTGGCCTCATGTTTACCAGTGTGTGTCTGTGATGTTAGCCGACCTCTGCCCTGCTTCACCCGCTCTCTCTCGGCGTGGGTGGACACTGACCGATTGTTTTAATGTGGAGGCACAAACGAGGGCCTGCTGAGTTTTGGGGTTTATATAACTGTGCTGTACCTTCAGCCTCTCCTTTAAATGGATGCGGCAAACACTCTTCTGCTCATGTGACTCCTCACCGCCGGTCCCTTGGTGCCCGGTGCCTGTCAGGATGATTGACAGCAGCCCTACAGGCAGCTGAAGTCAACACCTCTCTGCTGGAGCAGTCACAGATTGATGTTTCTCCTCGGGGAGTTCAATTACATTCATGGTCCACTCGAAAGACAAGTGACAAAATGCCTTCATAGATATACGTAGATAAATGTGACATTTCACGTCAGCACTTAGCAAAGACACCGGTTAAACGTGTCTAGTTACTGGAAAAGTCATAACTGCAGCAGGAAGCGAGTTCAGTGGCGTTTAAATTGGCTCCTCTGAGTTTCTCTTGAAGGACAGAAAAGTGTTTTTTGAGCGTTCTCTTCCTCCTCTCGTCTCCACAATACAGGGATCGTCTGGCTCCAGAAAAGTCTTTGAATACATTTCAGCACGATATTTTTCCAGCCTCTGAGTGCTGCAGCAGCCAAAACACACGTCGTATCCGTCCGATTTATAGCACGAAAGTATGTCGTTCACCTTTGTTTCGGTCCGTCATCACGCACACATTCTCTCACGATGCCGAGGCCAATGCAGCATTATCTGACCCCCCCCCCCCCCCCCAGAGATCATCATAACGAGGTGTCAGCGAGGAGTGTTGATGCCACCGTCCCACATATTGCTTTGCTCCTAATAACCGGACTCCCACTGAGTCACCGGCTTTGATCAACACCCTGAACTTCGTTTCCGGTTGTTTTGTGCTGGGGGGCCCCAATACAATTATATTCATTGCATCTTTAATTGCACATTAAACCAGGTTGTGTCATTGTTACCTCCTCCTCTGGCTTTCTTTGAGTCATTCATTTCATTTTTGTCTTCATCACGGGTTCATGCAGCTACAGGTGCATGTCAGATGTACACACCTGTGTATTTTTTATAATGATTTCCATATTTGACTGCCGGTCTGTGTTTATTTGCAGTTTAGGGACTGGGACAGATGTTAGCTGTCAGCTAGCCACGTAGCTCAGCTCGGCCTCGGTCTGACCTCTGAACCCACCGGGGTCTGTCGCACACTGGCCATTAGTGCTTTAGATTGATAGTTAATAGTGTTGAAACACGACCTCCACCTCTACACGTGGGTCAACACATAACATCATTAAGACGAGCAGAGCTGAGACGGCAGTGTTTACACGGCCAGGTAATATGCAGCTCCGACCCCTCTTCCGCTGCGCTTATCAACATGAGGCGAGGCTCGATCAAATTGACGACCAATTATCGGCGCGCGTGTGACCCGGCGGCGTTCCCGGCGCCAGCTTTGATGTGCGCCCTCGGCCTCTCGGGGCAGACGCGTGTCAGAGTCGCGCGTGCAGCTGTGTTTGTTAATTATTTCATCCAGCCGGGTATTCCTAATTAGAAACTCATCCTGATGGCAGGATGGAGATGAAATTAACGCACCACGCTGGAAAGCAGACACGGAGAATTCGTCTAACCATCATTTTACATACGAGGCCCCTGATGCTGTCACTGTGACGATTACTAGTCCTGTAATGATCCGGTTAATGACGCTCATCATCCGTGATGAGAAAATAGTCCCTTAATGAGCTGTTGTTTTGATACCACGAGCTAATAACCCATCATGAGTTTTGATTTATTCGTCCTCGAGGGTTGTTCACAGTGCAGCGAGATGTTTCTTTCAGGTCTGCTGGCTGAGCTTGACTTTGTCCCCAGTGAGTGAATGTGGTTTCTCATGACCCAGCATCGTATTTATTCAGGATAAAGTACATACAGATCCTAGAGGATCACAACAGACACCAGCTCTTTGGATGCTGCATATATTTGTATGTAACTTCACGTTAGAGGCTTTTTCTTTCACCCACTCAATGCTCCCTGTATTAGACGCTCTGTAGCTTACTGTACAGTGAGCCGTTTGGCATTGCTAGCTGCTACTTTTTTCTTTCCATTTTGGGAATTTTGGAGGATGAGAGCACAATATACATTAGACAGACAAAGTAGGCTCTCATCAACAGAAACATTTCCAATTAAAGCTCTCCGGTTTCAATTCATTAACGCTATTCTGAAGAGTTGCTGCGCAGTTGGTTGCTTCTCGACCACGCCCTAAATAAAGATGTAAGGCTTTGGTATTCTTTTACGTAGTATATATTTCTACTCAGTATATCGTATTCATGAATAAGTCATTTTGCTCTGAACTCTGCCTGCTCCTTAGATAACTAACTGTGTTGGATGAGAATTGTTTTGGTCGCTGGCTGTTTGTTTTTCATTGTTGTTCCTCTCAGCGTGAGACCAAAATGTCTGTTTCTTTGCTGTAAATGTTCCAATGCTGCTTCATTGCTGGTGACTTCCATAATTGCTGGACGTTGAATCTGCTCAATACGATCAGAGAAGAAAACACCAACCAGCCTCGTCTTTGGACCCATTAAACAAAATGACATGTTTCTGCTTCGTGAGATCGTAAACATGCCGAAATCAGTCAACAGGCTCTCAGCTTGATTATACGATGATCATAATTCTAACGGCTTTTTGGACACCCAAAGGTCTCCTCACGTGAATTATGTCTCATCTTTGACCCTTCTTCTGTAAACGGCGTCGGGCACAAGCACCTGAAACCAGCCACAGAGAGCAGAGACGACAGTATAAACCTGTTACGCATGGCACTCCTTCCCTCCGGTGCAGGAAATGAATGCATAACACTCGCCAAGCGCGTCAAGCTGTCGGCCCCGGCTCGGGCCGACAAAACCAACGGCCAGATTAAGAAGGTGAAGTCCAAATTCATTACTTTTAGCTGCCGTCGCAAAGGCCGAGTGATTACTTTCCGCAGTAAAATGCAACAACCCCCCCCCGTCCCCCCCCCCGTCCCCGTCAGCTCTCCAAGCCAGCCAGTACCGTTTCCTTTCTGATGAATACATTTTACACCGCGGCAACTGTTCTTTTCAGTTTCAGTTACTTAGCAACTACATGACGTTACCTCGTAAAAAGCAAACCCTAACCCCTTTAAACGGTGACTGGGCGTTCATCCGAGACCCACGTAGACGTAATAGGGCTCAGAACATGATGATGGAAGTCTATGATGGCCATGCTCTATCATGTCTTTTAAGTTTTTGGATTGATTTATAGTTCTTCTTTTTTTCATATATCCTTAAATAGGTGGAGAATATGATTGTGGTTGTGAACTAAAAGGGTGAAAAGGGCATTTTTTTAAATGTAATTTCGGTGTTTTATTATTACGTTGGTCTCTTTCGTCCGAGGATAAAGACACAAGGAGCTCCAGAGAAAGAGGCAAGTCCTCCCGGTCCATATTTCGGTCTTTCACGTTTGTGGGTTGGAGGTTTCATCCGACCCCTTTCTCTCCCTCTCTGAAACGTGACCTTTCCCAGTGCGTCCTCCCCCCTTTGGATCCATACCACTCTAAATGGAAAACCTCTCAGCCTCCCAGGACACGGTGAGCTGTACGGCAAACTTTCGTCATAGCGCCGAGTTCTGCTCACACCGGCAAAAAATAATAATTCATGGCCTCAAGGTTTTTGTAGCTCACGTGGCTTTCTTAACAAAAGCGCTGTGGAGCTGAAAATACCTACAAATGCTCCGAGGTCAGGAAATGGGAAACATTACTTAAGTGCAGAGACGTCGACAGCAACACATGGATTTACTGTAGAACACAGGATGTGTCTTTATAATTCCCTCAGGCTGGTTGGACACGAGGTTCCTGCTGCTCTGGGAAACCCTGTATCTTCTCTTTAGGTCCCAAACTACAACCCCTGCCTTTACATGAAAGCAGCATAGCACAGCTTTAACCTCCTGGTCAGGACTATGATTTTCATTTTTTCAACCCGGGAGAGATAGATGAGGGAAAGAAGATGAATGAGCTGTCTGTGGTGCTCTGGTGAGAGGGGGGGGGGGGGGGGGGTGCAACAGAGAAGTCCATCTCCTCCACGCTCCACTGTTTACTGAACCCTGCGGTGGAAGGCGGCCGTGACAAATGGCGTAGGAACCGGCGCGGTAATGGACGGAGGGAACCCACCGCTGGCTGGGGTTACTGATCCACAACAGTGAGGGGCTCCTGCAGCCCTACAGGTGTTGAATACCTCAGTAACATCTGAAACCTATTAGGATGCGTCACCGGTGTACCGTCACTTGCAATCAGTGAGATTGTAAATCCCACTTTGTAGTCAGGAAGCTGTTTTGGGAAAAACAAAGCCGGTAGTTTGCACTTGTTTGTCCCAAGTTTAGATGATATTGGTAGTTGTAAAAATGTCTATTGGGCCCATCAGTCTTAAAACACTCTTTTGAAATAACAGGATGAACTATGACACATTCTTTTAATGTGATTTTTAAAGTGTAAAAAAACCAAAACATCAATACATACGGTTTTGGAATTCCTCGTACCCGGTGCAGTTTATCATTACACCTGTACACAGCCGTCATTAATATTCAGGCGCCGTGGCGTGTTTCACCATGTGAAATATTTAAACCGCCTCGTGGGCTTCTGCAGCGCCTGGGAGACAAAAAAACAAACGTGCTTCTGTTTTTACACAAGTCCAGATCCTCGTCTCTGAAGGCTCGAAAAGAAAAAGTATTTTCTTTTTTTTTGGGTTCAAGACGACGTTCAGCCTCTTCCTCATCCCGATCCTGGATGAAACGCCAGTTTGAACTTCCCGAGGGCTTTGATTTAAAGTATTCTCTGTGGAAGCTGGCTGGCCATTGTTTATTTTATTATTCATCTGCCCTTTTTTCATGTTTTACTGCTGAATACCTTCAGTCCAGCCCTCCTCTGCCTAACATGTGAAAGCGCTTCAAAGGCAGATAGATACCCTTCATCATCCAGCAGATGTTACACCAAAAACCTGTTTTTTATTGAAGTAATCACACATGCTCTCACACACACAACATCAACACATAATCATGTTTTTTTCCCAACGTTTATTCTTTGTTAAATAGTGGACATTTGGCATGAAAAACACCGCACTTGTAGCCAGCAACCATGACCCGAACAAGACCGCGTCAGTATAACAACATCACGCTGGAGACACAGTGAAAGCAAAACATCACCAACATCAACAACCTCACACCGCAGACCTCTCACAGACGCGAGGTCCCGTTTGACGGACAAGTTACACATTTCATAACGCAGCACGAGCAGGCACCAGATGTGGCAAAATGTCCCAAAAAGAAAGAATCCAGCAGCCTCTGGAGACCGCTTCGGTAAACATGTAGCGCATGTGGACACGCGAAGGGGACGGACCTCCAACAATAAATATAAGATTTCATCACCTCGGCATTTCTCAAGTTGTTGACTCGTTCTGCTGCCACGTCAACACCCAAGGCGCTCCGCCAGAAGGTGTGAAGAAGCGAGACGTTTGAGCTGGAAGCGGAGAAGAGAAAGCTGCCGTACCAAAGACACGTCTTCTTTTCTTCCCCTTATCATAAGGCTGAACACGGAAAGATGAGACCGTTCCCATTAAGTACGTTTCACAGGTGCAAGACCTGCAGGCCCAAACACAACATATTTCATTCTGTGCCCGAGGTGAAGCTACAAAAAAAAAATATATATATATATATATATATCGCTCTTTGAAATTATGACTTATTCTGCAGAAGAGCAAAATTAAAAATCCAGCAGAGGCACATTTTACTCGCAGCCGCTCCCCCCAGGAAGCCATTATAAATAATTGCGAAACAACTTCTCGTAATTCACTTATGAGCGTTTTGTCAGTTTGCTTGCCGGCTGGAAAATCTCTGAACTCCCAGCAGTCAAATATTCAGCAACTAAGGAAAGCAACTTTTGTAAACTCAAGGTGAGCAGAGTTTCCTCAAAGTGTGTAATCTAAAACTAAAAGCAAAATCATAATGAGCCGCTTAAAGAGCACAAACTACATTCCCCATGAATCATCACATATACAAAGAGGCGCCCGTCTCACTGCCAGAGAAGTGACATTTCTGAAACATGACACTGCAGCTTGTGATTGTGCCGTCCTTTCTTACGGTCAAACATTGTGCAGAACTGAAGAGGTTTTGTTGTGTTTTCTTTTTCCTCCCTGTGTGCCGCCTGCAGCGCCTAATGGGATTCTTGTTGAGGGAGGTAGAGATAAGAGATAAACCGACTGTGCGCGCCGTCCCGTGCCTCCGTCTCATTTCACTTTCAATTTGCATCAGGCATTGTTCTCGGGAAAGGGTACGAATTGGATTTCTCACCCCTGCAGGGGCATTTTTACCTCGCTTTTTTGAGGAGTCTGTAAACTTTCTGTTATGGTAGAAATGTATTATTTCGGTAGCCGGAAATAGCTTTTTTGTTTCAGGAGATATTCCCTGATAATAGAGACGTGCTCCATATAGACTTAAAGACCTTTTTTGGCTTTTTTGCTGAGAATTGGACAAGATTATTGACGTTACAGCCAGCACAGCGTATCCAACAGTTCGTATGATATCTCACGGAAAGTTATTTTGTTCTTTTTCACGCGTCAAGCGATCACAAGCATCCTCGGTTTTTAGGCAACAAAACTGCTTGGTTAGGTTGAGGAAAAGATCGTGGTTTGGGTTAAAAATAAGTTCTGGAAGTTACAAATCAGTCGATGTTGGCCTCTGGTTTCACACCGGACACGAACAGCTGTCTCCTGGGTGAAAGTTTTTAGACCCATCTGTCCATAAACACCCTATATGGCCTTTGTTGCTCTCCATACCTAGCGCACAATTACGTGGATAACATTAAAATTGATTATGTGGGTTATATACACATTAAAAAGCTATACTACTACTTTTTGTAGCATAGCTTCTTGACTGTTAAAATATATGTTTTTAAATATCTGCCTACACCTCTGTATGAACCACAACTTGTCGTTGGTTTTTGAGGATTTGGTTTAAAGACTAAAATCATCTCACACTTAAAAATGAAACATGAGCAAATCCTGCAGTGAGGAAAATGAATTGCACTTGTTGAAGGTACGAAGCGTGCTGAGTAAAACTAGCTGAGACTGGGAGGTTCGCTCATTTTAATAATGCAGACATGAACTCGCTGGCCTGCTGAGGTGAATAGATAAACTCAAATTCAAAAACAGTTCATTTTCAAGAGCAAACATTTGCTTCTCTCGGAGCCTTTTACCATAATTAGTGAGCGAGGTTGCCTGTAAGTCGTTACCCTGACCATTCATAATGCCAATGAGCGGTGATTTATTTTGAGAAGTTGTAAATCTACAGGCCATAAAATAATACCAACGCCAGCTTTAAGAGGCTTATCTTCATTATTCCTACTCAGCTATGGTCATTTAACATACTTAAACTATAACCTATAGGTTCATAATGTACCAAAACATGCAAATTAATCCAAATTTAACTGGAGGGGAAAGTGCACAGACCAGGGAAATAAATCCGTACTAAATCCGCCAGGTTCTCCGGTGCGCCAAGCGCCGGCAAAGATATGGAAATCACTCACTGTTCTGCCTTAATTACAAAAGCATACACGGAGTAGAGGCCGCCAGACGAGGTGTGTACAAGTGAGGCTCTGCCAATCGTCCGTCTGCGACCCCCCCCGCCACCACTTGTGCCTGCAAATCTCAGCTGTCACCCACACGCTATTGCCATTCATGTATTCATACGCCTCTGCGCTGAAAAAAGAGGATTAAAAAGGCGGGGTGGGGGTGGGGGGGCTGGAGGCGATGCGAGGTCATGAAAAAGAGCAGCAAACTTGAAAGTGATAGGAAATGAAAGGACTTAGCTGTCGACATATCACCGCATGTTGCACAAAAGCATTGCATCACTCTGCTTAACACACGTCCAGATACGGTTGTGCTGTGGAGGCCAACTTTTTGAATTAGTCACTGCGACGATAGCCCGTCCATATTTCAAAATCTAATTGCCTGAGTTCATGAATGAAGTCGTGCATAATTTCCACAGTGATTCAGAATTGTCCTTTCATCAAAATACTATCTACTACTAGCTCATGAATCTACCAAGTCTGCCTTAACATGAATGTTTATGTATGATGCGGGGGATTTGGGGATTTTTCAAGCTTGGGTCTCATTCTCTTATCTCATTGGTCATGCTAACGTTTCACTTTCCACCTTTTGTTACAAAGTTTTTAATATAAATTTGATAATTTAAACGCTTGCCTCCGAACCAATGTTATCACATGAAATAACCCCTGGGATTAGCTAAGGTAGCGCGCTACTTCTGGGGCAACTTGGTCGCTAACGACACAGCTACCTGGTTATCTTCACACACTGGCTGGTTAATTTACGTTACACAGCTGTGCATGCGTGAGAAGTAGTTCTGAATGATTTGTTTACACCGTTGTCTTGTTTATTCAAACCGAAGTACACAACCGAGGAGCGAGAGAAGACCGTCCCTCTAAACAGCTAGCTTGGTTAGCCGGCTGGTCGCTCCCTAGCAGCATTAAGCTAAGCTAACCGACAGCTGGCTGTTGCTTCATATTCAGCGTAAAGACATTAGAGGGATGTCAATCTTCTCACCTAACTCTCAGCAAGAAAGCAAATAAAGCCCTATCCGCCTGTGATCTTAGTCAAGTGCAAATATGCCGTAATTTGAAGGACATTGAAAATTATAAATGAAAGTTTTGATGACATTTTGGGTGCAAATTTAGGAGGCTCATCTCACTAAACAGCATGGAAACCCATTCACAACCCATTCTTATTATTATTAAAATCCTTTTGTACTTGTTTTTGCCCGACAATGTTCCCTTTTATTGTAGCGATTCCTCGAGTGAAAGACTCTATTTAACTGGAGGTTGTTGTTGTTATTGTCAAAGAACTGAAGGGGCTCAGATGTGGCGTGTCAGCGGAGCCATTTGTCGACGGTTTTGCAGAGGCGAAGCCACGAGACGCTCCACCGCAGGAGAGGAGAGGGTTCCCGAGGAACACCTCATTAGTCTAAGCCTGGAAACGGGGTCTTTGTACTTAGGTAACGCTCAGAATAATTGGCAGCGCTGCAGAGAGAGAGAGAGCGAGAATAAAAGACACTGCAGAGATAATTGAGCAGAAAAGGTGAGTTTGACTAAAGCACTTTTCTGTGCCATTTGTGGCAGACTGGAGCAACCAGCGGGTGCAATCAGCCTTTAATAATCCCCATCCCGATGTTAATGTCTGCATCAGTATTCAACATACATCGGAGCAGTGGCGACCGGAGATTGAAGTTTCACGACCGAGGCTGTGCGATCCCAGTTTGTTATGCTGCCGGCTGGATCAACACAATAAAATTGCCTCTTTTTAAACACCAGGCTGTCTCATTTATGCGTTCCAAGGAATGAAGCTAGATTACAGTCCTCAGATGTTTATCGTCAAGATAAAGATGCACCTGCCTCAATCACAGAGCGCTGCCTCAAAAAGGTCAAACACATAAAGAAACAAGTGGGCAAAATTACCTGAATGAATGGATTCTGGTGATATTTGCAGAAAATATGCTGAACAAGAAGCGATGAAACATAACTCAATAAGAGTGAAACATTAAGCAAGAAGCTGGACTGACTCTGTTCCCTTCAATATTTTTTGGTGTAAATAGAATGCTATCCAAAGTTGCCCTGTGTAGCCTTCAATAGACGACTCAGAAGATGCCCTGAATGAGTGAAGATATAACGACATTAAACACAAAAGGAGCTGAAATCCATACTGATTCATTCCTGAGGTAATGAGTCCTCATTGCTCAACAGTATGTCTCCGTCAAAAATGTACCTTTGGCACAATAAGAACTTAAAGGCAGTATTTACAAGTACACAAGATTCATATTCCCAACGTAGTTTCTCACTAAAATGTCTCTCAGCCAGTGAACAAACCACCACGACAAACACAAAGCTACACAAAGAGCACAGGCACTTGATGTTTTCTTCAGGATGCAACAAAGCGGATGCTGCCAATTAAACAGAAAAATAAGAATGTCACCAAACGCCTCACATTCTGCAATCATGCACGCAGAATTTGAAGGCAACCTTTTCAAATGGCCTCATGAACGAGGGCAGGGACATTACTCGGCGCGTGACTCGTAGCATATTCAGATGAAGAAGATTGAAGAAAAACAAAACAGATGGTGGACACGGTGACCGCTGCCCCGGCAGACACCCGATTGCGACCAGCTCCGCCCGAGGCTCAGCAGGTGCCGGTGGTGCTGACGGTGGTGTAGTTGAACTTGGACATGGAGGTGGCCGTGGCCATGGAGGTGGCGGTGGCGCCGTCTTCGGCCCCCTCCTTCCTCCTGCACCAGCGACAGAATCGGTTGCGGAAGCAGCAGGCGAAGGTGGACAGCAGGGCCTTGCGGAAGCGCATGTTCATGAAGCAGTAGATGATGGGGTTGACGCAGGCCGAGGTGTAGCACAGCAGGTGGATGAAGGAGATGGGCGCTCCCGTGAGGGCTTTGGCGGCAGACTTCTGGTCGAAGGCCTTCCAGGTGTTGGCCGAGTACAGTGGCATCCAGCAGATGAAGAAGAGCGCCACGATCACCATCAGCATGTGGACGACCCGCTTCTTGGCCTGCAGCTTGGCCGCCGAGGTGTTGCTGCGGGCGCGCTCGCGCTCGGTCTTGGCCTGGGCGGCGGCGGCCGACGAGGCGGAGAGGGTGGGGAGCTCCACGCCGGAGGAGGGCTTTTTGGACACCTGGACGTAGCAACCGTCGTCGTCGTCATTGGATCCCGCGACAGCCCGTCCTACACCGTTCTTCTGGCCTGGGGAGGGTCGGAAAGTTTACAGTTGGTGAACTTCAACATGCTGTCAATGCCGAGCACTAAAGGATAAACGGCCAGCGTGAACAGGAGGTTTGATTACAAAATGCCAAGGTTGGAAGTTCATGATTTTCTTTCGCATCCCGAAGGAATAGAACACTATGTTCAGCAATAACAGCTGCTACCGAAGGCTATTGCAGATCGTCTCAACCTTGATGAATCACACACTAGACTCCATGGAAACAGGAGCCTCTCATGCACACAGTAACAGCAGCAGACCACAGCTATACCTGACAGATCTTTCCTTTTCTTTAGGAACTATACTGTAAAGCCTCGCAGGAATTCCAAACGCGCACGAAAAACAAGCAGAGTGGGTATTTTCCGACAACTGAGAAGAAGTCTATTTGTGTCTGTAACAGGTGCAGAACGTCTAGGTAGCAGCCAAATATGTCATTCTCTGCTTGAGGCAAAACAAACAAATCTCCCTCTCGCAGTCGTGCTGCATTATGTGTTTACTTGAGAATGTTGGTTTGTTTCTATTATAAAGTGCAAACATTAAAACACTTGAAAATGCATTCAAACAAACGTGTTTAATTGGAATTTTCATTCTGTCATGACTGGAGGTTGTCGTGTTTGACCAGACTTCTGAGAAAATCCCGCTGTAGCCTCTTTCTAATGAATTCCACACACGGGCCTATAAAATGTGCGATGGGTGTTTTCATCCTTGCTGTGGAATAAATCGATGTGAACAGAAAGTCTGCTGCAGTTTGGATTGAATTTATGATGGTTCTCACCAGTGGTCTCTCTGTTCTGGCCCCCCTCAAACTGCATGCCTCGGAAGAGCTCTCTGGAGATCAGACCGTAGGCTACAATCATCACCACTCCCGGGATGAAGAACAGAATGAACAGCAGCAGCACATACCTGAAAAACAGCCAGAGTGGAAAGACAAGAACAAAACACAGAGAGGGAGTTGAATCAGCCCTCAAAACCAACCGAACACAACAGATTTTCTAGCTACAGGCAGAAAAACTCGCTTGTGAATAGCGCAGGGTATTGTTCTAAAGAATAATGATACCAGTACCCTGAAAGTGATACAAATACCAAGAGAGTACTATTAGATCTGGGTAAAAAAGGATCGAATGCATGTATCATTTGACTGGAGAAGTTTCGATACTACTTGGTTCTGATCAGAACTGTTTCTTCATTGAAAGAAGAGCACGAAAGGCTTTTCTCGATGGAAAAGATGTTTTCGCTCCAACTGGCTTATAGGCAAGACTTTGATTGACTGACAGTTCATCCAATGCCACGTATTTTCTGAAAGTGCTTGCCCTTTTCCTAAACGTTTGCCAATGTCGGCTTCCCACATGGTTCTGTGTAACAAACCATCTGGCGGGTCAGGTTAACGACGCCCAGCCCTCCGTGTGAACTCGTGTGCTGGAGGCCCTGCAGATGGTTGACCCCTCCCAACGGGCCTCTCTCCACCCGCGGTGCCTGGCGAGCACTACTGCAGCATCCCGGGCCAGTTCTGCAGCTTCTCCCTGCAGGCTATCAGGCTGCTCTCTGCACTTGCTCCACCTCCTTTTGGGCTGTTTTTGTTTACTACACGCAAATACTTACAGCTAGGACCAGTTGGACCAGTCAAACACTTCAACACTACTTTCTTTTAGAAGGTAAACCATCTTGTTTAACCAAGGAAAGGCTTTCAACACAACCTCATCAAAGTGCCTTGACATATTGACAGTGTCCACAGTAGCTATATATACGATACGCGGTAGACATGGCTGTATGTAACGCACATAGATTTAAGTGGATGTAGTCGCAGTGATGTCGCTCATCGGTTGGTGGACATTTCCATCATCCAGCAATGTCTCGGTAGCGACCTGTCAATCACAAGGTAGCCCCGCCCTAAAGAATATCCTGCTTCATCGTTTTATTGGGACCATAATTTACTAAATGAACATCATTGAAGAAGACTAGAGACTGAGACCATGAACTCATGTTTACAATGTTTACTGAGGCAATAAATCAAGAGAGAAGTCATTTTCTCATAGACTTCTATACAACCAGACGTGTTTGACTAATGGACAACCCTCTGCTGTCCATTAGAAATAATACGTTTATGGCACTAACGCACTGGCTTCACTTTTCACAACCTGATGACACAACAGACAGAAATGTTGTTTTTCAAAAGACATTTCTGAAATTACCTTTTGCCAAGTAAGCTTTATTAAATATGCTGTTAACACCGCATGCTGCTCCAGGCTGTGTACTCGGCTGTTGTCTGATCATAAATGTTCCATTTTCCTGGCACAGAAGAATAATGATCACGGCTCTCTCTCTCTCTTTAGTGCCTGGATTGATGGCACCTCAAAGAAAAAGCAGTGAACTGAGTAAGTTGTAAAGAAACTGAGGAAAATAGGGAATTTATCAACAGAGCCGCTGATACCGCTCTGCAAATTCTATACGAGACCTGCAACACTGGTCTGCTTTCTTATGAAAGGATAAACTCTATCAGCGGATCAAATGGATAAAACCTTAACATGAGTTGGCCTAGAAAGGGTAACCCGTGAATAAATGAGATAAAGAAACTGCAGGTGTCACTTTGATCGTAATAAATCTTTCCCGTCTGCAGACACATCTCCCTTTTGATTCGTCATAATCACAGAATAACCTTCTGGACCACGCGGCGCACATCAGTCAGCACATGAAAGTGACGGCACAGAGGAAGTCTCATTCATTCTCTGATATTCTAATGTCTTCTCAGGCAGCCCTCTGAACTCAGCCTCTCTCTTTAGCCTGTCATTTACAAAAAGCAAAGGGGGCTTTAGCCTCTCATCAGCTGTTTGATACTGTGGAAGATCCGTTTGGACAAAAGCTGTAAGGAAGTGAGCATGTAGAAGTGCGGGAACGTCGGAAAAAAGAATCGGGTCGTATCTGTGCTGGTTTTGCCTCGAGGGGGAAACCCAGATGGACCGCACGATGAATATTCATATGTAGCATCTTTCTTTTCACTGCTCCAACATCACCTGAAAGCTACATGATTAACAACCAGGAAAGGTGTGTTTGGTTCCTATTCATTACCTAGGAAAGCCATATGCACGTGCTACACATTTAACGACTAAGAATAAACCCAGCCTGTGATCGAGAGGTGTGGAAATTGTCTACTTTTGCAGCGTTCTGATGAAATCTTAGTTTTAAGCCACACTAGCAGCATTGCTCGATGGATAGCAATGTCAGTCAGTCCAACCATTTTTGGACAGGCATTCATGGTCCACAGAGGATGAACCCTGCTGATTTTAGTGATCCTTTGACTTGGATGTATTTTGCTGTGAAGTCACCCATCGATTTATGGACTGGCGCTTTGAAGCCTTGAGTTCGGCTTTTTGGCCGTCGCCATCTTGTTTGCATCCAGAAGTGACACGAGATTGTGTTGCAAAGTACAACCGAACGCTGATTAAGACATTTTTTGGCAACCAAAAAGGTTATTGGTTGTTTCTGTTCCCCTCAGGATGAATTGTTAGAACTCTGGTGGTCCCGACTTTTACGCTAGCACCACTAAAGATGCAAACACAGCATTATCTAAAGTATTGTTAAGCACAGGGCTGCAACTAAGAATTATTTTAGTAATCAAGTATTCTACTGATTATTCAATCGAGCAATCAGATAAAAGATACCGTTGCTTTATTCAGGCGTAGAGTAAATATAAAAAAGAGCAAACATTTCTGTTGCTTAAATTGCATACAAGAATATTATCCATCAAAACAAAACCCATTTAGTGCATTTAAGTGCCGTGTTAAATTCAGGGTTTTAAGGTACCAGACCAGACCACCATCCCGAAAAATGATTTATTTATAGTTGTAATGATGTACAATAAGCTGCCTAACGTCCGTGTTAGGAAGTTAAATGGGTCATAAGTCCCTCTCCAATTTCTGTTTGATTTAGCTGTGAAAGGAAAACTCTTTAGGAAAACATGGCTGTTTTAGAGCATCCTTATTTCTTCATCTTAAATGCTCATATTAAAAGTTTTGGGGCTGCTTTGCCTCAATGAATGTGATTATTCATCCCTCCGGCGTAGCTCTTTATTAAGACTAAATTGTCATTCACACTATGCATAATAATAATTACAAGAATCGAAAATCATTACATTCATCTTTGACGTGACAGGATTGGTTCATTAACCACTTTATGCACTTTAGTGTCATCATCTCAGACTATGAACGCTTCACTAACTCCAAGCACGGCTTCATTAGGAGCCATGTTCGCAGAGCGAGCAGATGGAAAAGGTGATCTCTCCTTTTTAACCCCTCACCCCGGTGGACTTTAAAAGACGGTCCCGATGGGGGCGAAGACGAAGCGGGGGATTAAAACTTGAAAGGTCTGCGTACTTAGTGACACATCTGGACTCTTGACATCAGAGCCTGGACTTTCTTCTTCCTCCTCCTCACCGAGCAGACTAATTAACTGGTCTCCCACTGCCTCGTCTCTTCCCAGAGAAGCTTTACAGTTTGACAGACGGACCGAGAAAAAGAGCGCGCTCGACCACAAAAGGCTGTCAAGTAGGGAGATGTCCGAGGTTCTGCCGTGTTCAACTTCTCTTTCATTTTAATTGCGCCGTCCTGCAGGACCTTAAGTTGCTTACGGACAGATCTGTGGAAATCCTTGAGTAGCATATGGCACTTTAACTTATCTTCTCCTCGGCAGCGTATCCATGTACTTGGGGTGCTTTTTAGCAACGAAGCATGTATTGGTCCTCAGAGGGCATGCAGATGGATGGATCCACCAATCCAGACTGTATAGCATCAATAATAGATTTTCTTTCTAGGAGCTTTATTATTAGAGTACAGTCTTTCTTTTTGGTCCCACCGCTGCTATGCTAGCAAATGAATCCATTACATACGGTCTCCAATTATGCCTTAACAGGAGCTGCTTGGTCAGCTTTGTCCATCTTAAAAAACTGTCCCCCCCCCCCCCCCCTCTAATGATTTCATCCATTTTTCAGACACCACCTTTCACAGCTTCAGCCCAGGGGTTCAAGTCTTAAACGACAAGAACTCAAGAGCCGTCTCTTCATCATTAGCGAGACTTTTTATCCGTCTCGTATGTCTAACTGGGCAGGTATGCAGTGTGTGGAAGTCAGTAGATCCATTTTTACAGCACCACAAAATGTATAAAGTCAAACATACAATATTTCAGAAAGCATGTTTGAAATGTGCTCCGCTGAGAACATGAAATTTGAGCTAGATTACCAAAATGACCAAATCCGCATGCAATCAATTTTCTAACTGCGAGCAATCAGTGGAAAGGGTCTGATTGCACGGCTCACAAAATGAAGCGACTTTCTGCTCAATAATGCATATAGATTACACAATTACACCGCATGTAAATCAGAGTGTCTCCACAGTGGAACCACAGCCATGCAGACTTTATTCAATTCACTAACTCACTCCGTCTATTCATCTGTCACCTCTGTTATTAAGGAGCACGTCCACCAAATTACCGTCGTGCATGTCTTTATGCAAGTTTTCACATGTTTGGTGAGCTGGTGAACGAGCCACCAGTGCTTACCAGGCCTGCTCCGCTTCCCTGCTGGGCCAGCCCAGGCGACACTTGTGGCCCACGGTGCCGTTGGCCTTTGGGAACGACGTGGTGAAGCTGAACACCGGGTAGGGCACCATGATCATCAGCGACACCAGCCAGGTGGCGGCGATGACGCGGTAGGCGTGGGATCGGGTCTGCCACGCGCGGGACTTCAGCGGGTTACAGATGGCGCTGTACCTCTCGATGGCGATGGCCACGAGGCTGAAGGTGGAGATGCTGACGGCGATCCCTGCAGGAGAGAAAAAGACCACAAGAAGACCGTTTGAGAGTCTGGTCTGCTTGTCCGTTCGGCACTTTTGTCCCAGGCAAGATATATCAGCACTTGGGATGCTTATTTGCTTTCTTGCAGAGAGTTGGACGAGTAGATCAATAGTACTCTCATGTCAATAAAGCTGCAGCCCCGAGGTTGCTATCTCAGCATAAAAACTGGAAGAACTAAATCTGCACGTATTGTCCGGTTCCCCCTCAACACTGTTGTCTTTGTCAGCACGTTGAGAGGCAATAGAAATGCCCCAAATCCTGTATGAAACCAGTACCCAGCAATCTGAACTATTTGCTTTATAACAATTGTAATAGCTGATGAGCTGCTGAAACATGCGCAGCGTTTAATTATTAATTATCATTATTATAATGCTAGTTATGCCCAGTTCGCTTTCGGCGCTATAAAATCATTGGTCGAATAAAGCCCCAACACATCCACCACCATGGCAATCAGACTACAAAGGCGTAGAGATATTTCTGTTTAAACATAACATCCATCTTTGATTGTCTCGGTCAACGGTCTATTGGGTCCGACGCGGGTTGAACTCCTTCTGAGACAATCCAAGGGCAAGTTGTATTTGCATGCATTGATCTGCATAATCAGCAGAGGGCGAGCCTTTTATCCGAGGGTGAGACGGGGTGAGACGGGGTGAGACGGGGTGAGACGGGGTGAGGCAGAAAGCATTAATGCGTGTCACTGGAAATATTAACCACGCTGATCCTCTTGTTGCTACGAGAAGCAACAACATTTTAATCCCCCGTCTGTTGTTGCTTCGCCACGGAAGAAAGTGTCCCGACGAAGCCGTCGCGTTGGATTATCATTCAAGGGAAGGAAGTCGTTCTGCAATCTACAGGAACCATATTACTGCAGGTGTTTGAGTGGGGGACTGCTCTCTGACTGAACAATGTCTCCTTTCCAGCATCAGCCTCTGGCGACGGTCTCTCCTGCCAACCGCTGATAAAGTTCCTTTCTATTGTGATAAGCTCTATCAGAAGCTAAAAGATTAGGGATTTAAGGTATATTGTCGACCGTAAAATTTGAAACTTAGAGAAGAAAGAGCTGTGGGGGCGTCTGGTTGTGGGGGTTTGATCCGGAGTGTGATAGAGCGGCGATGGGATGAAGCCATTCTCCTGCTGACAGAACAAAGGAGCTGACTGGTCGGGATACTCCAGAACAAAGAGAACATCATTATTACAGAAAGACGTCTGTATGCCTTTTATGCTCCGCCAGCAGTCGGAACGAGACTGCATTATTTAAAGCATTTCGGCTCATTGAGAGGGGGGGTCATTTTTTGTGATTGCTGCTACACCGACATGAAACCTGACAGGATACTACATCAAACCAAAACCTCTGGGTTTATTGGCTCAGAGTGGGTTATTCAACACGTGAGGCGAAGATACTGCGAGAGATGAAAGATGTCAGTTTGTAAAAAAAGCAGTTTGCATCAAAAATATGACATGAATTAGATTCACTTTCTGAAGTTATCTTTAATCCCTGATGGACATTCATGTGAAGATAAATGACAGAAATAGACCTGGCTTTGACGAGACTGTCCATCCATCTTTGTGTTTCAGCACTCTGGACAGTGACACACACACACACACACTAACTTCCTGTTGATATCCCCAAACCAGGCCACGATTATCCACCAAATAGAAGTTATGTATTAATGTGCTCAGAAAATCAGGGTGGCTCGTTAGCCGGCTAGAGTTTCTATTTTTGTCAGAGAGCCTTCGCCGTCTATAGGCTGCTGGTGTGAGGCTTGATTGACAGGCGACCACTGTACACCGACTAGAAAACCAGCCACCTCCGGCTCCGGGCTAAGCAGAAGGAGGTGGGTGGCACAGTCAACCGATGCAGATCTGTACAGTGCACCGGCACTGTAAGAGTCTCGCACAATAAGTCTCTCACACCCACACATCTCTTTCAAGTGCGAAGCACAGACACAGACCAAATCACACACACACGAGGGCGAGGCGGGGGGGTTCTGTTGTTGATGCTTGAAGGCGGTCATGCCCAGCCAAAGCGCCGGCTTACACTGATTGCTAAAAACGTGGGACACGGCAAGGTAGGAAGGAACAATAAAAAATAACGAGTAGAAGATGAAAAAGAAGGTGAATTATTTATACCGCACTTTTGTAAAGTGCTTTACAAAGCAAACAGACGCACAGCAGGATTAAAAGACTTATGGAATTATGGAGAGTAAAAAACAACTGGCGGTAAAATGCAGATCAAACGCGAAAGAAAATATATATTCAAGGCCTTTGCATAGAAAGTTCAAAAGGAATCGTGTGACATGTTTGGGAAATGTACTTGTTTTCTTGCAGAGGGTTGGACGAGATGATCAATAATACTTTCATGTCTGGTAAATGTAAAGTTTCTGCTAGCTTAGCTTAGCATAAAAACATAAAAATCATTGGCTCGTTCTTGTCAGAACACGCGTTCGTAGGCAACGTTTCAGTGCGTGGAAAACACGAGGATGAGCCCCGCCAGAGGGAGAGCCACAGGACTTCATCATGAGTTTTCAAACCCTACACTTATAAAGACTGATAGCTGGGAGGTCGTTCACATTCAAACTGAAAGGAAGTGCACTTCCAGGTGATGTACGGCGCCGACAACCCGGTAATTTGAATTAATGACGCAGCAGAAAGTGCGCAGACCGCTCAAAGACTAGCGCGCTTCTTGTCTAACAATCGGTTTGTATTGCTGGCAGGGAGGGGGCGGAGCAAACGCTGACATCATCAGCATTGACGGAGCAATTTGTTCGGCCTCTGAAGAAGCGTTATGACACAGGAAACCATGAAACCTTCAGCCACTTTAGAACAGACTCTCATATTAATACTGTACTGCATTAAGGAGACACAGCGAATATCATTTCACATGTCATGTTCCAACACCATGAAATAAAACAGCCGGCTCCTCAATATAAGCTTCCATTACGTGCACACTTGGCAGTATGGAGACAGCTAATGTTGGAGGATAGGAGGTTCTGGACAAGGTGCAGCCAAGTTAATTACCAGCCAAGTAACCGACTAAACGCTGCCATTTTTCCTCCCTTTGCGCCGTATCTTCCCGTCTCGGGGGAGGAAGCTCTAATCCCTTTTTTCTTGTTCATTAAACACGAGTCGGGGCCGATGCTCGCAGTTTGATAACTGGCTTTTCGGCAGATAAAGCTGTGAAGCTCTGATTCGAGAGGTCTGCCAGCACACCTCCACCCCGCGGGGGGGGGGGGATTTACATTCCTTCAGCTGAAACTATGTTCACCGTCGGCTCACACCTATTTCGCTCTGTTGAAAGTTGCCCGAAAAGAATCCTAAAGGCTTTTACAAATGAATGTTTAATAGGTGCCAGACGCGCTCGCAGCCAGTTTTGTAAAAGTCTGCTGGAAGCGACGACAAAACCCAAACTCGACTACATTATGCAAGCAGCTCCTCGGGGGGGGGGGGGGGGGCGGGGTGAGCTGGTAAGTATGTTAGTAATTGCATCATATGACCGGCAACGACAAACGCAAACATGGACGCATAAATGTGATGGAAGACTGCACACGCACACGTCCAGATTATTACAACATCGATCTCATAACTGCCACGGAAACAGTACGGGGGCCATGACTCACGCTCATCGAGCGCGGGGGCGGAGAGGAGGACGGATGGATGGAGGGTAGCGGGTGAACGGGAGGACGGACGGTGTATCGCATGTCTTAATGGCCGCGCGCTAACAGATGAGTTTGCCGCGCAATCAATGGGGTGAGGACGGTCACAGTGAGCCTGCGTATTGATCGGTTCTGGCTGATGGAGGGCCGTCCTCATGGGAGGGTCAGGTTAGGGGGGGCTTAAGATGGATGTGGGTGTTTACATGCACATGTTGGTATTTGTATTTGTCAGTATTTCTATGATTGTTACATGGAGGAGCTGGGACTACTTCTACTTATTTGACAGTGTAGACATGTGGGAGAGACGTGCCACAAAGGTCCAAAGGCCGGAATCCTTAGTGGTTGTACGGCGTGCGCTGGAACCGGCTCTCCGGACTACAAACACCAGAAAGTGTTTTAAAGTTAAAAGTTAGAAATTCTAATATTCAGATGCGGAAGAAGAACACAGTCGACTTTGGGGAAACTCGTAAAAACGCTGACTGAAGAGAATATAGAATAACAAGCAACACACAGAGGGACTTGCATCATTATTGAGACTCTTCCAGCTCGTATCAGCTCCAACAGAAAGGGGGAGGGAGGGGAGGGAGGGAGGGGGGTTCTTCTTCTTTAAGGCTGCCCGCCTGCTAACATTGCAACTCTCTCGTTCTAATTGACAGTCAGCAAGCTCACCAGCTCTGAGGACTTTGTTTCCCCTCCATCAGTAACTCTCAATTGAAAGGAATGGTGTCCTGGGAACTAAGTGCCAAAGGGAAGGGGGAGTGTGTGTGTGTGTGGGGGGGGGGGTGAACGGAGCAATAAACCGAACACGCTGAAGAAGCTCGGGGAGCTAGGTGATTGACCAGCTGTTAGCGGTTAGCTCCCAAGCTCCATCAACCGACCCAGAGACCCAGCTCTCAGAGCCGCATATTTAAATCTGGACCTTTTAGGTCATGGTGGGGCTGCAGCATCATCGAGCCCCCCCCCCCCCCAGTCACTGAATGACCTGCTCATTGTTATGTAGAATTAGATTCATTTGATCCCCGCCTTTTGCTCCTGACAAATGTGACTCCATGAATGATTTTGGAAATAATGGCCCACTCAAATTAGCATTTCATTTGAATATTAAATGGATAAGAAATAACCTCTAGCCTGGACCTTTCTAAAAGTCAACAAAATCCACCCACAAGCACCTGTGAAGCGCACTAATTAACACGTTATCTGTACAAAAAGCAAAGTGTGTTACAGGGATCGTGTGCAGTGACTTCCTGTTTCCAGTCTTTATGTGAAGCTAAGCAGCTGCTGTCCTTAGCAGGGGGAAAAAGCCCGTCCTCACCCATGAAGTAGGAGACGGCCTTGCACATGGCGCCCCCGAAGATGAAGTCCTCCAGGATGTTGGGGATGAGCGTGAAGGGCATGCAGAAGACGGCCATCATGACGTCGCTGACCGCCAGCGACAGCAGGAAGGAGTTGGTGACGGTCCGCATGCGCTTGTTCAGCACCAGGACCACGACGATGAGCAGGTTGCCGAAGACGCTGAGCAGGAAGATGAGGATGTAGAGCAGGATGCGGAACGAGTCCATCTCTGTGACAGAGAGAGAGAGAGGACATCATTTATTCTGCTATATAACTCCGCTGATCAATTAAAGGAAGGAAGCATAGTTTCAGAAGTGAATTACAAAGCTTTGAATTAATGGGACATGCCGAGTGAACGTTGTCTGCCTTCTAAAACAGAAAATACAGAACTTGATTCATCAAAACCTCAGTGTTCCAGTTCCTTGTTGTCATGAGACAACAAAACTAATGAATGGAACTGGGAACAGTCATGAAAGTAATTAAATGAACTGCGTGGTTGTGAAAAGACTTCGGCTAGATTGACAAAAACAAACTTTCGGTTTTAAAAAAAACAACTTTTTTCCTCATTTGTGTGCAGAAGTCGGTGCTTTTTCTTGTCTTCACTCCAGCAGCCCACGTATTCAATGACACAAGAAATGACAAAATAAGACTGAACATAACATCAATACACGGAGGGAACAGGCTGTATTCAGGCTGTTTACCTGGGGAAGGAGAATCCGGGCACATAAGACAACAAAGTCTATTACAAGACAGAATAACAGTCTTTTCCCGCCCCTGTGAGCCAAATTCTAATTAGATTAATACTACTGAGAGAAACGATGACGACAAACAACAAGCGTGCGCTCTAAAACATCTCTGAAACGAAGTATTAAAGGGTCTTCCTCTCTCGTCTCAGCGCCGCCACATGGCTGAGCATCGGAGAGAGCAGGACGGAGATTTGGGAACGCTCTGTGACGTGCTACGTATTAGTTAGCTATACTTCCGCGCGCCTTCTATTAGATATATGTATATTAAAAGACAAAAAGTTTTTTAATCAATAAAAAATACAAGTTCTTTATTTTTATTTTAAAATTTACTTTTATCAGTCCCTTTTAATCACAAGTGTGGTCCATCAAATGAACAGAGGCTCTCCGTCCGAGACGGACTGTGATTGACCCAGGATCTTTCGGAGTGTCTGCGTGCACTCTGACTCGGATCCTCGGCAGCGAGGGGCAGAATCCACGTCTGCCCTCAGGGTGAACACGGATCAACGGGGCTCTTGTCCCGAGGTCCGGTCTCCCCCGGTGAGTGGCCCCTGGGCCGGAAGTGGTCGGCTAGAAGGAGGAGGGGGGACGGCGCCCCTTTTTTCTTTACCTCTATGTTATTCCACTCAACTGGCTTTAAGTTTTAGCGTTGGCCTCTTGTTCTGGACTGATTTGTTAAAGAAAATCCCCGACGGGATGTCGCTTTCCCCACAAAGTAATAAATCACCAATATGACCCTTTTAACCTTTGGGCAAAGTTATTTGATCTCGCCAGTTTAATTACCTTAAGTGAACAAGGAGTAGCTACCTGGTCTACGATCAACTTCTCAATTTCAATCTCAACAGTCAACTGTACTTTTAGAAATCCTTAATAATTTTCCCGGTGCTCATAAAGGAGAAGCTGTTCTTAATTTATTACCACCTGGATTTAGAGCCCAACAGATATTAAGCTCGTGCAGGTTATCCTACGGATCTCTTCCTCCTTTTTAGAAACAGATGTATGTGGTGTGTGCTAAAGGAGCAATCAGTCGTGTAGCCGTGCATGGATCCTTGCTTACCTGCAGGGGCTGGTCTCGTCCCCGAGGGGGTGTCCCCTCTCCCGGAGGCCGGAGATCACCGATGGACAGGGAAAAGAATCTTTGACGAAGCGCTACAAGTTTACTTATTTATTTTCTGCCAATTACAAGTTTCCTATTTAGGTCCCAATGCATACAAAAATGATAACCAATAAGGTAAAGAACAAAATTGAAAAGACTGAAAAACCGCTAACACTCAGTGAGACACGGAGTTTACAAAAAGTCCTGTGAACAACCAAGGCTTATGCCTTCAAAAGACTATACGTCTTTCCTCCCGACTAATGCCTCGAACATTTAAAAATTGAGATTTTTTATACTCTCAAGCGGGGGATCTGCTGTCCCCCTCCTTTCTATCTTAGGGCAAGATCCTCTTTTTGGCAGGTGCCTCGTGACAGCTGTCTTGTGATTTGACGTATGCTTCAACTTGAACTTGCACTTGGTCTGAACCCCGACTTCCTCTTTTCTTTGTAATTAGGTCACAGGACTTCTTGCCTCCCCCCTTGCTCCCTCGTGATAGCTTCTGCACAAACGTAGGTTTAACAGTGCTCAGGGTATGACATTAATCCATCTCACTCATCACAGATCAAGGAAGGACAACATCATACAACATATTATCAGTCATAATACAACTCATAATACAAAATCATAATACAAAATCATAATACAAAATCATAATATCGTTTGTTGCCCAGCCTATGATTAAAATAATCGAGTATTCTTAATATACGTACTCTTTTGCCTATTTTAGGCCTGTTCCCTTAATGGGTACGGGCTTTACATGTTTTCTAAGCCTCTATGGATGTACCATTTAATCATCCTAAATCTTGATCAAGCAATCCTAACACAGTGATCCTTTTTGATATGTGTCATGCTTGTGGGTGTGTGTGTGTGTGTGGGTGGGTGTATATGTGCTGAGTGTGAGTTTGTCAGTTGGTGTGTGTGTGTGTGTGAGTGTACATGTGCTGAGTGTGAGTTTGTCAGTGGGTGTGTGTGTGTGTGATCGGCCCCCCTGATAAGAGGAACTTGAACTTGGCCATGGGGCCCAGCCTATGTGTCAGAGGATCTTCTCCCTCAAACCCGACATTGTCAGCAAAACACAAGAACCAATCTCTGTCCGTTCTTACATTATTCTTACATTAAGCAGAACTAGATTCGCCCCAGATTTGCTTAGTGTCTGTTTTTTCGGAGGCACCTTCTTACGAAACCCTCAAGGGTCAAACCCCGAGGCCTTCAGTTACTTATTTTGTTTTTAATAGTTTTTCTTTTACTGTTTTCTACTAAGCAGCCAGTATGGTGTCTTTAATACCACACGGCCCTGGCATTCCGGGGAGAAGCTACTCCCAAATTCGCAGATACTTCATCTCCTTCAACACCCTCTCTTGCGAATTGTGAGTCTCTTCCCCCGGCAATCCATAGGCCTCAAATAAATTGAATCCAAAATCAACCATCGTCATCACTATCCGGGCTCATTCGCTAACTCTCCTAACAGCTCCCTTCACTCACACCGGCCTGTCACAGCGAGTCTGTGCCAGAGTGAGAGTCACCGGCGGCACACGGCCGGGGCCTGATTGAGTCCTCCGATTAAAGGCGGCGACGTGAGAGAAGGCCGAAGGTCAGCAGACAGAGCGACATGCGTCACCTCAGAGGCACAAACGCAGTCTTCATTAGGGCTGAGCGGTGTGGAGGAAAATCTAATCTCACGCTATCTTGACCAAATGCCCTCTATGTGGATATTGTGAGGGAGGGTTGGCCACACCGCAGCTCTATTTCATACTTTTGTACACTACGTGTTTTGCAGCTACAGCCTTACTTGATCCGATATGACTAGTAGCTTATGGCGGCTAACGTTAGCTAACATTAGCATACTTCGGATACATATTGCTGTGTAACTGACGTCATAGTCAGTGTGGTCACTTTATGGCTCTTTGCATCCTGTGCTACTGTAAAGCTAACGCTTAGCATTTTCATCGTCTCGCTTTAAGGCGTGTGAACATTTAGACGGGTATATACTTTATTAATATCACATGCATTATCAACAGTATTGCTTATAGTGATGCTAGTTACATACAACTGCAGTGTTTTGCTGTTTCCTTCTGTTCTGCAGTAAGGAGCATCCTCATTCATTCGTTGAGATTGTGATTTAGTTTCTGAATGAATTGCTCCTACTGTCCTGTGTACCTTAACCTCCATTGGTGTTGGGGCATCGCTGGCCCAGTTACAGAACTGTTGACTCGTGTGGCATTGTGCTGTATAAATAAAATATGAGCTGTTTTAAACACCCTTCTCTGTGCGCTGCACCAAACATTACCTGGCCCAGTATTTTACCTGTCTAGTTGCATTTATCGGACAATCTGCAGAGGAACTACGGCTAAAGATAAAAGTATCTGAGGGATTTGAACAGGAAGCATGTTAATCACCTCTGCCATCTGAGAGACCTGGTCGCTCCGCCCTGCAAATATGAATTATTCTTTTGATCACAAAATGCTCTGACGGCTCCGATAACGGTTTCCTCAGCCGGGGATTGACGTCGCGGTCAAGTTAATGGGAGAGAGTTTTAACACACGCGGTAGAGATCTGCCTAATCAGCGCTCACTGAGCGGGGTGAGCCCACACACACACACACACACACACACACACACACACACTGGCTCAGCGGCTTCTATTGAGTTAGATCGGGAGCGATCCAGCTGAGTGAAAATGGAATTATCTATTCATTGGGCACCGGCGGTACGTCGGGCTCAGGGGAGCCGGCTGCAGAACAATTTACTTCGGTTCCTTTGACTTCCTCAAGCGTGACAGCTGCGTTCAAATACATCTATAAATACATCGCAGATTTTTTTAAAAATGCCCCCGAAATGCCCCCGTGCCACAGTTGTCAAAGTGGAACATTATGGGCGTGTCCCGGGGCTGGGTTACGTTAGGCCTGTTTATTGAACCTAATAAGGATCCTGATTAAGAGGATCCCTGAGACAGGGATCCATCTTGAGAAGGGATCACACCAGGTACGATGCAAAATCGAGGAAAGGCGCTTCCCTACGTCCTACCCCCTACTTCCTTGCTGCCTTGCTCTGACCACACCCATCGTCTTCATTTTGACCCGCACCTGTGAAGCTGCGTGAGCGGCAAGTCCGGCGCGGTCGCGTTGACAATCTGTCCACAGACAGAAGAAGTCACAACCGCCTCCGTGCTGGTTCCTCGATGACTCACGCCGGTAATAATGAACAGTAATAATGTCAGACGCCACAACCCTGAACTCTCCTTTTAATCACGGCCTCGCCATGAGGTGGTGTTTCGTACCCGAGGCGCTATGAGATGATGAAATGCTAAGAGACGACTGTCGGCTCCTCGCACATCTGATTTGTCTTCCTAATTACAAGCGAGCAGAACGCATTCATTGGAAATGAAACTGTGAAGCAGCAGACATGAATCAGGAAATTAGTCCTGTTCTTCTGGGAGTCGGCAACTGATTCGCTTTTCTCAAGTATATTTACTTTCAAACTTGTATTAACGTGTCGTTGATCAATACCTGGACTGTTTCTTTCAGCAATAAATGCGCCACAAATATCCGGCACTTCTTCATACTGCATGCTGTGGTTTCCCATCTTCCTCTGGAGCATGTGCATGTCTACGAGCACTAAGAATTACCACAGGCATCATTTACTTAAAGGCACCATGTGGAGAATGACAACCAGTCACTGTAGACATAACTCTGTGTCCCAGGAAACACCACCGTGTGTCTTTTAAGCTACAGATATGAATAAAACTCATTCGTGCAAACACACGATCACCAGAATATTAGAGGAATCACTCTAACATAATGACATTTCCAATTCTACAGTACAACTCTGTTGAGACGTTTCCAGTTTGTCCTTAAAGCGATAAACATCCTAAAATTACATTTTCATTCTTAGTAGTCGCTCTTTTTTTCTAATCAAGAGACAAACAAATCTATCACTGGTTGACGTTTCTGTAGCCTCATAAAACATTTTCCCATATCAAGGACGATATAATATCCCGGTGACAGCAGAGAAATGGAAATAAGATGATCCTCATAAATACCTTCAATACAGTAACTTGTGTTTTCATATTTGGTTTACCTGCACTCCCACTCTGCAGCTTCAGCTCACAGCGATCAACTCGTCTGTGCACCTTTCCCTTTTACGGTGTTTATCACGTCTGAGTGTTTTGAAATGTAATCTTTTTTTTCTTCTTTCCGAGCACAAGGACCTGCTGGTTATTACATATAAACATCTGTTTCCTTATAACCATGTACGGTTGTGTTTTGGAGTCATTTCATTCTTAACAAGTAAACACTCCAAACATAAACATGCTCATGAACGTTTCCCCAGACTGGAAGGTTGCTCCTGGTACCAGATTTGTGTCCGCATTGCCGATTCATCTCTTTCTCACGTCACTGAGGCGCTCCCTGGCTTTAATCCTCAAAGATAGGGATTGCTTTTTCAGTCTAATCACAGAGGGGTAGCCCCACCACCGAATACCAAGACGGATATCACCTTGAGTCAGGTATGCGGATTCCTTTTTAGGCCGAAAACATCAAACTCAATCTTTGGGCTCGGAGACAATCTGGCTGGTTGCAGATTGGAACCGTCAGCCCTCTTCGGAGCGAACACGCATTACTGGGTCTTAAAAGAAGCGGTGACAAGTAAATCCATTGACAAAAGCAATCAAGCGCCTCGTGCTCCGCATCTGTATCGCATTCTATCACTCTAATGAGGTTCAGTTACTGTTAGTCAGCACAGTTAAACTCAATTAGCCTTTCCATGAGAGGATAGTATTGACCGCTCTCTACCGGGACATTTCTGGACATCTGGGGCGGAGTTTGTTTGTAGCGCGCGCGAACGAGCTCAGCACATCTTAGATTACCCACGAGGCCTCGCCAGATATGCACTTTCACTTCGGAACGCCATTAATTCCTCCCGATATCTGCCTCATTACCATATTGTAAGATACCAAAGAGAATATTTAAAGTTGAAAGCACAAGTGGAGAACGGGTACGGCGGACAGCGCAGTAGGTGTGAGCGCACGTCTATTTAAAGTCGAGCGTTCAGCAGCGTTACCGCACTGCAGTCGACAAACTGAGTAAATCCCTGTCCACGCTGCTGCCTCTCCAATGCCTCCACAGTGTAATTAAGAGAGTGTTGTAATCACCACTACAACACTCATTAAAGGAAGGGAAATCAGCTATTCCGACCCTAACTTGTTGGAACTTGATTAAATGGGAGTTTCCTCATTTGCCTCGATAGAGCCTCATTTGAACACCTCGTCGCCGGGTATTACCGCAGCTGTATATCTTGAGGGATTTATTTATGGAATTAAACATTCAGCTGAGGTGGTCGCCATGTGATTCCCATAAATCACTGTGTAAACAAAGACAGCGGTGAGGCGTGTTCCCAAAGGGAGCACCATGCAGTGAACATTACTAATTGGACTTCTTCCGGACTACAGAGACCTCAAACTTAGTGAGGTTCAGACTTTACAGAAGAACAATCAATCAGAAGTTAGTTTGTATATTTCAGGATCATTGAAGTTGCACAGGAGGCGGAGAGCCCTGTGAAGCAGAGGAGGACTCAAGTCACGTGACTTGAACCCGAGTCAAACTCGAGTCACAACTTTGAAGACTTTATATTGGATTTGACAAAGTAAAAAAGACTCGACCTGGACTTTAACACCAATAACTAGTGACTTCATTGACTCGTGACTTGATTCTTTTGACTTGAAAATACTTGATGACTTCCCTTCAAAGATTAAAACGTATTGTATTTAAAAGGTTTACTACCAATCAATTTAATTCTTGAATTAACGTCCCAGCAAGTCGATATTTTTATCCCCAGATGCTTTTTTATGATTAAGTTGCACTTGTTTTAATAAATAAATACAAATTTTAAAAAGCATTCAGGATTTTTGTAAATGTAATGTGTTAGTATTCTGTTGTTAAAATGGCATTACATTTGGTGAAGAGCACATTTTGACTTGTTTAGAATTCAAAACTCAAAGTTTAGGAGGTGAGACTTGCCTCTCTTGAGTGGGGTGTTGACTTGGGACTCGTCAGTCTTGACTTGGGAATTGCTTTTCTTTACTAGAATCTGGACTTGGGACTGGACTTGGCACTAGTCAGTGTTGACTTGGTACTTGCCTGTCTTGTCTAGTGTCTTAACTTGGGACATGGCTTGTGACTTGTCAGTCTTTGACTAAGGACTTGAGCGCAAAGACTTGTGACTTGAAAACAAACCCTCTCTCCCTCCACCTCTGCTATAAATCTGTCACATGACGGCGGATTAACCGACGGTGAAATTGGTCCTCCATCATATGGAGTCTGTGATAACCCATAAACCTGCAGCCCTGCCTGCCACCAATCCTCTGCTAGCAGCGAGCTCAAAGGGCCGTCGTGCAGAGGCAGGCCATTAATATTAAAACGGCCGAGGACGTCTTTATTATTTGTGCTGTCTGCTCTACAGACAACACTCTACACCCTCTCATAGTCTGCAATAACTGTACTGTTTTTATTGAGTGAATGAGATAAATATCTAACGTCTTTACTGAATGTACGCCAACAAGAGGCAGCAGCTCATCATCGTCGGAGGGGAGGACATATTTCTGCCTCACCAGGTCGCTTCAAATGTCACCGATTATTTGATCTAATTCCCGTGATCATGTTATGACAGTCTACATCACCGTGTACACACCCAGCTGGAAGAAGCTAATCTCCTATACGAGACGACTCGCCGTAGATATTACAAACTCCTGAGGCGTCCCTCCACTATTACTGTGCACACAGTATATGCCTTCTCTGGACTAACAAGAGCCCCAGGGCTGCAGGAGTCTGCAGTCTGTGTGTCCTGTAACTACAGACCTCAAAGGATATCATGCATTTACATTGTAGGAGGGGTCACCTGTGTTTTTGTTGACGTCTCTGCATATTGGCGCCATCAAAAGTTAGCAGGATCAGCTATTACCGACTCCTCTTTGCGATGCACCCGAGTTTAAAATGTCACGATTCTCCGGCTAGTTAAGTAGGAGCGCCTTTTTTTCTCTCTGATTACCGAGCGATTATTCGTGGCGGTTGTTTGAAATGTGATGAGCCGATTTCAGAGTTGTGTAAGTGGACGATAAAGGTCTAAACTCCAGCCGTTAGTCAGGAAGTCTTTGCAGCCTTTTGTAAAGACGAGGGTTCAAATATTGAGAGCGACTGATGAAGTGCGTTTAGTCTCATGACGGGTTTGTCACCCCGGAGCTTTCGGGCCGAGGACGAGAGCAGACAGGAGGCTCCCTCGGCCTGAAGGGAGAACGGGTAAAAATCATCATCAAACAGCGGAGCACGCTCCACTCCGGCTCGGTTCTACGGTTGAGCCCGATGTGCCTCCTGTATAAGGTCAATAAAAGTAATGCAGCACAGAAGGCGGGAACGCCTGTGAATAATTTAGTGGGGGAAGATTTTTTTCTAAAATTTTCTGCAGCAGCAGCGCTGGGGGGGAATAAAAAAATCAAAGAACCCTCGCCCACGTTCAGACCTCAATCAACCCATATTTTCCACATGGTGTCCCGATAGGAGACGAAGGGCCTTATCTTCCTCGGTTGTGTTGGGGGGGGGGGGGGGGGGGTAATCTCCTCAATGTGCAGTCAGCAGTTTGAGAATTATACACAAGAAAAATCAACATTCAAGATTAAAACAGCTTCTCTCACACACACACACACACACACGCATCGATGCAGAGTGAAGTATAGTATAATTGGTCTGCTCGGTGATGGATTGCACACAATGAGGCTGAGGAACTTGATTTAAACTCCTCAATGCACCCTTCTTTTTTTTTTACTGTTTTGCAGGCAGGGAGTATGAAATACAGGAGGATCTGTCGTTTGTGTTGCAAACGTAATATTTGTGATGAAATGACCTTCGGGTCTGCTGATTACAGTTGATTACAGATTACAGTCATAGGTGGCTGTTTTGTAATTGGAAGCAAACAAAATTATCAATCGGAAAAATAAAAGCATCCTTTCAACCAAGGGGTTTGAGCTTTAATTTTGTAGGGCATATTTACAGATATGCACTTGTTTCCTTTTTTGTGTCCTAGTATCAACACACTATTTGTACAATATAATTACGACACAGTTTGGGGCCAGATTTTGTCTTTTTCTTTTTTTTTTTTGGCCTGATGGAAGCACTTCCATCTGAAGCATGAATACAGTTTCACAGCTCAGCTTGGGTGATTCATGAGCGACAGCTCGGCGTAAGGAGGAGAGGATGAGGAGAGGAGGATGAATCCTACCTTTGCCTCCTCTGGCTGGTCTAGGGAGGACGGATCCGTTCTGGCAGCTGACATTATAGTCGCCAACTTCCACGCTGAGGTTCCCCCGCTCCGCACAGCCCGCCGTCACCACCTCCACCACCGCGCTCCAGTTCGCCGCCCGCAGAGGCAGAGCCATCCTCCCTCGTGCGACAGGACGCGTGTCAGAAGTACTGTTTAGCGTGCACCCTGCGCGCGCTGTTCGACACCGGAGCCGGCGCTGGAATCAATTAGCCACCGTCGCGTTTATCTTCATAACAGGCGTCGTGGAACTTGGAGAAACTGGAGTTTGCTAATTTGAAAAAAAAATAAAAAAACAAACAGCGGTGGAATAACCGGACCGTGAGAAGTTAATCAGCGCGCAGTCGCGAGGGGAACACCCCGTGAAGTGAAGCGCAGCGCGCACAGCACCAAACTGTGAAGGAATGAAGCTGCGCTGCTAAGGCAACTGAGGAGCTCTCTCTCTATCTCTCTTTCACACACTCCTCCTCCCTCCCCTCTTTCTCTCTCTCCATTCAGCTCACGACTGTCACTGTACAATTCAGTCACAGCTACATGAGCAGCCTTCTTATTTGTATAAAGCTGCGAGGTGCGTGACTTCAGGCTCACCTCTTTTATCGTCTCTGCATCTCTCAGCTCATGCTTTTGGTCTGACGGCACCTTTTACTGCTGTTGGCTCGTTTTTTAGCATTTAGCTGCCAAAGAGACAGATGTCTTTTGTTGTGGCCCCAAAACTGCTTGCGAAGCTTTTCTTCTTCCTCTTTTCATAGAGGAATTGATTGTGCTGCTGGGGTATAGGTCAAGTGTGAGTGAGCGTGTGGAAATACATTAGACGTGGGTGGGCGATGGGGTTCAGAGAGATAGGGATGTAAATTCTAACACACTTAAGACTCGAGAGCTACAACGAAAAAAGTTCTAGGACGAAAACACGACCTGTCAAGGTAGCCCCGCCCTAAAGCATCCTCTGCTTTATGGTCTGTGTGACTCTAAATGGACCATCATTCACTAAATGAACATCATGCTGTATTGAAGAAGACTTGAAACTAGAGATTGAGACCATAAACTCATGTTTACAATGTTTACTGAGGTAATAAATCAAGAGAGAAGTAGAGTCATTTTCTCATAGACTTCTATACAACCAGAGGAGTCGCCCCCTGGTGGACATTAAAATGAATGCACGTTCAAGACCCTTCTGCATGGGCTTCACATCCCAGAAACAAAGGTGGCCGCCTGTACTATAAATATAAATGCTGAGACCAGCTCCCTCCCTCAGTTAGCAGTGTTGTTAGAACTCATCTTTCAATGTATTGTTTTAATTTCATGTACCGTTTCGGCGAATCGATAAAAGAACAATCTCTTTCTGTCAAGTAATGGATGCTGTGAGTTCCTCCAGATCTTGCGCGGGGGGGGGGCGACACATAATCAGTGGGACAAATAGCTGCAATTCTACAAGGTTTAGAGGAAGGTACCGGGTTCCTTCTTGGTGAATTGTCTGGTGATTTAAAGCAGAGGATGGTGCCATGGTTACAAATTGTTGTTTTTTGCACAGGAAAAGATATTGCACATCCTATTCACTCTCTGGTGAGTGTCACTGTCTTGTTTACGCTTCTGTTTCAAAATGATTTTGTTTTAAACGGGAGAACGTCTCTGATATTCTGTCAGGTTTTCCATTTGGCCGCCTGGCCCCCCCGCTGGGCTCCGACGTGCCTGATGGGCTGTTTATGGGGAACATTCGCCTCCGGCTGTAGCTCGTGTGTAACCACTTGAGAAAAAGGATACTGATGCTTTGGGAGGGGGGGGGATTTATTTTATTTTATGTGATATGGACATCACAGTAGCATTAGAATACATACATTTATGCACAAAGCCCAGATGCACTGTGTTAAGTGTTTGTAGCAAAATGCTAATTTACAACACCTGTCCACAGGAGGCTTTTCTTCTTTTTAAAAAGAAGTTAAAATGGAAATAAAAAGAAGTTAAAGATAGAAAATATATCCTCAGATACATACACAAATACAAATACAGATACACAAAGTACAAGTGTGGTTATAGGGGTGTTAGGTGTGAGAACAAAGATTTAATACCTCTATTAAAAACATTAAAGTTGTGTTGCATTTTCAACTCAGCTGGTAGACAGTTCCATAGTTTTGCTCCTTTAACAGAGAAGACTCATTGTCCAAATGAGGTTTTGCGTAAATCAATGTGACAGCAGCTCCCGTCTACTGAGGCCGTGTGTTCGCTGTGGGGGAGGAGGGGGAGGAGGGGGAGGAGGGCTCCACTATTTGTGTTTGGGATTTGTTCGATGGTTGCTGTCAGTCCCGATGATGGTTTAACAAGCGAACGCCGCCGCTGTTGTTGCTGCTTTCATACCGCGCTTGTGTGGGAGGTGTGTGTGTGTGCGTGTGTGTGTGTGTGTGTGTGTGTGTGTGTGTGTGTGTGTGTGTGTGTGTGTGTGTGTGTGTGTGTGTGTGTGTGTGTGTGTGTGTGTGTGTGTGTGCTGCTCCAGCTTTGCCAACATGTGCTGGTGTTTCGTCCACATTTCTTTTAAAGACAACAGCTTATTAGAAGGAATGCCAAAAGTCACTCCCTCCCGCTTCCTCTCTGAACCCACGATGTTCTTTGGCGAGATCGCCAGCGTCTCCACATTGATTTTTCACTGTGTCTCCACGCAGGCCGTGCGCAGCATGTCTGATGAGATGGGGGAACCATTCACCTTCTGGTACTCCTGGGTGTCAGAACATCCTGCTCCAGTAGAGGCATTTATTTGGCATTCTTTTTCTTTTTTTAGTGGAACTGAAAATCTTTGTGGAGAAATCCACCGACGCAAAAAGCAGCTCAGGTAAAGCACTGAAGCTTCTGATTTGCATAAGAGGGAACAGTCAAGTTAAATTCACGGGTGCCCCAGGACAGCGCTGTCAATACCGATGAACAAACACCAATCAACGGGAGAACTGCTACTGGACTGGAAACAGGCTGCTCACTGCGTCGGCAGTGGAATGATTATATTGCCTGAACAACTTTGGGACGCAATAATAAAATGAGTGGAACTTGGTATAAATATCTTCAAAATGAACAGGAATTAAAACTCCAGTGTAGATTAGGCTGTAGATTGAATAGATCAGCCTCGTTGTCACTGATGTGTGTCCTCTGACACTGAACCCCACATGGCTCCAGAAGGCTGTGCCATCAGTGTGAGTGGACGTCCTCGGTGGATTCCAGTTTTGAAAAACCCTGACCTGCCGACTCAGATTTTCTTTTGAAGAACTATAATTAACAGCGAGGCTCCAGGAGGATTTAGTTTACTTACACTGTAAAATGATTTGACATTATCCCGGTCCATGAAGGCATTATCACCACCACAGCGATCACGTGTCTCATTATGAGCCTATTACCTCATGTTAAGTGCAGACAGACAGGGTGTTGAACTTTCCCGTAAGAGAAAAGAAATAGACCTCGATAGGACTCCTTGACCTTAGCTATGTGTCTTTGTTCACCCGGGGATATTCTCCCAAGCCTGTGATGTAATTAGCACACGGACTGGAAGCAAGGGGGAGAAGCTGGCCCGGGTCTGTCCAAAGGTTAAGAAATGATTGCATAGCAGCACCTCTAAAGCGCGCTAATTAACTCCAAGTGTCATCTTTACATTTCTGAGTCAGGCGAGCTGGTTTGCCCTCGCTGCCAGTCTTCCAACCGTCTCCTCGCTGTGGATTCGGGCCACTTTAAGGAAAAGTTGGACATTTTGAGGAACGCACTTATTTGCTTTGTTGCCCGAGAGTTAAACGAGTAGATCGATTACACGCTCGTGTATCTCCTTCAAGTGTGAAGCTAGAGCCAGGAGACGGTTAGCTTAGTATAGCATGACGACTGGAAGCTAACGTACGAATTATTGAACCACCAGCGCCTCCAAAGCTCACAAATGTATATATTCTTCATCTATTCCGTAAGTAGTGAGCTTCAGAGCTGGTGGTGTATGTTTGAACTTTGAACTGAGTCAAGCTAGCTGTGTTTCCTGTCTTTACACTAAGAGAAGCTAACTCTCTCATGGCGCTAGCTTCATACTTAACGGACAATAAAGAGCTTTTTTACAATGTTATTTTTGATAGATGCCTGAAATATAGTCTGTGGTTAACACTTAATATTAACATGTTGTTCTACGTCAGTAAATACCCCTCCAGTGAAGCTTTTTACGTGGTCCAGTAAAGGCGGTGGCTAACAGGTGGCTAAATGAGACAAAACATCATCACGCCGACTAGCCTGACGGGTAGTTTGTTTATAGCGTAACATTTAGCATTTGAGCTTCAAATATCATAAAAGTGGTGCTCATTTGTGGAAATGATCTTGCTGAGCAAAGCTTGTAAGTATCTTAAACTTGTGTTTATTTTTTGCAATAATCCAAAAATCCAATAGAAAAATTGCATCGAGGGAACCAGTGAGCAAAAATACATCATCCCTGCAGCACTTTATAGCCTGATAATAACAAAGACGTATCAGCGAACTCATCTTGGCTGCTTTTTATTTTTGAAATAAAAGTATTTAGAAATAAAACACTGAAACACATTTAATGACAAACACACACACACACACACACACACACACACATGTCAACGCAGCACCGACAGACACTTCACCTCAAACCCGCCGACCCACAAGAACCCCGATGCTCCTCAGGGATGCACGGTGACCCTCTGCAGTCTGTCCCCATGTTTACGCAGCTCTCTCTAAGTTAACTGCAGCTCGTAAAGCAGCGAGTCCAGCGCTGGAATAAACCCCCGGAGTGTCAGGTGATGAGATGTTTGGTTCAATGAGTCACAAACCATAAATGGAAGAGAATGGCTGCGTTTGAAATTGCGTACTATGTACTTCATATTAATTCAACACACTTTTGTGTGAATAAACAGTAGTATGTTTAGTTTCGTTTAGTTTTCGTTTAGTTGTTTGAGATGCGCGTCATGTGACGCAACGATGATTTGTGAGCTGAACTTCAAAAAGTATATTCTACAAAGTGGAATCTTGTACTTAAATTGAAGCGTTTTTGACGTCCTTTGTGAACGTTGTTGCCACTACCGCGTTGCATTGTGGGATATCCATGCCAGCGTAGTGTCCACTGTAATATTTCCCCGGAGATATTATGCAATATGTGCTCTATTGGTTTCACATAAAAGTTTTGGACATACCAAACATCACATACTGTTTTAGCGTACTTGTATGGAATTTCAGCGCATGAAGTAGCAACAAATATCTAAATTCAGCTCTATTCCCCCGGGAGGAATCTCTGATCTCTGAATCCAAACTTGAAGATGCTATCGGTGGCTTTAAAGACGCCGACGTGCCGTGAGCTCGTGTCTGAGTGCAGCAGAGCGGCCCGCCTCTCTCATCCGAAAGCATTAGCGCTTTCATCCATCATTATGACTGTTTGTGCACACAGCACCAGATCTGAGGCCTCGTCTCCCTATCTCATGAGCAGCTTATGAAGAGACAAGATGCACACGTCAGCAAAGGAGTGGGAACAAAGGCTGGAGCTGCTGAGGCTCAGGTAGACGGAGACAGATAGAGCTCTGAATAAAGGAAAGACTGCATCCGACACTGACTAATCTCAAAGGGCTAGAGCAGCGCGTAACATGAATGAATAGTTGACAACATGCTTTACTTTTTTATTGACAACTTAAGGTGATTTACTCCCAATGAGAGTCTGTAGCTGTCGTTGTACTCTGGGTGTCTCTGATTATCTTACGCTACAGATTTGACCTGAGCTCAGCATTGCACTGACATCTGCTGGTGAGGCATTACATGGAAGATGCCTCCAAACCACCACAGAAGCAGACCTTACTAGAGTGGCAGCATACTTCATCTGACGTTCAAACGTGCCCGAGTTAAAGTTTCTTTTCCCATCGAGAGCAATGTCGTTAACGTCAGAAAGGTTGTCTGTTTGGCTCCATTGCCCCAACGCAATTTTCATTTTACTGCCTAACAATAAATCGCATGCTCGGACTCCGAAATCCAGCTTTCAGCGCTTATTACTAAAAGTATGAAGGTTTTACTGCAGTGCAGCAATGGAAACACAAAGTAGAAAGAACGGGGAGGAGGATTATTACTCTCAACATGCTGCTGAGTGTTTTATTCTTTGCAGCATGACCGCGCAATGTACTGATGCAGAGAGGTATAGTCATTACAATCCTCATTTAACCTGTAAAGTCAGACTCCAGACCTCCTTATCTATATTAACAGAAGAGTGAATTATGCTATTCTTCTGTTAATAAAAAAGATTTGAATAGCTTTTTGAGGAGATGATCCCTCTTTACATGATGTATGGAGAGAACTGGACACAGCGTTCGAGTATAAAACGACCCGGATCTGTCCGTCGAGCGTCTGCGTTGGCGGCTCCTTTAGCCCCTCCTCCCGTGGTCAGAGGAAGGAAACCCTGGATTCTGCTATTAGCTCCTTTTACAACGTGTAGGACCTACTGCTTTAAATAAGGGCTATTCATGTGTTCCTACCGGGAAGTTAATTCATCATTTTATTTGTATTAAAAACCTGAACGAGGACTCTTCAGCGGGCCCTGCAGGGACACCGTGATAGCTCGTTATTCTCTAAATGAAAACCTGCATTAGACTGAGACCACGATGTCATGCAGTCTACCTGAGCACAGTCGCTGTTGACCAGCAACATGTCAGCCTCACTGATGAAGAAAACATAGTTTTTTCCCTCGAGCATATTATAAAGACTAAATTCTTACATGCTTTAAATTCCAAAGAAGCTCTTGTTGTCCTCTATCACAGATGCTGATGTCAAAGCATGCCGACTGATTGAGAGGCGAAAACAAGATAACACTTCATTTCCAGATAAGGATCTTATATAACCACAGTTTAGCACTGATATAATGATTAATAATTACCTGGATAAATATTAGTAATGTGGAACTATAAACACGTTTGTATGCCTCCAGTCAAAGCCATACACTTCAAGAATAGAATCATGTTTAGCAATTAAAGACTGTTAGAGTCTACAGCCTTGTGTACAGTGTTCATTCACATCCTTATGTTTTTATATTTACAGAGGATACAAACTCATCCTCTTTGTTAAACACAATAACATTTGCAACATCGGCATTTATGACCCAGTGCTGGAGGACCTTTGCTCTTTTTCATCAGCCTCATTGTTTTTAACTGTCATGTCTCTGACTTCATGGCTCTTATCTAATCTGCTGCCTCTTATATTCTAGAGAGATGTTCTCTTGTGTGGCTCAATGCTCAGGCCAGGACACTTTAAAAGTTGTCTCACTTCAGGTTTCCAGAGAGGACGGACTGCTTATGAACCACACAATGTGTCACGTGAGTTCATCTGGTGTTCCTTTTGACAGGCAGGACTAAATATCACCTGCTCTGTTACTTGTTGTCCGCTCCACTAGTGAGGTAAGAATAGAGCGAGCTGGAGTGGATGCAGTATAGAAACATACGGTCAATTCAGTGCAGCTGAATGTGGCTCACGTCTGTTTTTATAGCTGTTTATAGCTATACCCTAACCCATCTGACCTTGATTAATATTTAGCAACAGCGACCTATAACATATAAAAAAAAGAAAACCATGATCAGGCTAAAGGATGTAAAGTCAAGGCTCTGGGCTCAGATTAATCACTAACCAGCTACTACGATAGCGAGTGAGCGGGAGGCAAAGGTGTCTCTTTATCCGATGGACGTCTTCTATAAAGGCGAGTCCCATCCGGAGGTCAGGAGTCTCAAACCAAGGAGTTGTGACGATGCTGAGCTCTGTACTGAGCCTCGTGGTGCTGCTTTCAGCAACGGGAGCAGCCGCAGCAGAGAGGTGAGTGTTCATTCATAAAGAGACACACTGGTCCACTGTGACTGACAGAAGAATGAAGAATTGTTTTTGCACAAATAAAACATGATATCAATGAGGTGGGACGCACTTCTCACGTATTTTTGCGGTGCGCAACAGAGTGGGGCATGACTACTACAAATATCATCCCATGCCGGAGGTGAGAAGGCCCCGATCGCCGCTCTGACACACCTCACTTTGACAGATCACTACGCTCACACACACACACACACACACACACACACACACACACACACACACACTGATGCGTAATGCGTACACACTGCAGATCACCGACTGGATGGCTCAGGTTGAGAAGGACCACCCCGACGTCGTGACCGTCGTGGAGTACGGGCAGACGTACGAGAAGAGGACCATCGCCTTGCTCAAGGTCAGCCGGCTTTGTATTTTGTTGAGTTCAGATCAGAGATGTTTGTGTTGCGCGGCGGCCTGATGACGAGCTCCATGAACGTGTCTTCAAGATTGGCCGAAACACCGGGGAGAGAAAGAAAGCCATCTGGATGGACTGTGGCATACATGCCAGGGAATGGATCGCCCCGGCCTTCTGTCAGTACTTTGTCCGACAGGTAAGAGACGCGTGGTCATTTCAAAATCACGACTTATTTTTATTTTTTATTTATGTAATTGATTCCAAACTGTTTTTTCCCCTCAAATCAGATCCTGCAAGCGCACAAAACAGACCCAAAAATGCAGGAGATGCTGAAGAACATGGACTTCTACGTCACCCCGGTGCTCAACATGGACGGCTACATCCACACCTGGAAGAACGACACAGTCAGTGCTCAAATCAAATCACTTCTCTGGGGGGGGGGGTAGTTTACAGCGAGCCACGATTCAATCAGGGAATAAATTGATGTCCGGTGCTCAGCGTGACCCAAGTAGAAAATCATCTCATTTTCAAAATAAGCTGGACGGAAAAATGATATCAAACAGCAATCCAAGCAGCACTGAAGTATGTTTGAGTGCCCATTTTGAATCCTTCTAAATTGATAGAACAAGCCGCACCGGCTGATGTAACTGACTGAGTGTGTTTTTTTTATCCGTAGACTCGACTGTGGAGGAAGAACAGGTCACCGGGACCTTCGGGCTGCAACTGCACCGGCGTCGATCTCAACCGCAACTTTAACGCCAACTGGGGCAGTGAGTCTCGTTGTGGTTCTCCATCTCCTTATTCGTGCAGCCTGTTGCCTCGATAATAAGCAAGTTTGTGTCACAAACCCCCAAATGTCCCTGAAACAGTCTCATCAATGGACAATTTGTTTTAAAGAGCGCTGAAAACGCTGGATCCTACAATTCCCACAATGCAACCCAGTGCCATATACACCCACGGCTCTCAAAATCCCGGTTCTTAACGCTCTTAATTTTTCTACGCATTGCATTGTGGGACAGCAGTATCTACCGTCAAGTTAATTCAGTGTGTAAACAGACATCTTTGACTTAAAGCTGACGCTATACAAACGTGAATCTACCACATGAGCGATACCCAATCAGTGTGTTGTATTGACTCAATGTCCCATGATGCTCTCTCACAGGCCCCAGTGGCCAAAAATCCGCTTCAGACATAAATGTTTGCACACAGTTATGTTGACGTTGGTTTATAGAGTTATTGTGTCCCGGCAAGAAGTGGCGATACTACTACATTTGATTCTCTGGCTGCTCTCACAGCGATCGGGGTGTCATTTGACTGCTGCTCCAACACCTACTGCGGGAGCCAAGCCGCGTCCGAGCCCGAGGCCCAGGCCGTCACTTATTTTGTGGGAAGCCGGAAGGAAGACTTCCTGTGTTTCCTCACCATCCACTCCTACGGCCAGCTGCTCCTGATTCCCTATGGACACCCCAACTTCACCGCCTCCAACTACAACGAGCTGGTACACACGCAGCCGTGCACGTTTTGACACATTAAGAGCTTATGCAGATCACAAAAAAACAGTGGAAGTGGGACAACCTGTAAATACCTCGGTACTCATGGTCTGGGATTGAATATTGTGCGTCGGACGTGCAGAACATTTGAATGGCGCATTGCCAAAAACACATCTCGTTTGTGTCACATGAACACACTCCAGAGCGGTCGGTCCTCATCTGCCAAGAGCAGAACAGAGCCGAGCCGGAGGAAGCTGTGAAGCATTGATAGTGGGGAAACGAATGGCTGGTTGCTGATTGGATAGAGAGGCTGATGCAGGTAATAACCACTGGAGCCCAAATTATGCTAATCAGGATTACGTCCATCCGTTCTCTTGGGCTTCAGTATGACTTTAGTCGGAGCGGGGGGATAGAACCCGGAGCAGGATTGGTTCATGAACACAGAGACGCTTGAATTGATGCGAGAACATCCTGTCGGGTCTTCTGTTTACGTTTTTGAAACATTACTATTGGCTGAAATATCCGATTTTATCAAAATCAGTGTCAGAAATCCATTATCTTCAGACCAACACAAACTTGAAATCTGCATTTCCCGCCTTGTTTTTTTCCCCTCTGTGCACTCAACGCTAGTATAAACCTGCAGCATAGATGCTTTCGATGACTGTATGATGAAAGCGAACGTCTGGTTCCTCAGATGGAGGTGGGTTTGGGTGCAGCAGACGCCATCAGGAGGGTCCACGGGATGAACTACACCGTAGGAACCTCACCGGCCGTGTTGTGTAAGTCACTGCCGGTCCTCGTCGCTCTTACCCGTACTGGCAAGCGTGCCTCCGATGGACGGAACGGTAAAAACTTTGTGCCCTCTTTTTTCTACAGACCCTAACTCCGGTTCATCCCGGGACTGGGCTCGGATGCTGGGGATCCCCTTCTCCTACACCTTTGAGCTGAGGGACAACGGGACGTTCGGCTTCCAGCTCCCCGAGGATCAGATCCAGCCGGCGTGCGAGGAGGCCTACAGCGGAGCCCTGCACATCATCACCTACGCCCACGACAAGACCTTTAGTGGTGCCGTGACAACCGCCGCCGCAACCCTGTGGACCATGCTGTTAGCAGCGGGTGTCACCGGCAACACCCTGATGTGAGGAGGGGAAACTGACCTGTACGGCTTTCTTTATATGGCACCAGTATCAGAAACAGTTCCAGTTTGTAAGACGCTGTTTTTTTAGGCAGGATGTTTTGTTGAGAACATATGATCAATAGTCTGGAAATGTATCTGTTGATGAATAATAATCAAACCTTAATGAATGATGTCTACATCTGTTCATAAATCTTTCATATCAGTGAATACCATGACATATAAATAGCATTACCTTGTGCCAGAATGTAATAAAAAAGAGAATAAAGATATTTTAACATGCCATTTTTCTTGTGGTGTTGAGTGTACTCTAACATTGTGAAGCCCATTCCAATCGGTTACATTTTATTTGTAATAAAAATCTGAATGAATGTGGCAAATGTTACAGTATGTACCGTAATAAAAGAACATGATGTTTGAGGAAAAGCACCAACCAGTGATGTGAAACAAAGAGGTATGTCTGTTCTATTCCCAATGTAACAATGTAACAATGTAACAATGTAACAATGTAGCCGTTTCAAAGCTGAGTTTCAGTGCTGCTCGTCGCTGTGATCCTGAACGGCTGGAAGCCTTGCTGTCTCAGACCCGCTAGGGGCAAGAAGAGCTGCTCCTCTGGCGGAAACCGGTCCCACGGCGTCCACGTCCAACCTGGGAGAGGCAGACAACCACGCACACTGCTCGGTTAGGTAGGACTCTTCTCCTTTTCTGCATTTAAATCTTGCTCCGCTTCACATACCCTCGTTCTTCTCCGGCTCCAGGTTCTCTGGCTCTCCTGACTGCTTCCGGTCCAGCTCTCCCTGCATGATGATGGTGACGTAGTGGTACTGCTCCTCCAGTCTGATGGAGTTCACCACCGAGGCGAAGCAGACGTCTACCAAACGCACCCCTGCTTCCTCCAACACCTCTCTGTGAGCACACTCCTCCCACGTCTCTCTTTCAATGACACAGAAATGAGTGTGTCACATCCACTGGAAGTCATCCATGTCATGTACATTGAGGAACACATTTAGTCCACTGGCTCTACTCGCCTAACCTCAATTTGCTTTAAGGTGACCCCAAATTATTACCCAGACTCACTACCTCAAACCAAACTGCCTTGGGGGGAAGTCGGCATATTGATAACTGGCTTAGACGTTTTTTATTTCATTGTAAGTTCACTCTTAATGACAGAAAAACACATCATAGTGAAAGCCGTAAAGTGTATGTAATGATGCAACAACAGCTGTTTTCTGTTTATGAATGAAGGCCAGTTTTGAGCGTTCATGAACGGCCTTACGTCACATATATACGCGACTAAGCCGTGTCAGATTTATGAATGGGGTTAGCTAACCGCTGTAGCTGCGCAAGTTACGTACCCAAACTCCAAGTGGCCCCCGGGGAGCTGGTACGTCCCGTGGCCCATTGGGCTCTTCCGTTTCCCCAGGAGAACACAGCCGGGGTGGGCCGAGTCTGTCACCAGCACCCCGACCCCAACTCCTGGACGTCTCACGGTTTTATCTGACATCTGGGAGACTCAGAAATGACACAAAGTTAGCTAAACACGCCGTTGCTACACTCAGTAGTAGCTATCTGGGAGGTACAAGAGGATTCCTTTACAGTACTTCCGTCTTCGTTTTTAAAGAAAATAAAATCGTTGGGTAGACCACGTCCTCTCTTGTTGTCTTTACTTTGGGACATTAACGTCTTCTTTGGTTCAGACTTATAGGGTGGCAACAATATAATGGTATATAAGTTGCAGATATTCCACATTATACCGTCTTAATTGTTCTATTTAGCTGGTTATCTGAATTGGCTTCGCTGTGGATACACTCTTTGACAGTTAAACGCTCTTTGGCTACAGGGCGCTTCAGCAGCGTGACCTCCATAACTTCTGTAATTGGTTATTTCTTCACATAATGGGCAATAATTACATTTAAAAGCACCAGCTGTAGCCACTAAACATTGGTGTAACACTGCCACCTAGCGACAAGATTTGCTAAGTGTATATCTATTTATAGACCTACAGGCACTATATTACCATGACCGTTAACGAGGGTCGGCTGCAATCACTGCTTTTAGCGCACGTGGCTTTGATAGATACGGTAGAGGCCTTTCTTAGAAAGGAGGAAGAAGAAGAAGAGGCATTTCACATCATTTATTTTCCAAATAGGACTTTATTCACAGTTAAGTCTAAGGGTTAAACCAAACTTGAATTATTGGGACACTAATTTCACACATTTCATTTGACAATCTCATCATCGAACTAAAAAGAATGCAGAGAGCGAAAGCTGCTCCCAGTTCCTTGTACAACTGTTGTCATATTAAGAAAATTTCAAGCACATTCTTATCTACTTTTAGTCTACTGAAGTAGGATTTTAAACAGAGGATTGTGACATTGTAGTATTTGTATGTTTACTAAAGTAAAAGATCTGAATACTGAGCAGGCCTACACCACTTGTTTTTTGTGCAAAGATCAATCCATTCACACACCTTTAGCAGTTTTCCACCGACACCCGTTTTCCCCGCTAGACCTGCCCGGTGGCTCTGGCCCCGCCCCGCCTCTCCCTGCTCTCACCTTGAGAGACAGAACTTTCCTCCGCGTCAGTCCAGACGAGGCTCTCCTCCTCCACCGCTCTGCTTGAGATTTTCTCTCTCTATCCTCTCCCGTCTCTTCCCCACCGCCGGCATGAGCGCTAAACTGTGGACTGAGGAGCAGTTCAACTGCCCCGTGTGTCTGGATCTCCCGAATGACCCGGTCACCATCCCCTGCGGCCACAGCTACTGCATGGGCTGCATCAAGGACTACTGGAGCAAGGACGACCCCAAGGGGGTCTACAGCTGCCCCCAGTGCCGAAAGACCTACAGCCCCAAGCCCTCCCTGTCCAGGAACACCATGCTGGCCGAGGCGGTGGAGCAGCTCCGCAAAGGGGCCCTCAAGGCCGACGTGCGTGAATCCATGCGATCCAAAGGGAAGACCCCCTCCTCCTCCTCCTCCTCCTCTTCCTCGGCGGTGCCGTGCGACATGTGCAAAGGGGAGCAGCGGGCGGCGGTCAAGAGCTGCCTGTCGTGCATGAGCTCGTTCTGCGCGGCCCACCTGAAGCCCCACACCAACAAGAAGGCCTTGAGGGCGCACGAGCTGATCGCGCCCACCGCCAACCTGGCGGAGAAGATCTGCACCCAGCACAAGTACCTGCAGGAGTTCTACTGCCGCCAGTGCAAGATGTTCGTCTGCTGGCTGTGCACCAGCAACCAGCACAAGGGCCACGAGTGCGTGTCCACCAAGGCCGAGCGCCTGGAGAAACAGGTACCGGGGAGGGGGGGGGGGGGGGATGCTGTGCTTTCCCTCCGTTAAAGTTTAAGTTCCGTTATGTTCCGCTACAGGTCAGACTTTCTGGGTTAAGTTAACGTCACTACCTGCGGAACTTTGTGGACTGTTAACGTTCGTCATTATCGCTCGTTCACGCGGTCACTCATTAACGTTAAACCGGAACACCGGCGCACCTGGTTGCGGGTTGGTATTTTATAACTCAAAGTAGAATGAGGATGATTTCGTGGTGATAATAACTTTCATGACCACGAAACATGAGGCCGAGATACTGATGAGATGATGAGGTCAAAGAGCTTCAGGGAGAGGAGGCTGTGTGTGTCGCGCAGCTTGACGCAGGGCTGAGCTGCGTCTTTTTTGCACAGATAGAACTTTATTTGCTTTGTTCTAACAAAGTGATTGCACATTGTATTTGTTTTTGTCTGATGGAGCGATCTGTCTTTTTGAACCGGAGCCTTGGACAGTGAGCATAGGCAGCTGTTTCTAGAACAATACTGTGCTGCACATCACCCCATCACCTGACGTCCATTGTTCAGCCTGATGGGGTTTCTGTGTCTTCGAGGGTGTCGTCCTCTCTCCTTTTGTGTCTCGCAGTGGCTCCAGCAGGGCTGAGGACATTCCTAACTGCATTCCTGTCCAATCATAACGCTCCACCCTGTCACGTTGTCCTCTGTGACACACACACACACACACACACACACACACACACACACACACACACACACACACACACACACACACACACACACACACACACACACGGCTGTTTCCTGGTTGTTTTTTCCCATGAGATAGATGGATATTGTCTTCTGTGTGCCCCTCCTGCAGAAAGTTCTGTACGAGATGCAGACCGAGAACCAGCAGAGGCTGAAAGACCGCGAGCAGGAGCTGAAGGACATGAAGAAGATGATGGACGGGATGAAGGTTGGTCGGTTGCACTGCTGTTTGTAACCTCAAAACAGGAATTTCCCATAAACCCCTGTGGTAGTTGTTTCAGGTGTTCATCAGACCTCCTCCTCTCCCAGCGTTCCGCAGACCGGGTGCACGGCGACACGGAGCAGGTGCTGGCAGAGCTGCAGCGCTCGGTGGAGCGTCTGCAGGAGCTGCTGGAGGAGGTGCTGGACCAGGCCGGCCTGGAGAAGATGGGACAGGCCCAGGAGGTCGTCGACAACCTGGAGGCCGAGCTCAAGGAGCTGAGGAGGAGAGAGACGGAGATGCGGGACCTGGCGCACTGCGAGGACCACATCCACTATCTGGAGGTAGGCCAGACCGTGGAGGCGGAAAGAGTCAAACTACGACACACGCCACCCCCGACACTAAACCAGCCGCCATGTTTTCTCTCAGGCGTGCGAGTCCATCGGCGGCCCGCTGGAGTCGGGGGACCTGCCCGCCGTGACGGTCAACCCCGAAGCGTCCTTTGAGCCCGCGCGGGAAGCCATCCTGGACCTCAGGGACCGCGTGGAGGACCTGTGCAACCTGGAGCTGAGCAAGATCACCAAACAAGGTCCGTCACCAGAGTCTGGCCTCGTTTGGTCCCGCCTCTGTTCATGTCCTATCTTTCATCTCATCTCTTCTGTTCTCTTCCAGTCAACGACACCACTCTGTTCACGCTGAAAGACGGTAAGTTCAAAACATTTTATCTTTTTCCAACATGAAAACAAAAGCGAGTTTCTGCCTAACTTCCTCTTGTCTCATCCAGCAAACCGGAGCGCAGGGTCGAAAGGAGCGATTTTAAAACGTGAGTTTGTTTCTTTATTGTTGAATAAATATGAGAGGATTCCTGAAAGTGCTTATTTCATAAAAACGCATTCACCTCTTTTCTTTCCTACAGTGTTTGGTCTGGGCTCTCGCAACACAAACAGCCGTCCTTCAGGTACGTCTTCATCTTATCCACCGTCACTACATCGCATCATCTTCCATATGAACCCGCGTAACATATCCATGATTTCTGTCTCGTCTCACAGCCTCTCCCAGCATCTCAGTGGGAGCGCGGAGCGCAGACAGACGAGGTGATGCCAGCTGACACGCGACAATATTAAGAAAAAAGTATGTTCAGCTTGCACTCCCCGTTAAACAGGATGTTCACATTGTGTCATTCAGGTATCAAGACTCAAGACGTGAGGAGCAGGGACACTCCGCGAGGTGAGGAAAAAAACTAAATTAACCTCAAACCTGTGAGTCGCTACCACGGATGGAGCAGTAAAAATGTGTGTGTGTGTGTGTGTGTGTGTGTGTAAAATATGCTTCCTCCTTGTAGCAGGAAACACGAGCTCACCCAGACCCAGAGACAGACAGAGGAGAGAGGAGAGGGAGACAGGTGGGTTCCTCACTGCAGGAAATACTGAGATAAACATACTACCAATGCTCATAGCACTGAATGCATTCATTAATGCATTTATTAATGCATTCATTTACAACAATAATCACACATTATAAAGCAAGTGTCATGACTTCATAGTTCAAGGTCACTTTGTGGACCACAGTGTTTTATAATCTTCATAGTTGTAACACATTATAATAATAATAATCACTGTTATAATGCATTATGTGGTTTTAAGTTACTATATTGTTTGCCTCAAGTAAAGTGAAAAAAACATTAAATATATGCTAAATTAATTTGATTATAATCCATTATTAAAATAATACAATCCATTACAACAATGGGAATTATAATACACTTTGCAAAAAATGAAACTTTATTACAAAATGCTTTATAACGTGTTCTAAATTACCTATTTATACGTTGCTGTAAGCCGATAAGGCATTATAAGTGTTTATAGTGAATTATAAGTGTTTATAGTGAATTATAAGTGTTTATAGTGAATTATAAGTGTTTATAGTGCATTATAAGTGTTTATAGTGCATTATAAGTGTTTATAGTGCATTATAAGTGTTTATAGTGCATTATAGTCATGGAAAAATAGAAAGTGTTCACTGAAATGTTTGTAAATGTCCGTTCTTCATATTCTAGAAATAAAGAACAAATATTGTTCTTTAACTCAGCAGTTTTTGAAGAATAGTTTAACATTTAGTGAGCTTTAATCAACCGATGCTGATTGTAAACCCCCGACCTCGATCCAACATGTCCTCCAAACAGTGAGGGAGACCAGCCCCAGACCCAGACCCAGTTCGAGCCCCAGACCCAGTCCCAGCCCGAGTCCCACTCCCAGCCGCAGAGAGTCTCAGTCTCTCTGGAGCAGGTCCAGTCAGAGCCAGGCTGTCCCTGCTGCGGCCCCTGCACATATCCCTACTCCAATCCCCGCCGCTCCTGCTCCTGCTCGAGCTCCAGCTCCTGCTCCTGCTCCTGCATCAACTGGAGGTACGAACATCCTCAGAATTGTCGCCGTTTGCTGCCACCAACAATAAAGATCTCAGGTTGGGAGTCTTAACACCTTTGTTATTTCATCTCTCCCCTTCTCTCCTCCTCAGGGTCCGGTTTCAGTCGGATGGCGTCCATCAGCAGCCTGTTCCGCTCCCATCGGCGCGGCACCACCCCGGCTACCCCGGTCAACAACACGCTGCCAGCAGGAGGAAACCCCTGTAAGATCAGACTCCCATCATCTCATATCAGTAGTTGTATAGCGTGTTGACTCTGGTTCAAAGTGTCTAAGTGTGTGACTCGTGTACACTCAACAGGGGGGATGGCTGCTCTGTCTGAGACACCAACAGAAAGTAAGATGGCCGCTTTTATACATGTCCTATTGAACACGGACTGTATGTTAATACACATTATTTCCTCATTGGACAGTTAACCCCAGTCTCTTCTTGGACCTGCCCACCCCCGTCTCCGTGATTCACGCTCCTGCTTTCCCCGCACGTGAGTAACATCATCATCATCATCATCATCATCATCATCATCATCATCAAATGATAAACGCAACCAGAAACAAACCAGACAAGTATGGACAATCAATACGTTTGTTTGCTTTTCCAGTGAGAGAAATCAACCTGGACAGCATCCAGGCCCCGGAGCCGAGGAGCAGAGAGGAGTTCCTACAGTGTGAGTGATCTGTTCATGTTCACGCCAAAGAAACATAAAACATATCAGAAGTTATGCTAGAAACGGATTTACAGAAGGGGTTTAACACTTTGAATCGTCTTGACTAACCAGGTAAAGAATGAACAACGTGTGACTAATTGTCCGTTAAACCCTCCAGACTCGGTTGCTTTGACCCTTGACACCGACACGGCCCACCGGCGGCTGACTCTCGCCGAGGGCAACACCAAAGCCACCCTGCAGGCGGCGGCGCAGCCCTACCCCAACACCCCGCAGCGCTTCGACGGCTGGACCCAGGTGATGTGCGCGAGCCCGCTGTACGCCCAGCGCTGTTACTGGGAGGTGGAGTGGAGGGGCCGGGGCTCCTCCATGGGCGTAGCCTACGGCGCGATGATCAGGAAGGGCTCGGACGCCCGGTCGGGGCTCGGTTACAACGCCCAGTCCTGGACCCTGGAGCTGTCGGACACCTGCTGCTCGGCCATGCACGACAACGAGAAGCAGAACATACCGGTCACCTACTCCCCCCGCGTGGGCCTCTACCTGGACATGTCCACGGGGACGCTGGCCTTCTACAGCGTGGCGGACAGCATGACGCACCTGCACACCTTCCGCGCCAACTTCACGCAGCCGCTTTACGCCGCCTTCGGTGTGGGCAGCGGAGTCGGGGTGGGTCTGGACTTCGCCCTCGGACAGTTCAGCTCCAGCTCCGACAGCATCAAGATCTGTCCCATGTGAGCAGGGTGCAGGCTGGAGGATCACGACTTCAGTGACATAAGTAGGGGAAAAAACATTGCATTGACTCTCTGCACCGGTTCTTCCACCGAGCATGAGTAATAAACCAGTGGGTGAGTCAGCGGCTTTGTTTCCATTGCTTTATTTAAAAAAGAGGCAACTGAATAATAGCCACGAGTCGCTTACAGAGGATCATGATCTTAGAGGGCAGGCATGAGGAAGTGACATTTTATCATTTAGCAGAAGAAAGACACACACACACACACACACACACACACAGAGCTGAACCTCCTGCTCTACTGGAAAAACAGGGGATATGACTACAACTAGAAGTCTGGATGTGTCTTCTTTCCTCTGCTCTAAACTCTGACAAACATACACAAAAAAACCTTAAATATGTTCCAGCTATTCAGCACAAAATGCATTACAAAAACACATGTTCTCCATTACTTGAAAAATAATAGCATCACTTTGGGCTTAGTTTGGATTCCCTTCTGCAGGAAAGAAAGAAAGAAAGAAATCCCTCTACACATATTAAAATAGGTTAGCCGAGGTCGTTACAGTGTTCTCATTAATGTTAAAATCTGTATACTTCAAATAGTGGTGTCACTCAAACAAAGGTTAAATAAAAAGTGCGGAAGCTGAGTGGGAGGTCTGGTTGGGTCACGGGGGTCACGGGGGTCAGCGCTTCCTCGTGTCTAAAAGCATGAAATTATAGAATACAAACAAATAATATAGATGAACTTTCTTTATGCTCTGCTGCAGGAACACTCCCACCTGCTGGCCAGTGTGTGAACCGCATAAACAACCACACACGTGATCTACTAAATGGTGATAATATCTTTCCTCCCTTTTAACAGACTGAACTTGAATGTCAACAGAACCCGTGGCCAAATGTTTTCAACCAAGCAGTGATCCTCAAAAACTAACCCAACCTCCAAATCCCACTCTAGTGCAACTACTATATACAAGCATGGCCTCACAGGACCATGAACCACAACAGTGCTGGCTTCTACTTAAGGCCTCCAACCATTAAAAACACACCGAACACAAGGACCCGAAGGAAAAGGCAGACCCGGTCTTCCTCGCCATTCGGCCCGGCCCGTCCGGCCGACAGGTGCATGCTGGGAACCCCCGTGGGCGAGGTTGCCTCCGACTTCTCGTACGCTCACCAGACCAGTAACATCATTAGAATATTAATACTGGCATGTTAACGGCGTGGACCGACTACAAGGTTAGTCCGGCAGTATGTATTAAACTAGCGAGCACTTAAAGCCCTCAAATTATAAAAGCATGTTGAATCCCTTCTACTTGTATTTGGAGATGACCACAAAGCATTCTCTGAATAATGGTCATAGCGCGATACTATTTGATGTAAAGCTTTTCTGAGCCACTCCAGAACAAGCCCGATGCTCAGTCGTTCTTCTACCTTTCACTTACTTTCCCTTCTGACATATTCCTTCATCACAACTCAATCTCCTCTAATCCACATCCACAAACCCTCGTCCACGTATGCGTTACCGTTCCCTCCCTCCTGTCCCTGCACCTGAGCATCCAGAGCCTCGCAGCAGAACTACAGAACCGAGTTAATGACTGAGAAGGTATCAGGCGCTGGGCAACCCAGTCGGAGGCGGGCTAAGGCCTGGGTCACTAGCGTCATGGCGAACGTCTACGCACGTAGACACAGCGGTGTAGCTAAAAACAGTCCGTTATTCATTGAATTGTGCTTTAAAAGGAAGTTAAAAAGAAGAGGAGGAGAGATGAGGGGAGTGTCTGCCCTCGCGGTCCAGCCTTCTCGTCCCCTCAGCGTTTGGTTGAACTGGACGGGGCGTGGGGGACGGAGGTGAGATGCCGTCGCCGCTCTTTGGGGTTTCCCCAGGGTGGTGGCGGGAGGGCCAGGGAGGTGGGGTGAGGAGGAGGAGGTGTCGGGATACCGGCTGACTTCCCCGCTCGGGCACCGATCATGGCCGGGAGGCTCTGGTTGCGCCTCAGCCCGTCCAGTAGGCTTCCCCCGCCTGCCGACACAAAAGTAGCAGAATCCTGGCGTGGCGCCTCAGACTCTGCGCTCTGGAGCACCTTGGAGAACCCCAGCCGCCGCAGCCTCTCCACCAGGCCGAGGTCAGGCTTGGCGCGCCCCGACTTGGGGGACGGGACACGGGCTGGGGTTCCCTGTGACGGGCTCGGTAGGTTGGGATGTCGGGCGCGGCCCAGGTTCAACCCGTAAACGTCCTGGAGAAAGAGCTCTGCCGGCCGGGAGGCGAGGAAATTGTCGGAAGGTTGCTTGCGGGACTCCGGGGGCACCGGGGAGGGGTCCCGCGAGTGGGATGGGGAGTTAGGGGGTGTGCCAGGGAGGAGGCGGAAGAGGGGCTGCCGGGCTGCCGTTTTTGGGGACGGAGGGGGGGAGTCGGTGGAGACTTGTGCGGAGATGCCCCTCTCCAGGACCAGCTTGGCCAGGCCGCTGGTGGGCACAAGGGGGCGTCGAGGGGGAAAGGAGTCACCCAGGCTCAGTCTGCACGGAGTCACGGGGGTGCTGGGACCGGTCCTCATGGAGCTCGGTGTGTTGGCCATGAGGGACGACTGAGAACTGAAAAACATGAAGACGGGTCCGAGGTGAGAAGAGAGTCCTCCTGTCATCAAAACATCATCAACATTCTCTGTGTCCTCTGCGGAGGACTTACCTTGAGGTGACCTGTGTGATGTCACTAGGGTGCAGGATGCTGCAGGTCGTGAAGGTGTAGGTGGAGAAGGTGGAGCTCTGACACTTCCCTGGATTTTGGACTGAACACACAACAAATCAGGTAACGACAAACACTCATAATGGCAACGTTGAAATACAGCAGTGTAGTGTTTACCAGAAGAAGACGTTGCCGTGGAGATGAAAATCTGACTTTGTGATTGGACCACGGTTGTACAGGTAACTGGAACGGTCTGAGGGGATTCCTCGGTGACACGTCGGGGTGCGGGGGTCAGACAGACGTCCGCTCCGACTGAGGAGGAAGTGGCAGGTGTCCCGGGTGATGCCGGCAGGGTGGGGCAGCGAGGCACAGGGTGCGTTCTGTCTCTCCTCTCCTCCGGCGTGGACGTGAAGCGCACCTTGAAGGTGATCCCGCCTTCCTCCTCTTCGTCCTCCACCTCTTCCTTACCCCGCTCCGCCGCCCCCTTCTCCAGGACACCCGTGTGCTCCTCGTCCTCCTCGTCCTCCTCCATGTCAGACAGGCGGTAGACGGCGTCCTGGGCCAGTGGACAGAACCCTTTGGTCACCACCCCAGGGTGGGGGTCCAGGATGGTGGCCAGGTGTGGTGTGGCCAGCTGCTGCCAGTGATGCAGCGTCAGTGAGCCTGTTTGATGCATCAACAAAAGATACCACATCCCTTATAGTCATTGAAAACTTTCTCTCCGAGCATTAAATCCACTGGTACCAGTTTGTAAGATGTGTTTGCTGGATTTCTTATATCTGAACATTTTACCTTCCATGGGCTTGACGATCTGAAGCTTCTCGGGCAGGAAGGTCTTGAAGATGCTGGAGCTGAAGGAGAGCTCCGACAGGTTGGAGAACGAGGACGTGACGCTGCCCATCGGTGAGCTGCGGCCGCTGCCCTCCCCGCTGCCCTCCAGGGCCTGCAGCTTCCTCTCGCGCTCCGCCTGGAAGAACTGCCGCTCGCAGAGGAAGTTCTGTCGTCGCAGCGACAGCCGGTGGAGGGCTTTGGTCAGGTCGTTTCCTCCTGGACAGCCAGGCTGGCCCATTCGCACCTCCTCCCTGCAAACACACATTTAGTAAGCTGAAGGGGTACAAACGTCATCCTCAAGTTCAAAACGCAAGGCAGGGATATTTGTGACGTACCCCTGAGTGGACGTAAAGGGCTGTGCGGTCATCACTAGAGAGCTCTGTCCTGAGCCGGGGATGGGAGGCGTGGCCGAAGCCGGCCGCGACGCCGAGGCGTTGATGGAGCGGACTGTTTGGAAGACTCGCTTCTGGGATACTCTGCAGGGAGAAGGAGGTACGAGGTCAGAGACGAGGTCCTGGACCTAGTGCTTGAAGTGTCTCATAAAAACAGTTTGGGTCCAATGGGTCTGTGTTTCACAGTGGGGTTCTTCAGTGGTGAAGTTTAGGTTTCTGACCTTTGGTCCTGAGAGGCGGCCACCTCCTCTACACTCAGCTCTCTCCTCATGGTGCCCTCGATCTCTGCTGCCAGGGAGTCCTGTACACACACACACACACACAAGTTCTGTTTACATTCATAGACGCATACATTTCTTTTCGTGCATTTTCAACCATTATTTAGCAACTAGCGTGTTGTGAATTTGTGTCTGGGTTCATGTCTGTGTGTCTCTCACCATGGGGTAGAGGCCGTAGGAGAGGTGCCTTCGCATCCCAGCAGAGGGAGTGTTTTTACTGCGGAGTTCCTTGATCTCCTCCTGGGACTCATGCAGCATCTCTACACACTCAGCATTCGTGTCCGCCAACTCGTCCAGCTGCAAAGTGCACACACACACACACACACACACACACACACACCAGCAGTTATTCAAATAACTTTGTATGCAGCAATTAATCCGATAAATAGATATTTGAATTAGGCATGCATTCAGACTTTACACCACTTTTTAAATGAGGCAGGTAAACTATAAAAAAATGAATTCAATTATTTGTTTAATTGTATTTTTTTAAATACAGTGTCGCTGTATGTTAAAGCTACAAAGCTAAACATGTGATTTAGTTATTTTAATTGAGATTGTACCTCTGCTGTGAGCTGTCTCTGAGCTTCTTTAGACGCCTGCAGGTGGATCCTCAGCTCCTCTTTCTCCAGAGCCAGCTGGGTACAAACACAGCATTTAAACAGACCACCAAGACCAGGTCCAGTCCCAAGTCAACATCACCAGTCCACATCAAGTCCCAAGTCAAGACGAGCGCTCCACGTCAAGTCTCAAGTCCAAGAGAAGTCACATGTCATCGGCGTCACGGTCTTAGTTTAAAGGCTTTTTATTTTGCAGACTACAGTCATCAGATTCATGACTCGCGCCTCAGAGCATAACGTGGGACAGCAGTTCAGCCTCCTCACCTCCTTCACTCTGTGTTGCAGCTCTACTATCTGGGAGAGCAGCTGAGAGATTTCCTCCTGGTGTCGAAGCAGCTCCACGTTCTTCTGAGACAGCTCGTCCGTCAGAGACACCATCTGGCTGTTGGACTCTCCTGCGACCGGCACACAGACCAAAGTTAAAAATCGGCCATTCTGGACACGAGAGCGCGTCTTTGCAGTGTGAACTGGGTGCGCGTCTCACTCACGGAGCTCGTTGACACAGTCGCTCACTAGCTGCTGCTCCTTCTCCTCGTAGGTGAAGGTGTCGCTCTTCAGTTGACACGCCTGGAGAAGAAACGAGAGGAACCAGTAAGCACTTCCATCATCGTATAACAGCCATTATGCTTACGTCCTGAACCGCCTCTCCACTACCTCGTACCTCAGACCTCAGTGACAGGTTCTCCTCCTCCAGGTCCTGCAGCTTGCTCTGCAGAGACTCCAGCTGGCTGAGTGCAGCGGCGGCCGTGGTTCCCCCGAGCGGGCGGGGCTGCCGCAGCGGCGTCGACGCGCTGGAGTCGGTCTCGCTCTCCTCTGAGGCGCTGGCCACCATGCGCAGCAACTCGTCCTTCTTGCCGAGCTCATGCTGCACCTGGTGAACCTGGCCAATGGGGGAAGGTTTGTGTCGAATGGTTACTGTGTGAGCTGAAAATCTGCAGATTCCTGATATCCATAGAGATTTAAATATAGAAACAAAGATCTAGTGCGTGAGCTACCTGGTCCAGGGCCTGTGCCAGCTGCTCCTCTAAGGCCTCGTTGCGTTCCTGCAGCAGGTGGTTCCTCTGCAGAAGGGACTGACCGATCCGAGCTGCCAGCTCCAAGTCTCTGTCCCGCTGTCCAATCAGAGCACACAGAGCAATCAGACGCCGCTTCATAACGCCAAACCATTTGTGGGCGGAGGGGGGGGGGGGGCGACCTACCTCCGCCAAAAGGTGCGAGACCACTTCGATGTCGTCATTGTAAGTCTTGGTCATCTGCTCCACGCGATCCCCACTGAGGACTGGCCACAGAGATGACATGTTACCATCAAGAGACTCACGAGCAAACACACACTAACACGCTTGCATGCGGTCTGTTCTGCACATCGTGCATGCAAACACAAAAGCATTCAAATAAAACCACACACTTTACTCGCTACCTAACAAAACGTTCTGACCACGAGCAACGCGGGCAGCCACTTCCTGGAGGCTGTTACAGTGGCAGCCAGTCTAGTGCGGTTACAATATGTCATTACAGAAACACTACTGATGCCATTTGGTGAGATAGCTCCACAAGAAGGCGATGTGGTTGCTAGTGGTCTGAATGTAACGCAGCCACAACACACACACACACACTATACAGTGCTATAAAGCTGTCTACAGTAACAGACAGCAGACCTACACTCAGTTCATTTATCGTCTGCTGTCGTCTACAGAAGCAGAGACACACTGGAGCTAAATGATGAAGTCGCAGAGCAGAGCAGGCAGGTAGAGAGAGGAAGATACCTTTGGAGAGGCTCTGAGAGCCGGGGTGGGAATAGGAAGAGGGCTCCAAGGCAAGATACGCTATAGAGAGAGACAGAGATCAAAGAAGGGGAAGAGTTCAACAGGAGCACGAGCATCCAGCTTGTTTTCAAGACTAATGGGGCAGAAAGACAGGAAGTAAAGAAGCCGAGGGTGAAAGCTGAAGCTTCAGTGAATCAACGTCTCTCAGAATATATTAGTGTTGAGGATCTACACATCGATTAGTCCGGTCCGCCTTTAAGCACCTGAGTGGGTGTCACCGGCGCCGCACCGCCGCCCCTTCCACCTGTTCAAAGAGAAGTGGCAACTCTAATCACTGTGAAACATCGCCACGCTCAGCGCCGCAGGAGCGATCGACGCTCACATGCAATAAGCGGCGTGCAGGGTCGACAGAGGTCGTCCGGTAATCCAAGGCCAGCGGCGACCTCTGGATCTCTGCACCAACAACCTGACGGTTAAAAATAACCTCTGCTTCCCACCGGGGCTGTCTCTGTTACACACGCGATGCATTTGATCTCTCTTGTTACTGTACATTTAACGCCAAGAGTCACACGCACACACACACACACACACACACACACACGCATATCCTTTTACCTGCTGAGCGACGTGAGCTGTCACCGTGTCAATGAAGTCTATGATCTGCCAAACACTACATTACAAACTAAAGATATAATCACACACTGACACACTAGTGTGTTGTTTTTACTCGTTAGACTGAACTCTGACCACAATAAACTGCATCACCGCAAAGTCCAATGAGTAATGAGAGTAGTGCTTTTATTTTGAAATTGATTCTTGTACTGCTGACACACACACACAGTGCAATGGTCATTGGGTGACTTGTTAAGAAATACTGTGGACTTTTAATACTAATAAACTAACTACACTCGCTGCAGGTACATTTAGTTTATGCAGCTTGTTACAAACAACAACTCAAATGGGTAAATATGCGAATTTGAGCGAGCAGGATCCAGTTTTTTCAGAATTTTTTGCGGAGTCAGACCGCTCCCTGTTCTGATTTCACAACATGACACACTAAAGTGATACTTGAGCTGCTTGAATATTTACGCTATCGTCAGCACCGTCTGAAATACGTACAAACCCTGCACATGTACTCACTTCTCCTGTGGGGCACTCGGGACATTAGCATTCCTCTTCCGAGTCCATCGGGCGCTATTAATAGACCGCGTTTTGATTTTACGCCACACAAGTGCAGCAAATATTTCACCGAGCAAGAAATATGACACAGACTCCCTTACTGTACTCAGTTAATAAAACATAAAAGCAGTAAACTTTAAACTGCTCGCGTGTGTTCAGCTCTGATCAAACGATGCTTTAATTTAAACTGTTAAAGGAGAGAGGAAGTACATGTATTTGCAAAACAGGAAGTCGCTCCTGCATACCACAACTTGTTTGAATGTAAACACCCAAGCGTTCATTCAGACTCTCCCACTTCCTGTCTTCCAAGAAATACACACACACACGCTCTGCTTGACCTTGCAGACTCTACTGGAGCTGCAGTCACACCGGCTCACACACACACACACACACACACACTGTGCTAACGCCTGCACTGACCTTCCATAGCGAAGTTGTCGTAAACCTCCTCATTGTGAATGTTTAAAACCGGCATGATCCGACTCTCTCTGCCGTCCTCTCTTCATCCTCTATCAACCCCCCCCCCCCCCCCCCTCCCTGTCCCGTGACTCTGGCCCCGGCTTTGAACTGCACTTAACACTGGATTCCTCTTGCTCACTGTCTCTCTCTCTCTCGCACACACACACACACACACACACACACACACACACACACACACACACACACACACACACACACACACACACACACACACACACACACACACACACATCAGCAAAGACAAATAATGGCAAATAATATCCCTGCGATTTTAATTGAAGAGGATGTGCGTTGTGTAAAACAAATCCCTCCCGTGTCCAACGCACTGAGGCGCACGCCATCTGCTCACCAACTGTCGCCACGGGCTTTAACCAATCAAAAGGCGGTAGACCGGAGCATTGAAATCCACACTCACTCATGTAGCGGAAGGTCTCCTCGGCCAGCACGGGGGAGATGGCGCTGTGCTGGGCCGAGCCTTCGTCCGGGGAGCAGCCGGGGGAGACGGCCCAGTCCTGGCTGTCCGACAGGTAGACGGAGCCGGAGTCGGCCGAGCCGGAGCACAGCGAGCCGTAGCGCTTCCCGCTGCTGCCCAGACCCTCATCTGTGGGCCAGGAGGACGGATTAAAGTACATATTACGATTATATTACAAGTAACTAATAACATTAACCGCTTGTAGTAGGTGTGTGTGTGTGTCCTTCCACTTAAACAAACATGTGGTTTACTGGGACAGACGGGGCTACAGCATCAAGCCCAAAGACACGGCGTACTGTGCTTCAGGGCAGCGGGATGTTACAATATTTGAGAATGTACACAAAGCCCACACTGCAGACTTTTCCCTTGGAACATTTTTGCAGTATCAACATTAATGTGACGTCCTAACCTGTCTCTGTGCTCGACTCTTTCTTCTCCACCGCCCGGGGTTTGACCTCAAACATGTCTCCTGTCCTTGGAGCTGGAGCGGGCGGGGGGGGGGGGGGGGTCCCCGCTCGCTAACACAAAGCTGGACCGCGAGCCGCTTACCGCTGTGACATCACATCCTGTCCCGGCACTGGCGGGTGGTGCCCCGCGCACACCTTTACCTGAGGAGAGGTAAAGGTACCAGAGATGAAGATATTTACGTTTAACGTTTACAAATCAAATTACTCCCACAGTGTTTGCTGCTGGACTCTTTAACCGCTGGCTGTCTGGCATCTTCTTTAGGGTTTGAAAGATCTTTCAAAGCAGCAGCAGAGCCCTCCCACATCCTGTTGAGTGTCTCTGTAGGGAATGCTCTGGGCTCAAAGGGATGAGACAGGATGCACTCTCTTAAAGGGACGAGCTCCCAGTTGAGAATTTGGAAAAATGAGCTTCTGTACTGTAATTCGCTAGATTTTCAGTTGGTATCAGTCTATTTAAATATTCATTCACACATTTCTAAAGTTTCAAATGACTCGCTGCTGCTGGAAACGTTCAAAATTGAATTAAAGGGCAGCTTTAGCAATTTAGCTGAGAATGGGCAAAATCAAAACTTTTAGCCCTACACTTCCCATAATGCAATTCTACAGCATCTTTCATTCGATCCTCTTATCTTATCGTGTAAAACCTGTGCTGTTTTCAGTGGGAAGCGGAGCGCGTTATCACATTTCAACTGATGACAGCTACTTTAATAAAAAGGACGCCGTGCAGGTTGATGCACTCCCAGCGCCATCTGCATCACTGACCTCAGTGCAGGCAGACACATCTGTGTGTGTGGGCATGCCTGTGGAAAGACAAGAGTCCTTGGGCAACATTCATCCTCTGCTTACATAACACTGAAGAGATTAATGTAATGCACGCAACGCTACAGACCAAATGTGCTGCGTGGCATTAGAGGCCTGGCAGATAGAAATGTACTGACCCATTAATGACACCGGTATTACAATGAATGGGGGTATGCGCAACATTCTACTCACAGAATATTGCATTTGCACCAACTATGTCCATGCTTGTCATAGCAATGTCTTTCAGATGCCGCCCCCCTGGGATAAAATGTCATGGCTGATCTGGACCAAGTGCCTGTGAGTCATCTCTTGAGTAAGACACACAGTTTGTGACACAGCCTGGTGCTGTCTGGAAAGTGAATAGCAAGAGATGCACTCCTACAGGCATCTTTAACTTTAAACGGGAAGGAAAAAAAACTAAAATAGCAAAGAAAGATCAATCAATACACTACTTCCTGTGGTTTGAAAAAGCTGGAGGAAATCCAGACCTCAATCTGGAAACCACCACTTAATGCTGGTCACAGATTATTGCACTTGCATTATTGTAACTGCATAACCAGACACCTCAGCCATCAGCAGAGATTGATTAACCCAAACTCCGTTTGAAAAACCTATATACCTCAAAGATGCTTCACTGGTCAGTTAATGTACAGACCTTTTAATTAACCCCCAGGAGCTGCTCTCCATTTAGGAATCATATATTTAATCATATTAAAACAAGCTAACCAATAAACAAACATGTTTAGCAGGCCAGCTAACATCTAACGTTACATGAGTTAAACCTACAGACAAGAAGGTGAGCTAACTGTTAGTCCTTTATCAAAATGTCCTTGAATTTAAACTTCGATTGTTTTTATCAGGTATTTAGCATCAGCTAACGTTTCACATGGTGGGCGAGTATGACAGCTTCACTGTTGCTCGTCATAGCGGTGCCGTCGCGAGCTCAAACTGGCAGCGTCCCTCGCGCGGGGGCGTATTTACAGCATTGCGGAAATACAAAATAAAAATAGGATGTTTGATTATTATTAAAAAACATACCCTGTGTCAGTGTTATTTCCCAGCATCTGTTATTCCAGTTTGAACACACGGTGTCTTTCAATCCCTTCACCACTGAAACAATGGAGCGGAAGGGAGGGAGAAAACAGATACGAGTCATCAACGCGCGACAGTAAGCTCAGTGACGTTTTTATCCCGCGCCAGCTATCAGTGTCAAATTAAAAGTCCTGTCAAAAAAATATTGCATTTTCGCGTTAGGATGTCGTGCAGTTCGGTACTGACTGTAAAACGCGACACTTCTTTCACAGCCCGTATAATCTAGCCAAACAAAATGGAAGACTATGGAGTTTATAGACACAACGTCGCTTAACATATCAGACTCTCTTTTGTATTTTTAACTTGTTTACGTCGAAGCGCTCGAGTTGCAGCCGAGAGGAGACGGTAAGCAACTTCTTTTCATTACAGGGTAACGTTACTACAAGTAGTAAATAGCGTTACAATAAATATAACAGCTAGTTTAACTGAGCTAACGTTAGCGTAAAGCTTGAACTATACACATATGTTCATAGCTAACGTTACACTCGGTGAGCATAGCTACGGAAACGAGAGACCTTCAAGATGCTTGTTGTGTTTATGTTTTTGCGTTTCCTGTCCCGTATTTCTTTCACCACGCAGTTATGAACCAACGTGCGTTAAGATAATGTCACCCGAAATTGGATAAATAGCCTACATGTCGGCTAACTGACGACTTTCACCGTCGGTTTGAAAAAATAGCCGCGTTCTGGTTAAACTAAAATGGCTGCAGTTAATCCTAACAGTGAAGTGGAATTGAGTTTAATAATTGTACAGCGACATTATTAATGTTGGATAGTAGTTAACCCAGTGTTAGGACGACAAAGCTGCATACATTTATGTTAACTTCTCATCGGGAATGTGCAGTTTTCCCGGGCTTTATTATCCGACCCACTGGATGGGGATATTTGCTGGTGACTTTCATATCATATGCTCGGATCTCCAGATCACCTGATTCAGCCAGGATGGATGGATGAATGCCCACGGTAGGACTGACGGACGCTGGCTGCTCTCTAGTGTAGTGAGGGGGGGAAATCAACGCTCGTCTCCTGTTACACCATCATCCTCTTCCCCTCCCCCTGTCTCCCTCCTTTCGCGGCCGCTCTCCCTTGGCCCCATGAGCGGATGAATAGCAGAGCCTTTGATTCTACCGTCGCCAAAAGGACTCGATGTCTTTCTTGGTAAGAATATCACGCTGCGTGCTTTTTGTTTTATGTGCGTGTTGCTGAGTTGTGATCTAGCAGATGTTGATGAAGCAAATTCAATCAGTCTTTCTGATGGCGATGCAAAAATGTGTTTTTCTGAGGTAAATAACATGTCGATCATGCCTTAGGTGGCATGTGTGAGAACCCCACTGCATCTGCACTGACATGCATAATATAGATGGGAAAATATGAGACGCTGCTGTGCATCGCTCACATCTAATGGACATCTAATTATGTATGCAGCTCTCATCTTGCTCTGTGGGGACACATCAGTCACCCGGCTGCCTCTTATTGTTGCCTGTTATTGTCACTCTGGTTCTCTCACCACTTCCGATAAAATGCCCTGTGGCCCCACCCCCAGCACAGATTCCCCAGATGCTTGCTGCTCTTGCCTCACCCCTGACCCTCCTCTCCCAAGCTCCCATGTTTCCTCTCCACCTCTTCCGTTGTCCTGCAGGGCATGTCTCACCTGTGCTCCTCCTACTCCCTCCCCCCCCCTTCACCAGGACTGTTCCTGCATCTCCCACACTCAAGTCCAGCCGCTGGACATAGAGGAGCAATATGAGGACATCAGCCACCAGTTCCTGGTCAGTAGCCAAAGACACTGTCAGCACGGAGACAGGCGTCACACTGATGCTCTCCATCACGTCATCACTGTTCATTCATCCGTCTGTCCGGGGCTGCTCGACCTTTGGGATCGCATTGCAGCTGTTAAAGCTGTCGGTAACATTTTAAAGGGGTGCTCCATCAATTTAACATTCTAACACAAAAAAAAAACATGAGCAGATCTTTTTTTTGCCCATGTCTCTTATACTTCCAGTTTACAACACAGGCTTTTGTAACAGTGTGGAGCTGAAGTCAAAGCAACCCTGATGACATCACCATGACATCATCAGGGGTTGTTTTGTTGTTTTGATTATCACCGATAATCAACATTATTGATTTAATTGATTCCACCAGAGAGTTTGGCTGTTTTATGATATTCTTCTACAACTACATATACTTAACGCAGCGCTCACTATTAAAATGCACTGCTGGTGTGTAAGGTCATCTCCCCCTGGTGATACAGGCAACATGCTGGCTCAGCTGATGTGTGTTATGAACAAAGCTGCATCAGAAACACATGTGGCTGTCTGATGCTGAGAGAGAAATCTGTCTCCATCTCTTAAAAACTGCAAGCATCCCCACCCCCTACCAACCCTTTGCTCTGCACAGTGTCACAGTGCCACCCTCTGGCCCCCTCACACATTACCTCACCACTAAATAGTCTTTTGGTCGATGAAGGTCGTGGATCACCGGGAAGCACATCTAAAGCGACTGCGTGTGCGTCTGTGTTTGAGTTACTGAATGTATAAATGTGTAATATACGTGCATGGACGTCCCCTGTAGAGCTCTGACGGTTCTGAGTACACCCTGCAAGGGCCGGCAGGTGGCGATGACATCACGGGGCTGTCGGCTGAGCCGGCCCACTACCAGCTGCTGTCCGAGCTGGGTGAGAACACCACCACATGCACTTCAGTCAGGCAGCTAGTTTCCTCTCCCGGGGGAAGGTTTCACTCTGAGTAAATTCTCTTGTGTCACAGGGAGGGGCTTCAATAACCTGAGCCGGGTGAACATGGCGCGCCACGTCCCGACTGGCCAGCCGGTGGCCGTCAAGCACACCAACCTGGACGAGTGCACAGAGGAGGAGCTGCTGCAGCTCATGGTGAGCTTATTTTGGGGTTTCAAAAACCCGTTTTTTCGGCATAACAGCTGCTTTCCACCCAGGTGTGTTCACGTCTGATTCTGTCTCAAAACCCCAGAACGAGGTCCTGCTGTCCAGGGTGTTCCGTCACCCCAACCTGCTGACCTCTCGCCTGGTTTTCGGCTGCTGCTGCCAGCTCTGGGTCCTCACGCCCCTCATGGCCTACGGTCAGCCACTGCTACACCACTATTCACTTTTCTGCGTTTCGTTTTTCCCTTTAAAATCCTTCAAATGTAGCGATTGTGAAACATGGCACTGTGCACAATGATAGACAATAGCTCTTTATTGGTCCATTTATTTATAGAAGAACCTTCTGAGGGCCAAAATGTGTTCCCACTGTCTCTAAATTAAAATAAATCACTGAGGTTTTCCTCTCTTGCCTGCAGGCTCTGCAGACTCCTTACTCCGAACATATTTCCCAGATGGAATGAGTGAATCCCTGATAGCGTACTTGCTGTACGGCGCGCTGAAAGCATTGGAATACCTGCACCGGATGGGCTACGTTCACCGGTCAGTGGGAGACGTTAGTCTGTATTAACAAGAGAGAGAGAAGTATTTCAAATACTTAATGTCTGTCCACATATTCCTCTCCTGTCAGAGGGGTGAAGGCCAGTCATATCCTGCTGTCTGGGGAGGGGCGTGTCTACCTCTCAGGGCTCCACAGTGTTTACAGCATGATGCGCGACGGGAAGAAGATGAGGACGGTGTTCGACATGCCCCACCACAGCCCCGCCCTGTTGCCCTGGCTCAGCCCCGAACTGCTGCGACAGGTGAGGACTCCCTAGATCTAGAAACGATGTGTCAGTGTCGGTGCCTTGTTCCTAATGTATCCTGTCTCGCCTCTCCCCCACCGTGTTGCCCTCAGTAGGACCTGCACGGCTACGGAGTGAAGTCGGATATCTACAGTTTAGGCATCGTGGCCTGTGAGCTGGTCAGTGGCAGGGTGCCTTTCCAGGACATGCCCCCCACTCAGGTAACTGCCTAGATCAGAAAACGTGTGATTCAACTCCTCTTCCTACAGTCTGTCACATGCAGGCTCATTAGAACCTGAAAATGGGCATGATGTGTGCCCTTTAAGAAGAATACGCCCGTGCACATTTAGCTTTAAAGGGCCGTTGTTTGAATCTCCCCGTCCAGATGCTGCTTCAGAAGCTGCGCGGCTCCCACTGCTGCCTGCTGGACGTGGCTCCCTTCCCGCTGGGCGAGCTGAGGGGGCTGAAGGTGTCGCGGTCCGGGGTGGACTCCGGCATCGGCGAGAGCGTGGCCACCGGAAGCATGACGCACAGCGCCACCGCGCCTCCCGCCGACCGACCCCAGAGCCCCGCGCCCAAAAACCACTCGGTCACCCTGCACAACCTGGTCCAGCTGTGTCTGCAGCAGCAGCCTGAGCGCAGGTCAGTGCGTTAAAGGGCCGGTCGACTTTAATGACAAATACCATATCGCAGCACACAGACTTTAATGCATGCATCCTTTTCTTTTGTCTTCCATAGACCGTCAGCATCTACACTGTTGACCCACGCCTTCTTCAAGCAGGTGGGTTCATTCAGCCTCTTAGTCCTCAGCTCGGTTTACACATAAAACATTGGTGGGAGATAATAAATATAATCAGTATGGGTTACGGGATTCCCCACGACTTCAACCGTGTTTAATCAAAGTTGTGTGGTTCTGCGACAGGTGAAGAGGCACACCAGAGACACCTTCCTCAGCCTCATGTACCCAGCAGTGCCCCTCACCAGCCCCGAGGACCCTCCGGTATCCTGGCCCCCCGCCCCGTCCTGCCACGCTCCGGTGTCGGCCTCCGCCGAGGCGGCGTGGGACTTCTCCTAACCCCACAACGTCTGCCCCCGAAAATCTCCAAATCCTGACTAGCAAGCCAAACACAAAGACAATCGAAGCAATGAGGCCAAATCCTACTGTGCTTTTATTTTATATCAGTAACCCGACTCTCTGAGCCTTTTTCTAAAGTAGTTTCGTGGGTTTTTTTATGTTTGTCTGATGCATATATACAGAGTTTGCGTCGTGGGACGGTGACGGGACTGAAAGTGCTCGATCAAAGATGCTGCTCTGGATTACACATTAACGATCCATGATGAAGATGATGATGATGATGATAAGAACAATGGACTGTCAACATTCACAGCACAAAAGAACAATTAGTTGACTTATAATCACACTTCCTTCTGAGATAAATGCAACAACGAGTTAAAGGAAAAGTCCACCCTGAAAATACAGCAATTTGTGAGCAACGCCTGTTGTTTTTACAGTATGCTCTTCATATTTCCATCCATGATGGTCATTTTTTAGGTGACTGTTGTACCTGTTCTCCTCAAAGTATTCTGAACAATGGAGGACCGTGTTAACTAAATCTGAAATATATAAGTGAATACATCAGAAAGGTAAATCCTTACAGGTACGGACAAAAAAAAACCTGAAGCACAAGTGACGATGTGAGGGTGGGTTTTTTCCTTTCCGGAGTTTTTATGTATTCAGACTGTGAATAGTTAATACTGAGGTACATGAGGTATTTCCAGCACACGTGCATATATGTTCATCTATATCAGAAGTTTTCATTCAGAGTCAATTTGCTTCAAAATTCGCACTCAGAAAGCAAAACACATCTGACCACAAAGACGCGATCCACTCATTTTAGATTTGTTTGTGACTTCCGCTTTGCGAGGATGTCGTTATCTCGCATGTCCGTCGCAGTCGAAGAATAAAAAGATGATAGAGAGAATTCTCACGCTTTTAAGTTCTCTTCTGCATCAAAGTAATCTAATGATGGTCGCCCCCACACCCGTGAGTACATTACAAACAGGAAGTGCTTATAGCTGATTCGGCATACTTTTAATACTGGCTTCAAAATCGGGGATCAAGTTGGCAACATATTACACAAAAGACCAGTTTGAGACTGCATCTGAAATTACACTAATGTCCTAAATGTTTAGAAAACTTGCCACAATCCAAAATGTAAATGTCTTTCTGCTGTATGTTTGAAGCTATATGCACACAGTGTTTCACCATATGCATTGGAAAACATAGGAATAATAAGATAAACTTGGCTCTAGAATAAAGCTAGTGTCCCATGTAGGAGTTAGAAACAGTCAGTAGGTGAATTATCGCCAGTGAGTCATCCCAAAAGAATATTTCTACTGTGACCGCCTCTCCAACAATGCCTTTATGTTTTCATGAAACCTGCATTCTGAATATGATCCATCTGTAACTGTGATTACGTGTACTGTGTATGAGAACTGTGATCTACAGTACATATCAAACATGGTAGCTGTATGAGCCTTATATATAGATATATATATACTAAATATACTACATTTTATTTCCAACCTTCTTGTTGAGCCTTGAATATTTCTTTTATAGTTTTGTGTTAATAGAAAGGTTTTTGACAATCCTTCATAAAAGGACCCTTTTCTTTGCTTTACAAAGTGAATCAACTGTAGACAAAAGTATTATACATTATAATTTATGTGAATAACCCAAATATTTGTTCCTATAATCTCATGAAGCCGAACTGTCAGCGGCTGTTTTGATTTGTGCACGTAGAGGCGAGCAGATGATGTCGGCTTCTTCTGGGCGCATGAGGAGACTTCTAAACCAAACCAGCAGGTGGCAACGACGTCATCCATACAGGTGAGTGTGTGACTGTCGAGTCACTGGTTCTTTCAGGTGATGTGAGGGGCTTGTGTGTTCTGTGCACTGCTACGTTGAAAAAAACAAAAAGAGTTTTGGAGAGAAATGGCCAACAAGAAGTATTTCCCATCCGGAGTCCATTTACTTCTCTAAAAAAAAGGGAAAAGCATTCAACCTTTTGTTTTGTAATTTCCTCGTTTGCTAGTTCCTCTCTGTGCTATATCCACTTGTTTTTTTGTTATTGACCGATAAGGACATTCCTAATCTAAAAAAAATAATTAGAAAGGCAGCGCTACTTTTGCCAGTTTGCTTATATTATTATACAGTAATTCAAATGTAATACAAATACATCCCCGTCACATTTAATCACAGAAATACATCGACGTAAGGCTTGTAATACATAGCAGTACTGCTCCACTAGATGGCAGCATGACATGAAAACAAACCTGAGCCCTGCGCTTAGCAACCACGTAGCTCCACATCGACAACGTAAAGTGGATAAAAAGTCGCAAACACACCGAGTGTTATGATAAATATTGCAAGCCACGTATTCCGTGTTTTTTATAGTTTTTTTTAATCATAAACAAGCCGAATACGCCAAAAAAAGAGAAACACGTATTCTATATTGAAACAGTTTAGTACTAAATATGTTTACTTGCTGGGTATTTATGTGCCAGTTGCTGCAGTGTATTGTGTATCCGGTTCCCCTACCAAATTAAAAGTTAAAATTAAAAGTCCCATTGTATTTAACCAATACCACTAGAGTTGTCTTGTGGCAAAAATGAGGCATATTCATTTCCTGTGAGAGCCAGGTTAATTGTACCACACCCCTGTGTGACTAACGATACAATCTACCATTGAATATACAGTATTGAAGAATTGACTTGACCCTGACTCAATTTGAAAGTAAGATACCGAACATTAAACGATTAAAAAAATGTTTTCAAGCAGTACATCACGTTGTAATAGAATATCATTTTTTTGGGATAATACATCTGACAAAAAAGAAAAAGTCCTTTCAAGGTGGGCTCTCTTATTTTGACATAAATCAAAACGTACATTGACCGGAAGTTGCTGTCGGTTGAATGCGCGGTGTCTGTGTCGGCTACTTGACACATTTACAACATCAGTGACAGTTGGTCTTCTCGTTACACAGGTGAGAGGTCTTCGGTTTCTCGACGGTTCCAATAGACGTTACCAGGTATTTATATTCATATTATATTTTGAATGAAACGTTTGTAGCCGAGCGGGCTCGGGAGGACGAGGCGTTTATGTCACATGAGGAGGAGGAGGAGGAGGAGGAGGAGGAGGAGGAGGAGGAGGAGGAGAAAGAGAGGCGAAGAAAGAAAAAAAAATAGAAATAGGCTTTTTTTGACAGCTAGCTTTGAGCTAACGTTAGCTTGGTCAGGTAAGGTCGACTGAAACAGTAAGTTTGCCGAGGATAACCGAGGGCGTTGTGCAGCTGTCACAGGAACGAGCAACTCTGCTTCTAGCTAATAGCACGCTACAGAAACAGACATTATTAACGGTGTGTGTTTTTGTCGTGTGGTTAAACCACTCAGTCCGTCTTCTTTCGGAGCCAGCAGGGCAGCTCAAAGTGCACCGGGACCAGCGTTACTGGAAGTATTGCTGCTAGCGGCGAAGACCACTGCCAGGCGTCTGCCCGTGACAACACATCCGCCTCTGTGAGAGTTAATTGTCTGTGTTGTTATCGTTTATAGCGCAAACACTGCTGGGAATACCCTGTGGTTCTCCGAGGAAGAGCCGAAGAAGTGGAAGTACAGGCCCGGGACTACACAGCTCTCCTCCGCCATGGAATAAGTCTTGGGACAGTTTCCTGCCACAACACGCCTACCATCCGTTTTGATCACATCTGAAGGAGTGTTTACACCTTGTCCAGAGTTGGACAGCAGTCATGATGCTGAGCGCTGAAGGCCAGCAGCAGAGGTTCAGCTCGTGACTGAAAACCATGAAGCAGCCAGGGAAGTGACCTCGGTGGACTCTACAGAGGGTGCCGATCACTGGCACCATGGCATCCAAGGAGAGACTGTACGAGGTCTGGATGCTCTACTGCACCAAGGTAAAGTGTATTCCTGTGCGCACACACACACACACACACACACAAACTCCCACTGTGTCTCCCTGTGGGCAGCCAGGGAAATGTCATTAGGTGACGTAATGGACAGTGTGATGGCATTCCCTCCCTGGCAAAGAGGTTATCCATTCATGGCATTTCAATTATGGAAGTCTAGTGTTGCTGGCTGTTTTTTTTAAATAATAGATTTAGCATTTCTGCAGTGGCAGACTGGTTAGTAGTAAAGTCAAAATCAATGTGCGATTTCAAAGCTTGTGCTGGCAGACATTTTTAAACCAAAGTCACTGATTGCCATTATTTTGTGGTTAGCACGTTTAGCATCTTTTTATTCCCTGCAGCCTCTGAAACAGCATATAAAACATTATACGACTCTAAAATGCTCCAGTTAAACCCACGCTAATGAAACCGCCTGCAGAGCGTTTATTGGTAGGCGACAAATTAGGCTTATGAATGAGTAATTAATTCCCAGAGAACTACTTTAACTTCATGTCCGGTATTACACACAGTTTCTCTGCAGCTGTGGTCGGACAGGACCCTTCATCACATTGGTGCTGAATAAATAATACCGTTCCCATTAACTCTAAAAACATAGCCAACAGTTAATGCGCTACGTGGTGTCCTCAGACTGTGGAATCCATTCATGGTAGGAAGGTCTCGTAATGTGGTGGGCACCACTGCAGTGACCGGTGCAGTGTTTGTAGCGCTCTGCTTTGTCTATTACAGCGGAGATGAATGAATGGCACTCTAGGCAGAGGCAGCACCCCTTGAGTCAGCTGTTGGCTAGATTTAATTCACTTGGAGATAAAGCACGCGTGCGTCCTGGCGTCCAATCAAAACGGCCTGCCGGACTGAACCTGGCTGCAGTCACACACTTAACTTTCCCACTGTAATCCCTCACAACAACAACAACAACAACACACACGCACGCACGCACGCACGCACGCACACTACACATCCCTCTCTGAAGTATCCCTTAAAAGCAAAGCTGTTGTTTTTTTCTCCCTGCAAGTTTAGGACACGACATTGAACAATCCTCACCCTGTGAGAGAAAGTGTAGAAGCTTGAATGCTGACACAAATAGAATATCTAATGCCAGTTTGTGTGGGTGTTTGGGGTTCACAGCAGAACACGCTGCTGCTGCTGCTGCTGCTGCTGCTGCCACACACACTCGTCACAGCCACCCGTGAAAATGCCAGCAGTTTGCAGCGAGCATACACATTGCATTTGTTCTAGCAGGAGTGTGTGTTTGCATTGGCTGAGCATTACACTGCGAGTAGAGTGGATTATTTCATTTCATCCTGGCCATGAGCCAAGGGTCCACCAGGCCTCTCTGTCTGCACGAGGCATTTCAATCTATATGTGTCTGTCTTTCTCCCTCAGCAGCTGAAATGTCAGGTTAGGCCGGCGGGGTGTCTCCGCACTGTGTGTGTGTGTGTGTGTGTGGGGGGGGGGGGGGGGGGGGGGGGGTGGGTTGCTGGGAGATGTTGCCTCCGAGGGTGAACCTGCAGTCACATGGCCTTAATCAGACAAGGAATGCTGGTGTGAGACCCCCTGTGTCCCACCGATGGGTTAATTGTGTCACAACCAGCCTCAGCCCTCCATAGTCATACTACAAATGCATTAATGATTGAATTTCAGTTATTGACATCTTCAGTCCAGATGCTGACCTGGTGATGCGCTCTATGAGGGCTATTTAAGCATAAAAGAGTACAAGGCATAGCTATTTAAAGTACGTTATGTAATTCAGTTAGATGACTTGATGGTGTTTTATTCTCGCGCTCGCCTTCTGTCCGTGTAATGATTGACAAAACCAGCGGAGACACCACGCTGCCCTCGGTGTCAGAGGTTAACACTTGCACTGTTCTCTCCGAGGACGATTCCCTCCGCAGTGTGTTGTTGACAATAGAAGCTTCTGCGATGCGAGCGGCCGAGGGTCACGTTAGGAGAAGCCTAGAAGTCTTTTCTTATCTCGGTGTGTTGGAAGGAGTGTTTTTTTTTTGTTTCTGATGGAAGCAGATGTGATCCTGTCATTAATGTTCGTAGTATTTTTGATACATGACATTGCGACAATGATTTCAGAGCCGGCAGTGGCAGCTGTTCACATGTTGATGGGCAGGTCAGACATTGTTGGGTGAGCAGCTGTGGCATCAACTGTCAGTGTTGAGTTGGTCTGTCGACTGGTGCTGCATTGGGATCGTACTACTAGCTCTCTGAACTTTTAAATGCATGCTCGTGCTCAAAATGATTGCTGTCCTTGACCAAAGAAATTCTCAGTCAACACTCGACTTATCTATTCGTTGATTTAACCGTCAGATCTGTAAAACTGAGTTCCTCCACAAAGATTCTCACAGATGTGCTCATAAGTTTCCTTCAGCATGAAACGATCATAAAGACACTAACTGCCTACAGAATAGAGGACTCTGTAGTAGTAGATGCCCGAAGCAATCAGAGATATAATCTATCAGTTAAAACAGTTGTTATGATCATCTGCAGTAGACGCAAATGCTGGTTACAGCTTGCTTCTCGGAGTTGTCGAGGGCTGAGAGGTCACAGCTGACGGCGGAGGCCGTTACGTAACCGGCGATCCTCTGAGCTGCCTGCCGTTGGTGTTGTCTCCGAGCACAGAACCGCTGGCTGCCGCTGGCACGCGGTTGCCGACAACGCCACGCCGGCATATTACCCAGAAAGGCCTCGTCGGAGAAAGTCTAGAGCGTAGCAGGCTCCTGAATGGTGCCAGTTACTCTGGCCTTTGTCTGCTGCAGAAAAGCCCTTTTTAATTCCCAACCACAGGGGGAACATGCCTCAATAGGAGGCATCGCTTTACCCTTCAGTGGCTTTAAAGCTGAGTCCGCTATCTTCATTCTAGAGCAGAGGTCCTCACTCCTTTTTTTTTTAATTGTCCACAAAGCAGGGAATATAAACCGCCACCCTGTCTTATGTCACCCCGCCTTGACTGGAATGGGAGAAACGACAGCCATTTGCATAAGCTTCAGTGCATAAGCACTTCAGGGGAGTCAGAATAGTGAGAGGATCGGAGGGAGAGATGTGAAAACAGAAGGGGGAGTGTGTGAGAGAGAAATGAGGAGGGAGATGAACAGTTGGAGCTATAGACGGATGGAGGAGGAGAAAGTGCCGCGGTTTCACATATTTGCTCAAGTAGATTATTCAGGTCTTTTCCCCGGCTTTGCTGCCTGTTTGCTGGTTACGGTCTAATCTCTGTTGTCACACACACACACACACACACACACGCATGCACACAATGCCTCACAACACAAGCCCACACGCTCAGGCTTTGGTTCATGTGCCAGTATGCAAAGTTTGTTCCCTCAGGCTAGCTTTCTTTCTCGCTGCCGCTCACTGCATTCAGCGCTACCCTCTCACTTCGCTCTCTTTTTATTTATTTTTTATGTCTGCCCTATGAATATCTCTGGAATAACACTGATGTCACCAACACAGTGCATCAGACGTGCCCTCGTGTGGTTTCCACCCCTCCCACCAGCCTGCTTTAAAATACACCCTTTGGCAGTGACGTCACGGGCCGGGGGAGTCGTCGCTGACTGATGGGGGAGAGTGATGTCGGGCTGCAGATGCAGAACGACCACAGCGGGGAGGGGACCCTCTTCTATTTTTAAAAACATTGCGGTTTTCAGTGACTCTATGCCACCTCCGCCGAACCAGGTCACTCACAGCGAGCCCAAACCAAGCAGGCAGCCACCCGGCCAGCTTTCTGGAACGGGTGGAGCCCTCGCTGAGGCTGTGTTGCTGCTCTGCACAAGAGCAAACTGATGATAATCAATTGAGTAATCTAGTTTCTGTCAAACAGGAGTGCATTTCCTTCCCCTTAAAACATTTGCAAGGCGGAGTCAACACACGTCTCTTGTTTCATTCTCAATGAAGCGCATTGAGCCGTGATCGCTGGTGACTTTGAGCTTAAACAGACCAGTGGGAATGGGATGTAGTGGCTTGGTAGAGGGCCTAACATGATAATATATATATATAGGGAGAGGCATGGGAATTGTTTGCGTAGATGTTTGTTAAGAGTCGGGACAAGGTGACTGTTGTTCAGTTAGGATTCCTGCTTGTACGTAATCATTGTGTGTGTGTGTGTGTGTGTGTGTGTGTGTGTGTGTGTGTGTGTGTGTGTCAGGCCAGTGATGAAGGCCATGGATAAACAGAGCCATGCAGAGCAGGGTGTGTCCCTGCCTGCCACAGTCCAAAACCCTCAATGGGCATCTGTGCTCCCCGAGCCGAGCTGCTGCCTAAAAGAGGACATTCTTTCAGACACACACACACACACACACACAGTCATTCAGTCACTGCTACTAGCGAGCTCACTTGAGAGTGAAGCTGCTGCCATAAATCATCATGTAATTATCTGGCGGCACCGTGGATGTAAAGACAATGCAGTGTGTATTGCTGAAGTTAAAGAACAGCTTTTAGCAGCAGGCACAAACAAATGAGGTTTTCTCTTTGAGTCAGTGATTCATGCAGACGCAGAGGAAAGAAAGAAGCACACAGGCGACATGCCGCCTTCTCCCAACAGAACATATTATTCACACGTGGCTGAGTTCAGATGTTTCTCTTACACACACACACACACACACAGGTCAGCGTTGCAGGATTGTTCTGATGACTTCATAGGCATTGCAGAGAGCTGGCTTCCTGCTTCGCTCTGGCTGATTCCACACTCTGACACGCAGACAGAATCAGTCTCCCTCTTTATAGCCAGATGGCTCTGTTGGTCTCGCACTTTGGTTTCCGCCGTGGACACTTGTGTGAAACAAACAAACTGTATCCCCAAATGCACAATATAGTGACCGGTGTTAATCTGCCCCTATATGACCCCTTCAGCCCTCCTTGACCCAGATGGCTCACCTGCACCCTCCAGACGGCTCAAAGTCTTTATGACGGGATCTGCTGCAAGCCTGTGGTGGACGCTGTGAGGCTCGCACCTCTGCTGTGAATGCATTTGCTCCAGAACACGCCGTACTTGTTTGCTTTCAGCCACGAAACAGCCATGACACACGGGAAATATGTATTTACTGGCAAAGTGTGTGGCATATTAGCAGCTGGCTTTTTGCATTAACCGGCAGTCATTGCTATAATGACGGTAATAAAAACTGACAGCGCGCTACACCATTTGCATATTTTATTGAGATATGAAAGAGCTGAACTACTGAGCAACAGACTTTTTGGACTCTAAATGAACACGAGTCTTTAGGGTGGCAGCTGTTGCTGTTTAAGCAGTTTTGCCGCGTGGTCCCATGTGTTTGGTGTCCTTTGTTTGTTTCCTGTGGGACATTTACACACCGAGCCCCGCCCAGCCTTCCTCCGTGGCCCGCATTGCCATCCCGTCCTTTCGCTGGGCATTGTTCCAGGAATTTAGGAAATGCCGGTCAGCCGGCTGCTCGAAGCCCCTCCTCAGAATGCAGCCGAGCTCGTTTTCCGCTCCGACAGGTGCAACGTTTCAGCTTCCACGCCCCGAAAAAGATAAGAGGCCAACACGCGCACCTGAGACATTCCTGCCTTCACGTGTCTGTCCTGCTTCGGGTAGCAGCTTGGTAAACCTGTTTTTAACATGCTCAGTATGCACTCCATCCCGTCTCGCTTGTTCTGTTGCTGTCGCTCCACGAAGTCAGACATTTGTATCCTTTTGTTGTCAAAGCAAAAGTTTATTTAAGTCCTCGAAGCCATGAAAAACATCACCTCCAGCATTTGAAGGGTGCGTTGTTCTTTCATGTTCATTGTTGCCATCATGATGAATTACTGAGAGACAAAAAAAAGTTTGCTGTCTAGGAGTAGACACACACACACACACACACACACACACACACACACACACACACACACACACACACACACACACACACACACACACACACACACACACACACACAACAAACTCAATCCTATTGCAGACCAGGCCTGTCAGCTGCCAGTCATTTATGTATTTCAACCATGACAGCTTTTGTCAGCAAAGGCCACTAACTACATTGTCTCCTTTCTTTACCCCGCCCTCTCTCTCTCTCTCTCTCTCTCTCCCTCTTCCGTCACCCCTTCTTTCTTTCTTTCTTGTCGTTTCACTTCTCAGAGGGATCCCGACTACTTGAAGGTATGGCTGGAGATTTTCATCAGCTCCTACGAGCGATGCCTGGATGTGGACTTTGAAAAGCCACCGTCGAGGTAACGTTTGGCAAACTGTGGGTTTATCGGTTGTTCTTCATGTCCCAAGCATATTTTACATGTAATGGTTCAAATAGTAGAAACAAAAGCTACCTCTGGTGACGGTAAATACCCACTTCCTCTTTTGTTTATCCAACAATAAGTGGAAATATAAACACAACGTGTGTGCAAGAGAATTCGCCCGCATATGACACTTCCTGGTGGGGAATCACTGTCTATAATATATCACATGACTACAAAACATCCATGCAGTTTCCTGTATTAGGTCATCGCCAGGGCGTTCAGTACGGTCTCTTCTGGTTTGCGTCATCCACAGCGTGAACGCATACCGTGCACAGCCTTCCACCGCTCCATCCAAAATAGCCACCAGATGCTTTCGTGCGGCGCGGTCCCATTCTGCTGCAGGTGCTGCTCTGATTGGTGTCGACATGCGAACATATGAAGCCCGAGTTCGGTATTTGAGAGCGGGCAGAAATAGGCGAAGTTTGTTGTTACCATGTCGCATCTTTATCACGGATTGAGGGCCATGTGAAGAGGAGGTGGAGGAAGCTTTTCATCTCTCCGTCTCTCTCTCACGCTCTCGTCATTTCCTTTTTCTCCTCCTCCCTTGACTCATATTCTCCCATCCTCTCCTGCTTTTTCCCCCCACCCACCCACTTTCCTCCTTCCCTTCCTCTGCAGCTGCCACATCTGTCCCACTTTTCCCACCGACACTCTTTGCGAGGGTTTTGGCCGCGTTCGCTCTCTCTCTGTCATATATGCAGTGCAGCCCACAAGCTGGTTTTCTTTCCCAAGGAAAGAATGCCTGAATGCTGTGTGAACAGAGAACAGGGTCCTGCTCCTTCAAGCTGCCCCTTGTGTACGCTGCAGCGACACCTCCGTGATAAAAAAAGCCACATCTGCACCATTGTTGACATGATTAACCCCCCCCCCCCTGTGCTTTCTTATCTAATGGAGATTAATCCTGCGTCTGTGTCCCCAGGCCAGAGGAGGTTCCCCCGGTGTTGACGCTCCTCCCCGACAACATCCTGCAGGTTTTGCGCCACCAGCTGCTGCAGTGCGTCCAGAAGGCCTCTGACGGCCTGGAGCCCGAGCAGCAGGACCTGGCTCTGCTGCTGCTCAAGTTCCTCATCATCGTCTGCAGGTCTCTGCAGTAAACGCACACAAAACAGTTTAGTTACTTCACAGCAGCACCAGAAGAGATTGTGACACATGAATCCTGTGTTTTTCATAGATTGTGCTGTAGCGTTAGCATTGCTATCTTCACGGAGTAGACGGTACTCCAAAGCAAGAAAACGATCAACTAATGGTCGACTTTGTGTGTGTTTGTGCCTGATGGGTTGTTTCTGATAGGAACCTGTCCAACGTGGAGGAGATTGGCACTTGCTCTTACATCAATCACATCATCAACATGACAACACTCTACATTCAGCAGGTGCGTCTCCCCTCTTATGTCCTCGCTCTGATCTTTCTGTTTATCTCTGCCCTGCAAAAATAGACGGTAAACTAAAAATAGCAGTTGAAAGGTTCACTTATTTTGGAGGAACATAAATGTGGAAGTGGCATTCTGGACAATACTCGGGTGTGACGTGTGTGTTTGGTGTTGCAGCTGAAGAGCAAGACCAAAGAGAAGGAGATGGCAGACCAGAGCCAGGCGGAGGAGTTTGTCCGTCATGCGCTGGCGTTCTGCGAGAGCCTCTACGACCCGTACCGCAACTGGAGGCATCGAACCTGCGGGTAACGCCGTCCCACGCTTCACGATACCCTCACAACCGTGACGCTAACGTGCACCGGCAATAGAAGTGTTTCTCATCCCGGTGTTTGTTTTTTCTGCCAGGGTGCAGCTGGGCACAGTAGAGAGGAGCAGACAGAAGTACAAGGCAGCTCCGCTCACCGTGGAGTTTGTTCCTTTCTTTTACCGTAAGTCATGTGTAACATAGTCAGATTAAGGCAAACTCTTCAACTGTACACGGTGCTTTCCTGTCCTAAAGTTTGCATAGCTTATTTGCAAACACAGTAGCAATATTACAGCGCTTGCTGCGTATGGTCCTTACTTTGCATCACCTGCTTTAATGGCCTCTTTGGGTGCAGATGAGGAAGCAATCTCCTCTCATAAAAACCTCTCCTCTCCTCCACCATCTTTTTTTCCTAAGTGCTAAGTGTCATTCTCTCCCTCACCGCCGCCTCCTCTTCTTTCCTCTCCGGGTCCAGTTGAATCCACTCTTTGTGTCCGCGTCCCGATAGCGTCCCCAGTCAGACGTGTTGACAGATGAGTTAATGGATGACTGGGGCCACCATGACCCAGAGGTCACTGGCACCATTGCCACATGCCAAGTGTGTGATTGTGCTTTGTGTGTTTGCTAACTGGGCTCCTATCCTATCTGGTTCACAGATTTCATTTAGCTTTCGTGTGTACGAAAGAGTCAGAATAGATAAAGGTGTGTCTGTGTGTAGACTCCACTGTGTTTTGGTTGTAGACAGAAATACAGGAACTTCAGCAAGCGTAGCAGACATCACGCCTACAGATCAAACTAATGGTGTGGGTGTGTCGTGTGTGTCTGTGTGTGTTTATTTGTGCCCTGCCTTTGTTCCAGAGTGCTTCCAGGAGAGCGAGCACCTGAAGGAGAGCCTGAAATGCTGCCTGCTGCACCTGTTTGGAGCCATAGTAGCTGGTGATCAGGTACGCCTCCATGTGTGGCCGGATGTTTTAAGCAGCAGGTCACAGGCCTGATCCCCATTGATCCTTATTCCTGGGAAATATACGAAATACATAAATTATAGTAAATAGCCTAATATTGTGTGACCTATAAGATGTGTTTGGTGTCATCTCCTCACGGTCTGCTCGCTGTTCGTTCTGTGTGCGCTGAAGTTCATACAGTCTTGGCTATGTTGATGGCAAACAAACCAATAGATTCTTCATGTCTTTCATTTTTTCAGTGCACTTTGTCCAGTGTGACCCCTGCCTTTGACTTACTCTCTCCACTCTCTGTTGCTCCAGAGGAACGCTCTGCTGGCCATCTCTCCAGCCACCATGGAGGTGTTGATGCGGGTGCTGGCCGACTGCTCCATGGGGAGCGGCTCCTCGGACGAGGGCGAGGACTGGGACAGCGAGGCCCCGGACCGGAAGGCCCTGCTGACCCTGGGCTGCCTGCGGGAGGTGGTGCAGCGCCTCCTGGCCTCCAGCTCCGACCAGCGGCAAGTGGAAATCGCCTCTGTGCTGGAAAACTACTTCAAGCTGCTCAATTCAGACCCGGCCGCCGTCGTTGCTTCCCAGCAGCAGCAGCAGCAACAACAACAACAACAACAACAACAACAACAACAACAACAACAACAACAACAACAACAGCAACAGCAGCAACAGCAAGCCAAGGGCAGAGTGCTGACACTGGGCCGACACTGGGAGAGCCGGTTTGTGGCGCTGCAAGTGAATATGCTAGGTACGGTCTTAAAGGACAATAAAAGTCTCAAGCAACACTTTTGTGATATTGAATATGTTATTTTGAGCTCAAGCTAAGTTCATGTGACTTATTCCACCTTCTTGTTTTATTTCTGTCTTTTCTTTTCTCTGTGTGTCTCTCTCTTCCCTCCCCATCTTTGTCTCTCTGTGTCTTTGTCTCCTGCCGTCTCTCAGACACCATCAGGGACATGTTCCTGTGTTCAGACAGGCCGGTTCTACAAGCCATCTTCCTCAATAGCAACTGTTTCGAGCATCTGACGCGGCTGCTGCAGAACAGCAAGGTAACGGTAACGGCACAGGTCTTTCTATCGAAATACAACCCGAGGACACAACTCAGGTCTGAGTGTGTGAGCGCTGGGTCATTATTCTTAACTTATTAGTTGGACAAAAATAATACAAGACTGTTTGAGGTTGTAGTATCGTACCAGTATGACGGGTTTTCTCCACTGCTGGTGTTTTTCATGTAGAGGTTTTGTGAATTTTTTAAATATACAGTTTTATACTTGATGATGTGATGCAAGGAATATACGGCTCGCTGGGTCTTATTCTGTATACGACGGGAAAAAGTATCAATGTTTTTGATGAAAGACATCTTTCATAGTACTCAGATCCTATGCAGTAACAATACCAACATGTACAAATACTCAAGCAAAAGTAGTTTCAGCAAAATCTACTTGAAGTATCAAAAGCAGAGGAATGAATCCTGTCAGCATGTTTTATTGTTATATATATATATATATATATATATATATATATTCTATTACTTGATTATAGTTGGGTAGTTTATTCAGGAACATGCATTATATTTTAATTCTTTATCACATTTTATATGTAAAAGTACAATACTCCCCTCTGAGATATAGTGCGGTAGAATTATCAGGATGCGTACAGTAGATGTACTAATACTGAAGCTCTTGGTGAATCGGCTTCTGTAGTTCTGGGCTTGTATTCATAAAGGATCTGAACACGAGGAGTCCTTTCCTCCTCGAGCGATTCACCAAGCTGCCGAGAGGAACCAAGAGAAGAGAGGAGGGGCAGTGTTGACCCCGCTGCTATGACATCATGTTCTTACTCAGTGTGTCAACAATGACGGGTGACTGGTCTGTGTCAGACAATCAGTATTCATTCATGAACAAGATAAGATCGATGGATGTAACTTCTACTGTTAACTAACTCAGCTAGTTTGGATCCTTGGGGTGTGTTGTGAATATGGCCCCAGGTGTTTAACAAGTCCTTTGGGGTGCATTATGTTCCAGGTCTGCTTTTAAGAGCATTTTGCCCACATTGCATGTTTACCTCCCACAGCAAGGCTGGATCACCAACACACCTCCACACGGTGACCCCCCCCTCTCTGCTGAAGGGTCACGGCTATTAACCTCTCGCCTTCTCCTCCACTTACAACATCTCCCCCCCCCCCCCCCCCCCCCCCCTTCCGTCTTCTGCACCATCCTCTGACTCCCCCCCGTGTCTCCATTTTCTCTTTCTGTCAACCTCCCCACATGCCGTGTTGACACCATGCCTGTTGTTGTTGTTGTTGTTGTGTGTCAGCTGGTTAACGCGAGGTGCACGGCGGCAGACAAGGACCAGAAAGATATAACCAACAACAGGTTACTGACAGGAGAGAGGGACACTCAGGTACCGCCGAGAAATCCCCCCCCCCCCCCCCACCTACCTGCCCCACTTATCCTCACCTGCTGCCAAGTCCCACCCCCTTCCCCTCACCAGAGCCACGTGGCCCCTCCACAGCAAGACGCTCACGCTGCTCTGGGCCACACCATTATTTGTAATTGGATCGTGGCCTCACAGAAAACTACACTGAGTCACCGGCCTGCCAGGGTGCTGTGTGAGCATCATTTATTCAACAGACTGTCACGCCGTTTGGGGTTTTCACATTCACACCGTATGTCCCGTTAAACCGGTTGTAACAGTCGGTTTGTTTTGTTTGTGGCTTAGGAAAGCTGACCCAGAGACCAGCTTTTACAAAAGCGCTTTTAAATGAAGTTGTGTTCAGGTTGCTGCAGTAGGTCTGGTTAAAGGAACAGCTCAACATGTTGGGGAAATACTCGTATTTAATTTCTTGCTGAGAGTGTTCGAAGAACACCGCCACAGCCAGTTAGCGTAGCTTAGCATAGAGACTGAACACTGCTTCCCCCCCCAGCTTCCAATCTCACAATCTTCCTGACGCTATAAACGCCACTCCTCCGGTCCTTCAAGCAGGTTATAACAAGTCAGCTAGTAACGCATCAAATAAGAGATTTCTCAAGCATGTACCTGCGTTTAGAACAGCTGAAAAGAGTCTTTATCTTCCTTAAAGACCATCGATTTGATGAATTATTGCTCTGAAGCTGTGACTTACTGTAGCTTTCTGATGCGTCTAAGGCCCGTTTGAATGGTGTAACTATCAGTCGGGGCTCTTTCACTCAATCATCTCATGTGCACAGAAAGGTCACTTGTTCCCCCTCAGAGTGTACCGGCTTCCCTTCTCCCCTTTGTACTCTTTGTTTCTGCGAACAGAGCCACTTTTTAGAAGGTCTATTCCCTCCCTTGATCTGGATAATGTGAATACAGGTGGACTAACCAGCAATGGGCCTTTTGTTGCTGCGCAGCCGCAACCCGATGCTTCAGTCTGCTCGGCTGGGTTTTTAGACATCAAGCTTTGGCTGCTTTCGGGGGTCACGTGTAGAACTCGGGCTCAGTAGGTCAAAGCGGCTTTAAAGTTCATTCACAGCAGAGAGATTCCAAAGTAATCATGAAAACACACAAAACTGACATTTTATAACCAGAATCGACCGTTTAGCTGTCTTGCTGTGGAGTGACCACTTGTCACAGCTGTCATTTTCATTGATTTTAATGCCCCCCCCCCCCCTCCCCTCCTCCACATTGTCCTGGTTCTCTGCGGTATACTATGGGTTCCGCTGGAATGCTATCACGTTGACCTGGTGTGTTCTCACAGAGTTCAGAGTGGTTCAAGGTGATCTGGACTCAAGTGTTTGATTCATTTATTATTTTTCGCCACAATCCCTCTCCAGCTGGTCCAAGACTCTCTTCAGGGCCAACCAGCCTACGAGCTGCACGTTCATTCTAATGGGACATGTTGGACATGAGCTTGTACAGAGCTGGACGGAGATGTGTGTGTTTGTCATGGTTTGGCTCGTGTTTTTATGGTTTGCATGCTTCTGTGTGTGTGCGAGGAAAAAGAGCGAGGTACTTCTGTGTGTGTGTGTGTGTGTGTGTGTGTGTGTGTGTGTGTGTGTGTGTGTGTGTGTGTGTGTGTGTGTGTGTGTGTGTGTGTGTGTGTGTGTGTGTGTGTGTGTGTGTGTGAGCTTCCTGCTCCAGTGAGATCATCATGCTATTAAAAGGATTTTTGTTGTTTTTTAATTATTTTATCACCTGGAGCAGAAAGACGATACTTTTCACTAAAACATCTGCAGTACAGCACCGCAGTGACAAACGATGATTTTACTCACATTCTCACACAAACTAATTGAATCAAACCAAAAGGCATCTACTTAAGTCTCTCTTTTATTCCTCTGTGTGATGCATGTTGTATTCAGCTCCTTAAATACATTGATCATTATCATTTTAGCATTGCAAACCATATATATATATATATATAAATGTGGCTTTAAATTGTATGCACGCTTGTCACCTTATAACTGCTGTAGCATTCATGTGGAATAAGAGGAGATTTGACTTGTGTCCAATCATCTGTTACTACACTGCCAGGGATTTGGCTGTAGGGACTGACGAGTCTGATCCCCCCCCCCAGGTGTTTCAAGGGCGACTAGACTCCCTCGCTGTGGCGACCATCAAAGCCCTGACAACAGTGATGCACAAATCACCGGCCGCAAAGGTGACGGGAGCACAAACGCATGCTAGTGAGGTTATTGCTCTGCGTTAAGGAAGCTTTGTAATCGTGTTCTTATTGATCTTTCCCTCTGCAGGAGGTGTTCAAGGAGAGGATCGGCTACAATCACCTCTATGAAGTGCTCACCTCGCTCGGCCAGCCGTCGCGGCTCCTCCTCAAGGAGCTGATGAACATGGTGAGAGACGGGTTGTCTTTTGCGGTCTCTCCGTGGTTATTCTGACGTCTTTGTCGTGTCGGTGTTTACGTGTGTTTCCGTGTGCAGGCGGTGGAGGGCGAGCACACCTCAGTGGGGCTCCTGGGCATCAGCAACGTGGAGCCCTTGCTGCTGCTGGTCCAGTGGCTCCCGGAGCTGGACTCGTCGGAGCGGCAGCTCTTCACGGCCGACTGGCTCCGCCGCCTCAGCTGCCTCAACCGCCAGACCCGTGCCACCTGCGTCAACGCCACCATGGTCATGCGAGCGCTGGCGGGGCTGGAGCGCGACCAGCGGCTGCACCGAGCGTGCGCCGAGAGCCTGTTGGGGCTGGTGGGCTCGCTGGGCTCCCAGTCCCTGGGCGCCAGGGAACTCTTGGGACTCCTTCGCCTCCTCAGGCCTCCAGAGTCCACTCAAGCTCACCCCTATGTGGGTCCCGCCCTGAGGGCCCTCCTGGCCATGGTACGAAAGCAGGGCCTAGAAAGCGCCATGCAGTACTTTGACCTGTCACCCAGCATGGCGGGCATTGTAGTTCCGACGGTGCAGCGCTGGCCCGGCTCGGCCTTCAGCTTCCTCGCCTGGTTGTCACTAGACCAGGACCAGCTGGGCCCACTCAGCAAGGACAAGAGGAAGCAGCTGTACAGGTGAGAGGAAAAGAGAAAGTATATTGTCATCTTAATGTCTTTTTGCAGTGCAAGAGATTATCACAAAGTGTTTTCTCGTGTTTTATCCCGTACAGCTTTTTTACCCCTGGAGGGACGGGGTTCGAGGCCTTCATCAGCTCCGCGGGTGTGCTGGTGGTGGCTGTGTGCACGAAGAAGGAGTACGTCACGGTCATGCTGCCCGACTACTGCTTCTGTGACTCGCTCTGGGTGAGTGCGGTTCAGCTGTCGACACAAACTTACTGAAAAGGTTGAGCCACTGAAATATAGAAGATAAAAGAAATACACTTTTCCAGCATTAAAATGTGCCAGTTATATTGCTGAAAGTGATTTTGAACTCTCCTCACCTTCCCCAGGGACATCTAGACTAAAAGGAAATCTGGCAACACAGACGGCAGCCTATATTTAGAAGATTACACCTTTTTAACCGAATGTCTGATTAAAGAGAGCAACGCTCGGGATTAAAGGGACTAAATTCTGTGTGTATTTCCGTTTACAGCACAGCATTGGTGTGGTGCACGTACCAGGAAAGAGGCCATTCGGACAGAGTCTCGTGTACATTTACGTGGACGGGCAGCAGAAACTGTCTGCTCCCCTCAAGTATCCCACCATGACAGAGGTGAGACCTGCACTCACTTGGTTAATAGTGGGAATTCACCAACTTCTTGGCAGCTGGATTGTGTGTGTTTTCATAAATGGCTCTCTGGTAACTTGCAGTTTGCTGTTTCTTATGTGTTTTTCTGTTTATAAGAAGAGAAAATAGGTTTCTGAAATGCACCTCATGCATGTTTCTGTTTGTCCTCCACCTGCAGCCATTCATCTCCTGCTGCATCGGCTCAGCAGGCCACCGGACCACCACTCCCCCGCCCTCCCAGATCCCAGACCCGCCCTTCTCCTCCGCCACCACGCCCACCACTCGCTCCTCGCTGGGCTCCATCCTGTCGCCACAGACCTGGGGGGGGCTGCTGGGGGGCAAGCCGGAGTCTCTGACCAAGCTCATCTCTGCGGGGACCCAGGACAGCGAGTGGGGGAGTCCTACCTCGCTGCAGGGCCAGCTGGGAAGCGTCATGGTCTTCCATGAACCCCTGCAGCCCAACCACATAAAAGCCATCTGTAGTGCTGGTAAGCAGGGGAGGAAGAGGAGGAGAAAAATGTAATGATGTTAGAACAGCGAAGCAGCAACAATATTACCAAAGAATGAAAATTAAACCAGCAATAAAGATTAGAAACTAATAAAATGTTTGCGCGCTCTCTCTCTCTCTCCTCCTGTCTTCTGCGCAGGTCCAAACTGCATCTCTCCATTCAAAGCCCAGGAATCCGAACTCGGCGACCTTTCAACCAAAATGCTGCTGCACTACTCGCCCAAGGTGATTGGACCGCTGCAGTCTCAGTCATCCCGTCAGAATGTGGAAACTTGCTTTGTGGCGTGTTCACCAATGTAGTCGTATGAAAGAGTAATTCTTCTTATTTGTTTGAAAGATATCCGCTAACTAAACTCAGTTGTTTTGTCAACAGGCGTGTAGGAACCCCATCTGTCTCGATCTGTCTCCGAACATGCTGCACGGACGCCTGACTGGGAATAAAGTGGTCAACTGGGAAATCAAGGTGGGAGGATCGTGCGGCTCCTGCCGTCGTGTAGTCGTCCTGCGCTCAGAGGAATGTTACAACTTGAATTGCGTGCATTTCTGTTTGAAAAACGTGTCGCTGTTGTGTATCTGCAGGATATGATCAACTGTGTGGGCGGACTGCCGGTGCTCTTCCCCATACTGGAGCAGTTGACTCTGATCACCCCGGATCAACAGGCCAGTGATCCTGCAGCCGGGTCCGATTTCATCACCCCTGATGTGACCACGCCAGCCGACGGAGATTGGGTCATTCTGCCGTCCAACCGGGCTTCAGGTCCGCTTTCTTTATGTCTTCCTCTTTACCTTAAATGTAACCGTGGAACTGGGGCATGTGTGGAAACAAATGTTTATTTTTGCTTTCAGAGGCGCGTCTTGAGAAGAATCTGGTGGCCACCTTCCTGTTGGTTCTGAAGCATTTCCTGCAGAGGCACCCGATCAACCAGGAGAACCTGCTCCACTCGCATGGCGTCGGCACACTGGGGGCTCTGCTGCAGAAGGTTTCCGTTTCATCTTTGCACGTGAACAATATTACCTGGAGGGCACGGTGGAATTTATTTCCCAGAAGGATGTTTTAAAAAGCATTTTCTTCTTGTTATTGTCAACCAGCAGGGTGCATTTCACAACATGAATGAATTGCATCAGGCCTCCACATGCAGAAAGGACTTAAGAGGATTATGAATGTTGCTCAACCTGAACAGCTTTTGTCCCCGTGTTTGTCTTGATTGCTCATTCTTTTTACCTCGGCTCTCTTTCTTCTCTCTTCCCTCTTCTATCTTCTGTCTGGTGCATGTGCCTAAGTAGTTATTTGTGTATCGCCAGGAAATACAGATGAATTAGCATTTAGCCCGTGGGAAAATAAAAGACTCCGCTGAGACTCAGATAAAAGAAAATGACTTTGATGCGGTGAAAGCTGCTCCAGGCAAATTAACCACACCCTGTAAATAAGTAGAAATAAACCACTAATGTGCATCTACCCACTGTTCCTTATCTGGTTTGTGGAGGCAGGTTATGTGTTCGAGGCATTGCTTTAAACTTGATCATCATTGTTTATGTTCATATCGCATGCTTTTCTCCCCCTTCTTGCGTATTATCATTTTGTAAGTGTGCATATAATTGAACCAATAGTTCAATGCATTGTTTTTGTCTGTGTTAAGCTGCCAACAGGTCACGTGGACGTCAGCGTGCTGGTTTCTGTGCAGCTGCTGATAGAACAGGTGACCTATGAGAAGAACCAGGCTCTGCTGCAGCAGCTTCACACACATCTGCTGTTCAACTTCAACATCTGGAACAAAGGAGACTTCCCTCTACGCATAGGTTAGATCTGTGTGTGTTTAATGTGTCTGAACTATTTCTTTAACGGGTCAATACTTCCTGCTGTTTTTAAGGAAGCTGAATAACAATATATGTATGTTAATGATTTATCAGGCAGCGTGAACACAATTAGAAGAAATTGACTTGCTAGGTTTGAAGAAAAATGGTGGAAACCAAAAGAGCACAGTGACTGCTCTGAATGTTATGTTACAGCAAACACAAAAGGAGTGTGTGTGTCCCCAGACCGTCACCATAATAAGTTGTGCTCTTTTGTTTCCTTCAAATGAAGGTCATATCCAGTACATGTCCACCGTCATCAAAGACAACAGGAAGCAGTTCAGAAAGAAGTATGGAGTTCAGTTCCTCTTGGACACCGTGCGCCTTTATTACGGGTGAGATGCCGTTTTCCCAGAGTTCATCCCTGTGCGACTAGTTCGGCGTCTTTCTCGCTAAACGTCGTCGTCGTGTGCTCCTTTATTCAGGAGGAACAACAACAACAGAGAGAGCGACCTGAGCGAGGACGACGTCCGCACCATCCGGGCGTCTCTCTGCGGCCTCATCAAGTACTACATCAGCAAGGGCATGTCGCAGGAGGAGATGCACAGCATTCTGGGATACATCGCTGCCATCGGAGACGAGGAGCAGGTGAGGGAGGGTCAGACATTATGACGTGCACGTAAATGTAAATGCACCTGTTTTGTGGCAGGAAATGTTATTTTTAGAAATCTTAAAGGTAGAAACTCAATCATCCTGAGAAAATAACTACTCTGTGTGTCAGGCCAACATCTAAGACATGTGGAGTAGGTCAAGTTATTATCGGTGTATGTTTGCCAGATGACCCATATCGTGTGAAACCGGTTAATGCCAGCCGCTCTTGCCGTTTTCACTGCGGGGTTTGTCTGCCGCCCCGTGAGACTGACTGCAGGAGTGCCTGCACAGGAAGCTGTCGGCATCGTTTTTTCGCCTGGCAGCCTCTCTCTTTGCATTTTTTTTTAACATTTCCCTCTCTGTAAGCAATATCCATCAGTGGCTGTCGGCTGAAACAAACCACTCAGTTTCTCAACTGGTTTCCCTCTCCGTCACCTATTTTGTGAAATCAATTTCCTCCTCTTGTCTCACCTTTTATCTTGTTTTTCCACTTTGTCTGTCACTTTGCATATCCTCTTACACCGCAGCACTAACAGTGGAAGCTTACATCACCCTCTATGAACATATGGTCAATATAATCACATGATCCTCCTTCACTGCTGGGCATCTGATCATACTTATCCATTCATCACGCCGAGTCTTCAAAGGCCATGTATTATGTGAAAACCATGAAAGTGATTAAATATTACATACATGATCCAGGTATAAATCATGCAACACAAGCACAGTGTGCATCTTTGTGAAGTGGGTTTTTATGAAGTACTAATCCATAAAGAGTATTACCGACAGTACATGGAGCACAAGCAGAGCAATGTACTGCTGTGGACATATGTTAGAGACATAAACAAATCAATATCCGCTGTATTTACAATATTTTCGCCGCTTCATTTTGCCGCCGTACTGCCTTTTGTGATGGGAGCTGAAGCAGTTCGTTACCCCTAACAATGTAAAACTCTGTCAAAACTACAAAGAAGTATTAAATGTGGTCGTTGCTGTGTGTTTGCAGTTGTGTGGGCTGCTGGAGTTGTTGCTCAGCCTCCTTCAGACCAGTCCGGCCCGGGACCAGATCTTCCTGCTGCTCTTCGAGCCCGGTGCCGCCGACTCCTGCTACGCTCTCGTGCTCAACAACAAGCACTCGGATCGACTCCGGGAGCTCGTCTTCAAGGTGGGGGTCCATCAGCAATCATGGAATTTTACAAATGTACTCGCTTAACTTAACATTAGTGAGTCAATACGGGACCCAATGCACGTCCTTCACCTGAACGTAAAAGCGACTTTTGTGCCAAACGCGACTCAAAGTTGTTGATTCTTCTTCTGCGCAGTTGTTTGAGCGCATGCTGCGCTGCGACCGCGTCTACGAGAAGAATAAGCAGCGCTTGCGGCTGAGGGAGGCGGGTTACGCCGGCCTGTCGCTGCTCTTCTCCGAACTTCACATCACTCCGACACTGATCCGCTGTCTCCTCAACCAGGTCCTCCACACAGGTCAGCTTTACTTCTGTTTCTTTTAGTTAGTGTTACTTTAAATTTAAACTCTACTCCAGTCATATTCACACTTCAGTTGAAGGCTAAACGGCTATTTTAGAGAGGCTGAAAAATGGATCAATGGAGCTCAGGCTTTATGTCGGAGGCATTAGACAGAATTGCTCCCCTGTCTGTCATTAGTAAAAAATGGAAGCGCCAATCAATACCACACACAGTTGCACAAATGTGAACTGTGTGTATGTGTCTAACATCTACAGATCATGTGGTGAACTACAAGGACCTGATGGCTCTGGTCCAGCTCACTCACCGGGCCGGACCCAGCGAACGCCTCCTCGTCTGCAAGAGGGTGAGTAAAATACCTGCAGACATCCACACGATTCATTACAAATATTGCATCACAGCAGACAAAGGAAATGACTGAAGGTCATTAGTTTAGTGCAGTTAGCGTTAACTTTAACCTTTTCCCCTCTCTGTCTTCAGGTGTACCAGCTGCTTCAATCCCAACAAGATGCTGCCGTCCAGATCTCGAAGCAGCAGTGTTGGCAGGACACTCTCATGCGGCTCTTTCTACGGAGCGACGGGTCCCAGCAACAGCGGGGCACCGACACCATCAGCGCCTGCAGCCTGGACCTGAGCCGTCCCGGGGGCGTAAGCGCCGCCAACCGCCTGGAGCTGCCGCTGGAGAGGAGGGCGCGGGCGGGCAGCGCCGGCCGCCCCGAGGACGACCGGCTCAGCGTGGGCGACACCCGCTCCGTGGACAGCCTGGAGAACGGCGACGTCATCTCGCTGCTGGACACGCCGTCCTCCTCGGCCTCCACCGAGCCGCCTCTGCACGTCAGGCCCTGGGTGGTGGGAAAGTCGGGGGGCTTGATGCTGGATCTGTCCCACCTGCAGGCCTACGAGGGCGGGGACAGCGGCAGCCAAACACCCGGCAGCATGCCCAGCACGCCGTCGCCGCTGGAGAACTCGAAGCCTTTCCCAGGGACCGCTGGGGATCGAGATGCAACCTCCTCCCTGACCGAGGACAGCTTTCTCTTCAGCGACAACATCTCACTGGGGGAGTCCTTCAACAATGCTGAGGTGAGACGGCTGAGAGGGTTCAAGAGAAAGGATGTAACATTACATTGTTGTTTACAGCAGGGTTATTATTTTTTATTGTTATATTCCTCAAATCCCATGAGAAAAACATAACATATCTCTAATCTTATCCTTTTTAAAAGGGATTTATTCACCTTCCTCCTCATACATTTCTTTTAAAGCAACTATTCAATTTAGATCAATATTAGATCTGCACAATAATCCCTAAAATGATTTCTCATAAAGCCTCTCGAAGTAAGCCAGTAAGATATTTCTGTTTCATATGATGGTCTGTACTCGGTTGCCTCGTTGCTACTACACAGCACGAGCTTCTTACTGCGCGGGTGAAATGTCAGTGGCACCTCGGGGACCCGGCGTTGCCTTTCATCCAGCGAGCTCTTCTCAGAGACGACCCGCCTCCTCCCGCAGCAGGAAGCTGTCAGCTATAGAATTAAATGAATCATTTTAAAGCCGCAGGGCTGTGGAATGTGAATTCAGCCATCACAAATGTAGTGTCATCTACATTCCAGCACGTTTTATCCGGAGACAGATTAGAGGGGGATCATGCTGCAGCTCAGGCTGTCACAAGGCTTTGAGGCTTATTCGAATGCATTAAGTAGGGAAATAAGAAACGCTGTTGTGACATCAACTGTCATCATCTTAATAAAGTCCTTTTTCTTTGAGCAATCAATGACTTCTCTCTCTTTTTCCCTCCCTTTTTTCGGTGCGATGTCGCCCCCCAGCGGGCGGAGGAGGAGCTGTGCGCCATGCTGCTGGAGATCGTGCTGTGTGTGATGTGGCGTGGGGTGGAAGGCTCGGACGACTCGGCGTGGCTGGAGCGCGGCCAGGTCTTCTCGGCCCTCACCAAACTGGCGACCGCCAACGAGCTGCTGCTGCCCGTCGACCAAATCAAACTGAGGTCAGCCCGTAGCGGGAGCTGAAAACACGTTTCCAGAGACTGGTTAGCTGACGGTATCTAACGGGTGTCCCCTCCTCCTCCCTCTGTGGCCTCTCTTTCTCCCCCCGCAGTCTCATGGAGCGCATGCTGGAGTGGGCGGTGGGCGACAACCGCGAGGCGTCGGCCGCCACGTTGCCGCAGCACACGGAGAACGCGGTGCGGTTGCTTCACATGGTGCAGGACTTCCTGCAGGCGGAGGGCCTGGTCAACCCGGCACTGTGGACGGAGAAGGTGCTGGAGGAGACGGTGACGCTGATGGACAGCCTCATGGTGTGGTACTCGGCCGGCGCTCAGTGGTTCCAGCTCTCCCAAGTTGGACTACGGCTGCTGCTGGGCTTCATGGCTCAGGAGGACCCTGAAGTGAGCGATTCTTCCCACTGGCCCTCCTTTCCGTGTGTGTTTCTTTCATTCATGTTCATTAATAAATGGCCTCTGTCCCAGGTGTGTGCCATGGCCACAGCCAAGCTCAACGGCATCCTGCAGACTAAACAGGTGTCCAGCCAGGACGAGGCCTGCTACCTGCTGGGTAAGGTGGAGGGCATCCTGCGGCGCTCCATCCAGGAGCAAAGGGAGGAGACGTACTCCTTCCTGGTCCCCCTGCTGCGAACGCTGCTCTCCAAAGTCCACCGCCTCCTCTTCATAGAGCTGCACCTCCCCCAGCTCCCCGACACCAACGGCAGCCCGTCCTTCTTCGAGGACTTCCAGCTGTACTGCAACTCCCCCGAGTGGCGCGTCTACCTCGACAAATATGTACGAGATGGAGATTTAGAGTTAATCGTTGTCTTGGTTTATATCGGATTTATTGGAAAACTTAATGTGAATGTTCTCCTTTTCACTTCCACTTGTCTCCAGATTATCCCGTACATGAAGCAGTATGAAATCGAAACATTCAGCCAGGGCCACGAGACCATGGCTCTCTACTGGAAGGAGTGCTACGAGGCTTTCATGGTCAGCCTGCATAAGAGAGAGAGGGAGAGGGGTGAGAGCAAGATCCGCTTCCAGGTGAGTTGGATCAGTAATAAATAATAACTGAAGCCTTTTTCCCCCTCCGTCTGATCTAAGCTGAAACTCATCTCTCCTAACTTCTTCCTCTTCAGGAGCAATTTGTGGAGCCTTTCTCCCGCCGCGGCCGCCAGGAGAACCTCCGCTACAACAGCATGTTGAAGCAGCAGCACAGCCAGAACAGCGCCACCCTCAGGCAGTGGAAGGCAGCACGCCGGGGTCTGGTGTGTGAGAGAGGGCCCTGGGCTGACAGGTACCGACGTCAACCGCTCTCCTCTGCAGTACTCTACTGTAGTACAAAAAGTGTATTAATATAATATATAGAGATGTAAATAAAGGCTGCCTTTGAGAGTTACAAGTGTGTTTTGTAACAACTCTAACAGGCAGCAGGATGAGATGCACTGGAGGGTGTCCAGCGCTGAGAACTTCTCCCGCATGAGGCTGAAGCTGGTTCGTAATTACAACTTTGACCTGCACCGAGAGGCCAGCGCTCTGAGAGACAACCTGGGTAATGCGACAACGCCTCACTGTGGGCATGTTGGTGTCTGTGTCGTCTCTTAAATGAACGCTTGAATATTTGGACTAATATCAGCTGCACTTTTAGCGTTTGTCAGCTGGATGCCTCCTCTCAGTGTTGAATCCTCTCCCCTCTCTTTTGCTTTTCTCAGGCGTCCATCAGCAGCGTGTAAACGCAGAGTCTCTGCTGCTGGAGGCCGCGAAGCAGGTCAAAGTCAGCGACCTGGAGGACGACGTCCTGGAGCTGCCGGAGGACGACCCGGCCGCCGCCAACAACCAGTCAGTCTTCAAACACAACAACCACAGAACAACCGTTGTAGAAACCAAGTCGAGAGTTACAGCCTACGATTCTTTGTCCCGCAGAGTTGAAGCAGAGGAGGCGGGCCAGAAGGAGAAGCTGGTGCTGTGGGAGGACTGCGAGCTGGTGACGGTGGTGGACGTGGTACCCGGCCGCCTGGAGCTCACCACCCAACACATCTACTTCTACGACAGCAGCCAGGAGAAAGAGGAAGGTGAGGAGAGAGCGAGGGAGGAGAAACGATGAGGTAAAAACATCACTAAACCTTTACGTACACTAACGGTCAACCTGTTTCCTGAAGGAGTGGGCCACGACTTCAAATGGCCCCTGGCTCAGATCCGAGAGGTCCACCTGCGGCGTTATAACCTCCGTCGCTCAGCTCTCGAGATCTTCCTCATCGACCAGACCACTTACTTCCTCAACTTCAAGAAGGAGGTAATGGATTTAACTAGGCGTTAATTTCAGAGGCCTGTTGAATGAGGTTTGAGTTTCATTTGATCCTCTCCTGCCTTTGAAATAGTTTACGGTTGTGTTTCTCATGAACAGGTGAGGAACAAGGTCTACAGCCGCATGCTGCTGCTGCTGCGATCCCTCAGCCTTTATGGAACCCGCTCACCGCAGGAGCTCCTCAAAGCCTCCGGACTGACACAGGTCAGGAAACGTTCATTTTGAGCGTATAATCACAAAAATGCAAACAATGTCATCTTGTTTTGAGGTAGATCATTTTAACAGAGAGGATTTGATGCTACGGTTTGTAATATTTTGTGTTTTGCACAGAAATGGGTGAACCGGGAGATTTCCAACTTTGACTACTTGATGCAACTCAACACGATTGCAGGCAGAACGTACAACAACCTGGCTCAGTATCCGGTGGTACGTCCCTCACTGAATACTTGACTGTACAAGTGTGGCGACGAGGTGAATGTTTGAGCTGACTTGTTGTGTGTTTGTGTGTTTTACCAGTTTCCCTGGATTCTAGCTGACTACACTTCAGAGGAGCTGGACCTGTCTGATCCCCGGGTCTTCAGGGACCTGTCGAAGCCAGTGGCGGTTCTTAACGAACGCAATGCCAAGGCTGTTAGAGAGAAGTACGTCCACTCATTCTCATCATTAGATTATCAGAGGAAGGCACGTTGCTGCCGATCTGTCTTGCTCAAGTCAACTTTTTTTAATTTGTCCCGTCAGGTATGAAAGTTTCGAGGACCCAACGGGCACCATCGACAGGTTCCATTATGGCACCCACTACTCAAACGCTGCCGGAGTGATGCACTACCTGATCAGAGTGGAGCCCTTCACCTCCCTGCACATCCAACTGCAGAGCGCACGGTAAGGAGACCAGTTAGTCGCACCACTCCTCCTCCTCTGCTTCCCACACATGTTAAGTGTTGATGATAGCTGCTCATCCTCTCCGTCCTGCCTCGGCTCAGGTTTGACTGCGCCGACCGCCAGTTCCACTCCATCCCCGCGACATGGCAGACCCTCATGGACAACCCCAACGACGTCAAGGAGCTCATCCCGGAGTTCTTCTACTTCCCAGAATTCCTTGAGAACCAAAACGGTAAGCTTCGAGTATTGAGGATTCTTTTTCAAATGCTCTGAAATATTATAAACAAAACTATCGACCACTTCCATCAATGCTATGATGGCAGCACGTATTTTCATAAACATGTTTTGTTTTCTGATCCTTTCCTTTCACTGTTTATTCTCTCTTTATACCTCGCTTCCCTCTTTCTGTTCCCTTGTCCCTCATCCAGGCTTTGATCTGGGTCGCCTGCAGATCTCCAAGGAACGGGTCGGCGATGTTGTTCTACCCAAATGGGCCAAGTCCCCCGAGGACTTCATCTACAAGCACCGCAAAGCCCTGGTGAGACGCAGCTCTAGTTCTACTGCGTCTTCGGGATCATCCTCAGTAGATGTTGTGGAACAATTTGATCTTTTTGATATACAAGGCACATGATGATTGTAATAATGTGTTTTGGTGACAGGAGTCGGAGTACGTATCGGCGCACCTTCACGAGTGGATCGACCTGATATTTGGTTACAAGCAGAGGGGCCCCGCGGCGGTGGAGGCCCTCAACGTCTTCTACTATTGCACATACGAGGGTAAAGCATCCAGAACAGTGGCTTTTATTCTGTCCTCAGTCTTTAGTTGACAATGTTGTTCTCGTACACATTGTTTCAGGCATTCAGTCACACTCTTATCTTTTTCAAACACCAAAAAATACATTTAAATAATTGGTGATTATTGTAAGTTGTATTTCAATAAATTAAAAAAAGCATTTACTTAGTTTTTCCTGTTAATTCCTAAAAGGGAAATAATTTGACATAATTGTTTCCAAAATGCGTATACAAAGACTGCAAGATTGTATTTTATTATTATTTTGCAACAACGACGTCCTAACCACCGCCTTTGTGAATTGTCAGCACAGTGTTGTGATTGGTTTGGTGTTGCAGGGGCGGTGGACCTGGACGCCATCACGGATGAAAAGGAGCGCAAGGCCCTGGAGGGCATGATCAGCAACTTCGGACAGACGCCCTGCCAGCTGCTCAAGGTGCAGACACAACGTGAAACCCGTCGAGCTGATGAAGTGCTGCATCTGTGCCAATGAATCGGATTTAGACTTGTGTGTGTGTGTGTGTAGGAGCCCCATCCAGTGCGACTGCCTCAGGAGGAAGTGGAGAAGAGGAAGGCTCAGCTTGACTCGTGTCCTTTCAGCATGTTCGAACACCTCAGCGACCTCAAGTCCTTCTTTGTCGAGGTTTGATCTTTCTACTGCTCAGTAAAGGAATCAGGAATAATTTAACCATAACTTTTCATGAAAACGTGCCCCTATAATAACCCCGTCATGCTGCAGGGCATCAGTGACAACGTGCCGCTGGTTAAGGTCGTGGTGCCAAAGAATCAGTCCCATTCCTTCATCACCCAGGGGAGCCCTGACACCATGGTGAGCCGGGTGCTGCTCCTTTGAAATGATAGAAGTTGTAAACAACAGGAATGAATTAAGGGCAGACATGTGATGTCTTGATGGTGTTTGCTCCGTCTGCAGGTGACGGTGAGTCAGAACTGCCTGGTTGGGACCCACGGGTGGCTGCCTTACAACAAGAACATCTCCAACTACTTCACCTTCATTAAGGACCCCACCGTGTCTAACGCCAAGTGAGAACACTCATGCAAAACGCAGTGTTTACAGCAGAGCAGCTCCGCGGTAACAATGCAGCGCTGCCTTTTTGCCGCCAGGTTGCGTCCTCTCTAAGCTCTCCCTCCCTCCCTCCCTCCTCTCTGTCGTCCTCTCACCATCCTCACCCAGGACCCAGCGTTTCCTCTCCGGACCCTTCGCCCCCGGCATGGAGGTAACAGCGGGGCTGTTTGTGGCCTCCCACGATGGCAAGCTGCTCTTCAGCGGCGGCCACTGGGACAACAGCCTCCGGGTCACCTCCCTGGTTAAGGGCAAGACTGTGGGACAGCACATCCGACACATGGGTAAACACACACCCTACACCCGTACGCACACCTCAGCGAAGAGAAGTCTTGAAATCTGTCGCATCCAAAACAAGCAGGCCAAGCACGATGATGATGATGACACTTCCTGCAAAGTCTTTTTCCCCGTATGTGTTGTATGTCCTGTAACAATCGGCGGTTTCGCTCGCCTCTCCTCCAGACATCGTGACGTGCTTGTCGACGGACCACTGTGGCATCCACCTGATCTCTGGCTCCAGAGACACAACCTGCATGGTGTGGCAGGTTCTGCAGCAGGTCAGCACAGCCGGGACTCGTGACAGATTCTGATCTGCAAAAATAGAGTTTTAAAGTCATAGATTCAACTTCATAAAACGACACAAAGCAGGTGTAGTTTGCTAGAAAGAAAATAGTTCCTGTAGGAAACCGCTCACAGGAAGGTGTTATCTTGACTAACCGGGTCATGATTCAAATGTATTTGTTTTTAGCTCTGAGCACCGCTATCTTCTCTCTTTATGTCCGACGACCGGACACGTTCCCTCTCAGTCTCCTTTGTGTGTCTGTGCAGGGTGGAGCTCCCGTGGGTCTCCATCCCAAACCGGTTCAGGTGTTGTATGGACACATGGACGAGGTGGTCAGTGTCAGCATCAGCACAGAGCTGGACATGGCTGTGTCTGGATCACGGGTAAGATCACACACACACACACACACACACACACAAAGACGGCGCTCTGCTGGAGAATGGAATCACGTGTGGGTTCTCAGTCACATGCTGAGTCATTGTAATGAGCTGGATATGTTTAATTCTGGGTCTTTAAAGTAGAGAGATTTGCCAGGTCTTGTTTAGATACCATGCGTGTGTGTGTGTTGTTCACTGTGTGCTTCCACTCTCTGTGCCCCAGGATGGGACGGTGATCATCCACACGGTGCGTCGGGGTCAGTACATGCGTTGCCTGCGACCGCCGTGCGACAGCTCCCTGCCGCTCTCCATCCTCCACTTGGCCGTGTCCTGGGAGGGTCACCTGCTGGTCCACACCTGCCTCGAAGGCAAAGCAACGCTCAAGGTGCACACAGATATACACAGATGCTGCAGGGAACCTGGGAAAGCTACATCTCAGATGTTTTGGACTGTATGTGGAAATGAGTGCCTTGGATTTTTGAGGATTGAGATTAAGTCAGAAAATGTTTCATTTTCTCTCCCCAGGATAAAAACGCCCTCCACCTTTACTCCGTCAATGGGAAGCACCTCTGCAGCGAGCCTCTGAAGGAGCAGGTGACTGATATGTGTGTTTCGGGGGAGTACGTCGTCATCGGCAGCGAGCAGGGATACCTGTCCATCCGTGACCTCTACAGGTAAACTCCTCAGAAATTGCATTTGTCTAACAGCAGTCTGCGTTGCATGTGGGCGTCACAGCTGTGTTTGTGTCTCCTGTGCAGTCTGTCGCTGTGCGCGGAGCCCATGGCCATGAGGGTGCCGGTGCGCTGCGTCTCGGTGGCCAAGGAGCAGAGCCACGTCCTGGTGGGCCTGGAGGACGGCAAGCTGATCATCGTGGGCGTGGGCAAGCCAGCGGAGGTAAAGAGCTCGCTGAGGAACTACATCGCTCAGAGCCTGGAGGGGTCGCCGCTCTTGGCGTCCCCCCTGCTGGCCCCGCTCCGGGCCCGCTCGCCAACCCGCCTGCTACACCAGCGCGACCAGCTCGTGTTCAGCCCCTCTCCTAGCTCCCATAAACCCCAGTGGCTCTAGTCCCCTCCCCCGACACACACACACACACACACACACACACACACACACACACACACTTACATCTGAGCCACACAGATTGAACTCGTTCTTTGAGCGGACACAGAGGCCACTAGAGCCACAACCGTGACCTGAAAACAACTTTTTGTGCTTACATCATCCGTGCAATATTTGACTTGATTTGGCCATTGACCTGGGATAAACTCCAAACCCATGCTGTTTACCTGAAGTGTCATTATGTGACGTGTTTGTGTGCACTCCACCACTGTAACAAATATGCTGTGAAACAAACTTAAGACTGATTAACACTTTCTGCAAACTCAAGCCATATTAACAGTGTAGCCACAATCTAATACTGAATAATCCTGCGCCAAGATGGACTTTAATGTGTTGATGATGTACATAGTGTGGTAGTGTAGATGAGCTGGATGCAGGCAGTGAACCATCGCACCTTTCTGCTTTTCATCTTTTCTCACCAAAGTGAATCAACCTTTGATTTATTTGCCTCACAAGTCAATCAACCTGCAATGAACTAATCGATCACTCATGAATCATATCCCTCCCTTCTTTCCTTCCGGTTTCCTTTGACTTCACACTTCTCCTCCCCCACTCTCCTCCATCCCACTTCCTCCTCTTCTTCCTCCGCTCTTCTCAGATGCGCTCGGGCCAGATCACGCGGAAGCTGTGGGGCTCCAGCAAGAGACTGACCCAGATCTCCTCGGGGGAGACGGTCTACAACACCCAGCACGACCACGACTCACCCTGAACCCTCCCTCCCAAGCGCATCCAACATTCCTCGCACCCAGTTCGCCGCCATACCTGTCAATCACCAAACAGTTTGCTTCATCCTGTCTGAGGAACTCCCTTCTGTTCCTCCAGCACCTTTCCACTGTTTAATGGCCGTTGTTTTGAGGCGCTAGAGCATCGCAAAACCCGCACGTCCATGCGTCTGTTATGTTTTTCTATGTGTCTTTTTTTCTGCTTTGGATTGAGTGTACGGCGCTGGCGCCTTGGCTCGAATCCAGCCTCAGCACCACCACACCACTACCAAACACCATGGCTCCTAATCCCCCAGCTAGCCATCATCATTTTCTACATGATACTAATGTTTCTCCAGCAGGAGCCCCTCCACAGAGGCCCTGTGTATTCTCCGACCTGCTCAGTTAAAGATATGACAGGATCGGTGAGCTAACTGCTCTCCTGTGTGAACGTGTGTGTGCACGCTCAGTGTATTGCCGTGCTCTCTGTCGAAATATAGTTTCAAGTGGCCTTCAGTTTGCCTCCGCTGCAGACAGGCTGTGCTCTGTAGACGGAGACTTCTCATGGTTGCCTCAAAGCTGCCACACAGCAGCCTTAATGCAGTAAGACGGCTCCATCACTCACAAGACCAAGCTCTCTGCCTTTCTTATGCATTCTTATATATATTTACATATATATATATATATATATATATATATATATATATATATATGTGTGTAAATGTTTGTGTGTTTTTTTTTTTACTGTTCATTTCTTGTCTCTGGGTTTGTTTCTTTTGGACAGATGTATGCATGTGTCCAGCAACTTGGCGTCTTTGTTCGTATGCATAACATTTTTGGTCCATTTTGAGATTAGGCATCAACAACATTGGTGATGGAGAACACATGGTGGTTGTTGTTGTTGTTGTTGTTGTTGTTTTAACGCTTCGATATAGCCGACTTGTTTTGTTCTAGAAACATCTGTAGCGTCTTGTCTTTAATGTCAGCATGTCATTTCAGAACTAGTTTTGTAAAAGAACATATTCTCACTACGGACGAAACACTACATTCTTATGTGAAGATGTGTCACTGCAGTACAGAGAGATGCAGCTTTAAAGTCACACAACACTTCATTGAATGTTTTTAATTTACTTGAATCCGTGTTTATTTATAAGTAAAAGTAGCAGTTTTTAGAATTCCACTTTTGTCTCTTGAATACAGGCAGCGGTATTGCATATTTAAAACTGTCCCGACTGTTCAGACAGACGCCTGCAAAAGAAGGAGGAAGACGAAATCCTCAAGGGCTTAACGAGATGTCAGTGTTAACGGCAATACAGCTCCTTCGCCGGGTGGCTGTCGACGCTTCCTTCCTGTCTTGGTTTGCTCTACCGGCCCTTTATCTCAGTCTTCCTGTAGCTTAACAGCAAATGCACCATATCTCCCTCCCTCTGCTTTTAGCTCGCATCATTGCCTCAAACTACCATCCTCTTATTATTTTGACATCTCATCCTCCTTCCTGTGCGTTGTGAACAACAACAAGGCTCACAGGCCTTGTTGAGGTGGATTAGAAGACGTGTTGTTCAAGTGTGTGAATGTGATTTCTTCACACAAAAAGCCACAGAATGAAGCTCTTGTGGATGAGACTGTGTGATTTATATTTGTTGCACCGTGTGTGTGTGTGTGTGTCTGTGTGTCTGTGTGTGGGTGAGGACATGCCAACGATGCGTTTTTATTTCTTTAAGCCAAAATTCTGTTGATGCGGTTCCTCTGATTCTGTGGATGACGGCAGACCTTGATTGCTTCGGGTCATGGATTCGGCATTGGACACAAGGTTTCTCTGGTGTTTTTTCTGTATTTAGTTTTTATTTAAATGTCACAGCAAGATGGAGCGCAAAGACCAGTCTGTGTCCTTCTTTCTGAGGTTTCTGTGAAAGACGTTTTTCTTCGTTCGCTCGTCCACATTTTGTCGTTCAGACAATAGACCACTGTTTGGGTTGTTCCACGACTGCAACAAACGGAGTGCCTTTTATCCCAGTGTGGCATTAACACAGGTTTCTCTCATCGTCCCCGACCTCACGGTAGATCTAATGAAAGCAGCATTCCACATGTGAAACCTCCAGTTTCAACGGAAGCCAAGAATATAGGACTTCAAAGTGAAATCAAACAAAATTACAATTTTGTGTCTTAGCAACATTCTCTGTGACTGTCACCAAATGGATGTGTGTATATCTGTGATTATTTATGAATACAGTATATAATGTACAGCATGATTTTTATTTCTGCGTATTTGAAATGTACTTTTGCACTTTCCAGGTACTAAATTGTAACAAATTGTTTTAACTTGGCTCCCTAATCTGTATAAACTACTTTGTATACACAAGTGGAAAATGATCATTAAAGTCTTGTCTAAATTTAAACGGGTTGTATGAGTTTGTGGTTCTTCTGTCTGAGGAGTGGACTGCCATGGCTGAGGTAAAAATGTCTTCTCTTTTGTGCACTAATCACACACACACACATGTAATATGCCAAGTTTTATTTGAGGAAATACAGATGTACACAGAGGATGGTAGCCCAAACTAGTGTCAACAACCTTGTCTGTAAGATTGTGAAGGATGAAGAAGAGGAAAGCGATCCAGAGAGCCTCCCTCTAATGCTTCTTTCTGCTCTTCATGCAGTGATCTGGTACGAACAGATGGACGCTCTCTTCAGGTCACAGTCGGCGGCCGTCCACCAGCTCTCATCTGCAGAAAGGGTCGGGTCAGGTAAAAGTCAGGTTGGCTCACCCTAACTTGGCACACAGTTCAACGCTGGTTACTGGTATTTATGAAACGTATGATTGTGCTAATGGGACAGAACAATAAGGACGTAGGTCTAAGCAGTTCAACAGGGCAAAGATTCCTTCATACAAGCTTATTTTATCTTATCTAACTTTCCGTGATGTAACCACGACGGTTATCTGACCTTCACTGGTTGCTATCCCTTTAATTAATAATGTGGTTAAAGGTTTATTTATTTTTTATTACATAGTCGCTCTTAAACGGTCTACCTGCCTGATACAACAGCCTTCTAGGAAATGCTGATTGTAGATATAATTCAGTGGTTTGCGTGTGTCTGTGTGTTCTTACCCATCTTGAACATCTCCACACAGACGGGTTTATCAGTGTGAATGTTGGGGTGACCTGGCATCCAGTCGCTGTAGTGCCACTCTGACCCGTCTACCCATGAAGCCTGCTGGTTCTGAGGAGTGCAACGCCAACACACATACAGGTTGTCAAGAACATGCACGCGTAATAGGCTTAATTCTTCTTGAAACGGACCGTTAACACAGTGTTCAGATCCTTTACTAAAGTAAAAGCAGCAATAACAGGAAAAATCTTACTTCAGTAAAAGTACAGAAGTATCATGAGAAAAATACACTTAAAGTAAGTAAAAGTATGCAATGAAGAAAAGGGCCTCTTGTCCCATATACGTTATAGTTTATTTTGAAATTGTTAATACTGTTCATAAGTAGGATTTTGCTGGTGTTTGCGACACAACAGAAACAGGTGGAACATTTGAAAAATGAAAGTTCAACGGTCAATGTTCTACCAAGGTAAGAATAACACTATCTGTCCTGTTGATAACATATCTGATGACACTCTCCTTGGCCTCGATTCTGTGCCACAGTACAGGACCAGACTGTTGGCGTTACAGCCAGTAAGCACGTTCATAAAGATGGTGATGTGACTCTAAACGGGCCTAGTTAATGAAAGGAACTTGCCTTGACCGTGCCTCCCAGCCAGGTCAACACAGCGTTGTTCTTGCCACCCTTGGTCACCAGGTAGACCAGGCGGGAATGCAGATCGCCAGTGGTTACAGATGCAAGCTCAGCATTTGGGGCGAGAGATCTGCATAAGGCCTGAGATATATGACACAGAAACGTTTGAGATTTAATCTGTTGAGCCACAAACAGACCTTTAATGTGAGGATGTCTTTGACACAAAACAGTGTAGGTGACATGGACTCACCACTGTCACTCAGCATCATTGTTTCTAATTGTAACATGAGGTGTCATGTGTCTAACCTGTGCATCTTGGAAGGCCAGCTGCGTAGGATTGAACTCATAGCAGTTTCCATTGATGACCTCCCCCTTACATGCCACTGTCTTTTTCTGGAGCCTGGAGGTGGAGGGTTCAGTGCCCTGTCTAAAGCCCTCTGGGATTGGAAGAATGGGTTCAGTTCCCTGTCTGAAACCATCTGGGATTGGAAGAATGGGTTCAGTTCCCTGTCTGAAACCATCTGGGATAGACCTCATGGGTTCAGTTCCCTGTCTGAAACCATCTGGGATAGACCTCATGGGTTCTGTTCCCTGTCTGAAACCATCTGGGATAGACCTCATGGGTTCAGTTCCCTGTCTAAAACCATCTGGGATAGACCTCACGGGTTCTGTTCCCTGTCTGAAACCATCTGGGATAGACCTCATGGGTTCTGTTCCCTGTCTGAAACCATCTGGGATAGACCTCACGGGTTCTGTTCCCTGTCTGAAACCATCTGGGATAGACCTCATGGGTTCAGTTCCCTGTCTAAAACCATCTGGGATAGACCTGAAACCATCTGGGATAGACCTCACGGGTTCTGTTCCCTGTCTAAAACCATCTGGGATAGACCTCACGGGTTCAGTTCCCTGTCTGAAACCATCTGGGATAGACCTCATGGGTTCTGTTCCCTGTCTGAAACCATCTGGGATAGACCTCACGGGTTCTGTTCCCTGTCTGAAACCATCTGGGATAGACCTCACGGGTTCAGTTCCCTGTCTGAAACCATCTGGAATAGACCTCACGGGTTCAGTTCCCTGTCTGAAACCATCTGGGATAGACCTCACGGGTTCTGTTCCCTGTCTAAAACCATCTGGGATAGACCTCACGGGTTCAGTTCCCTGTCTGAAACCATCTGGAATAGACATCATGGGTTCTGTTCCCTGTCTGAAACCATCTGGGATAGACCTCATGGGTTCTGTTCCCTGTCTGAAACCATCTGGGATAGACCTCACGGGTTCTGTTCCCTGTCTGAAACCATCTGGAATAGACCTCATGGGTTCTGTTCCCTGTCTGAAACCATCTGGAATAGACCTCATGGGTTCTGTTCCCTGTCTGAAACCATCTGGGATAGACCTCACGGGTTCTGTTCCCTGTCTGAAACCATCTGGGAGATGAGGAGCAGAGGGTTCCTCGACCCGGACCCAACCACCACCGTTCTTATGGGCTGGAACATACACAGAGACTGGAAAACAGAAGACAAAGGTTACAAAGGTTACACTATATTATACAGGCTTATTTAAGTATAGCTAGATTATATTGAGTACATTAAATAAATAAAACAAAACTATGAGTTGTGAGGAATTGAAGTTTTAAAGCATTCCTAGTGCTGGATATTATGTGACACAGTATATTTACTTGTAGGAGTTTAAACCAAGGAGTGTGGTCATTTCATGCATTGAATGTCTGTAAGAGCGGGGTGAGATCAGAACAATGGGTCATCAGTCAAGGGGGGGCTCAGCCAATCATTGAGCTGATCGATGGGTGTAATATGAGACTCTTCAGAGACCTTTCGGGGGGGAGGGGGGGGTTTGAAACTCTGGAGGAGGTCAGATCTTCTTGGAGCCATCCGGCAAACGCACCAGTATGCTGGGTGGCCTGAATTGGGCCTCCATTTTTTATTCGGTTTGTAACTGTTCTTATGTGTGTGGGATAATAAATCCATTAAGATTTTGACTTAAACCTGCTGTTCTGTTTGAGAGGCGGTTGAGAGCACATGGCTGAAGGGAGGGGGGGGGTTTCTCTCTGTGTTCAAAGGTTACGGCCCTAACAGAGTCTAGAGCCATAATAAAAACATTCACAATGACAATGCTAGGATGTTGAAGTTTAGCAAGTTTACTATTTCCACCATCCTAGTTTAATGTGTTAGCATGCTAACATTTGCTGGCAGACACCTCCTTATATTCTTGGGGCCAGTTTCTTTGTTTGGTTCTCCACGCCCCCGCTTCCAGTACACTCCTCACGCCCTCCTCTTACTGCATGAAATTACCTCTAATGATGAAATGACTTCTTGGTTTAAACTCTTCGCTTTAAAACTTAGATTCTTCACACTTCCTCACCTTCATCTGTCAGCCAGTGTCTTCTCTCCATCTCTCCAAATCCCTTTCTCAGAGAAGGACGTCTGAAAGCTAGAAGAGGAAATATACATATGAAAAACAAAAGCGGGTTTAAGTAGTTAGTTTGGGATTGGGTTTGATTATATACTTACCCACTCTCCTGTCCATCTCACTGATGTGTTCCTGCACAAGGCCAGTGTTGAGGTCAACAAGGAATCTGCTGGAGGGCTCGGTACCTTGACGGAAGCCGTCAGGAACAGGTTCATGGATGTCGGAGTGTTCGGTGCCCTGTCGAAAGCCATCAGGGAGCTGATAGGTTGAAGATGTCTTCTGAAAACGTCTTTGGACTGCAAGTGGGGCAGCTTGGAGGCCTGTGAAGGGTATTTTACACATCCTGCTTATTACCTTTGCCAAGGAAGCTGTGTTTTGTTAATCGGGGGAAGGGTGTCGCATGGGCCACGGAAGAACCCATTCAATTTTGGGGCGGATACACGCATTATTGTTCACTTTTATAAACATTGCCAGACAGGGCATTAGGCCTTGGCGGAGGTCTGCGCGCTCCGAGTGCAATTCCAGTTTATTTAGTGTTAGAGATGCTCACATACAGGCGACTACCTTGCTGATTAGGCAAATAACTTGGCCATATGACAGATGAATATAACTTTTTGGCTCTTTACAGCAATTTATTTACTATTTAGTTTTTCTTAAACAGAGTAATAAATCAATAATGGTCTATGTCTTATTTATGTACAGTCCAGTTGCTTGGATTACACTGCTGTAAAAACCTCCGATTAGAAATGGACATTTTTATATTCTCCAAATATATCAAAGGAAATATGTTACTGGAAAAAAACTGAATTATCTTCACTACAGTTAATGTATCAAAAAAGCATAACTGCAATGAAAGATCTTACCTGACAGCGTCAGGAACAGCAGCACGAACTTGAACATCCTGTAAACGGCAGAATAAACGGAGCAACTTGAAACTGCTCTATGTATATCCTGTGCTCTGTAGAGAATGTAAACCTGCAGACTGTGGGTCAGTTCTTGTGTCGCTTACCTGAGTCAGCGGAGATGAACACTTGGGAACAAAAGGCGTCCCATTAATATATCACTGTCTCGGTAATAAACCCCAGATAATAACAGTGAACGAGATTATTGATTAATCTGCATCTCCCATCCCATGGCTTTATGATGGCTGATATCGGATGCACTTTGCCCTCAGGGCTCGCCTGCCAGCAGCCAATAAAGTGCAGTTTACCCTTGACATCCTATAATACTGTACCGATACAGTCTATGTACTGTACACATCCTGTTTTGTAAATACGTTGAAGGTGAACGACACTTGGTTTACTTGAATCAATATTTGTGACTGGACAGAGACTGTGGAGGTCATTAATGGTTGGGGGGGGGGGGGGAGTACTGTAGACCTAAGGGGTTGTAGACAAACCTCAGGGCCCCTTATTCCAATTTTTCAAAATAAAATCCCGGTCATGTTATATCTTTTTGAAATAAGTGATTCGTTATTCTATATATCTGGCTCCACCTGATGCAGTAACATGCACACTGCTGATGGATCGTTGTACCTATTCAACCCTGACCCTGTCATATCTGCTTATAGCAGGTGTGCCGTGTTTTTAAACATAAACAAAGTTCAAGGTTGCGTGTAGTGTAGTTGTTGCTTTTTTACCTTTTATCAAGCAATACTTTTGAGTTTCTAAATGTTATAACCTACTCTACTTCGGGGCAGTTAATCTGCTGTAATTAAAAAAAACTCACACAAAACCCGGATTAGTAAACTTTTAGCAAGCACGTGGATAAACCATTTACAGTCTATGGGACATGCACGGAGCATATTCTGTTAGCGGCATCGAGCCGTCCAGCTAGCCAGCACTAAGCAGGAAGATTGTCGGTATAGCTTTCAAAATAATAGTAAACAAAAACACTCCTGATAATGAATTATAACTTTGTGTGGCCAGAACGACAAAAAGTGAGATTCTTAAGCATGTACTTAATTTTAATCTATGGGGGGTGTAATTTCAGAAGAGTTAGGACCGAAGCGTTGGTTGCTAAAGCTTTTATTTTGAAAGTCATGACAGGAAGTTGTTGTGTTATCCTTGCTCTCGCCGTTGTTTTGGTCGGAAATCCTTCGGGATCGCTCACGTTTGCTGATAGACTACATCAAGCTGGGCAGTGGGATTGCGGCTGATAGCATCCGCCTACTTTGTGTTTTTAGCTATTTATCACAGTCCAATCCACGTAACGATTTGGAATCTTAGACAACAAGCTCGTGCCCTATGTTACACGTTACGCAATGAACGTAACAGTGACAGAGTGACTTCTCGCAGCTAAAACAAGCTAGCTTAGTTTAGCTAGCTCTGTCGGCTGAGCCAGACAACTTTGGGTTTCCTCTCTCCGGTGGGACGCAAAGAGCTCGACGGAAGTGGACCGTGTCTGCGTGCTTCCCAGGCCAGCTTTCAACTTCTTGTTTGTACTTCCAATGGCTTTTGTAACGGCGTTACGGAGACTGGCTCACGTGAGGTTACGAGAGTATTCTTGGAGGACGGCGGCAGTAACTTCGGGTGCCTGGCTGACCAGTCAGAGGAGCTTCACCAGCGGCTCACCGTCTCTGAGGTAGGCACCTTATTGAGAAAGTAGTGTTCATATACAGGGCAACGTTTAAACCTAACCCTGCTTAATGTTATACACGGAGCCAAACTCCATTCATAAAACGCGTAGTTTTGACCTTTCTCATTAGCACCCACACCTGGCAGGTCATCAGGTTCTAGTGCCTGCTGTCCTTCAGCGTTAATGAGGAGGTGTGTGAATGGAGTTTGGGGAGAAAAATTATATAGTCCAAAAAAACCAAAACAATCAACAATATTGAGGAAATATAGGTGAACACAAATGGATCAGGTTTGGATTTGTGTGAAAACAAGTGTGTGCGCCACACAATAGCAACATAGTAGCAGTTTGTTGTGTTATCACCTCAGCACAGGCTGGTTGAACCTTGGATGAGGCTAAAAGGCCTAAAGGCATCCATCCTTGAGGCACAAGGCTTTGGCCAATGGCTCGGCTCCCCAGGGCCAAACAACTTTGTTGAATTGCACAACTGGAATTGCTGGCCTTAAACTGGTTAACACGGCCCTGACCCCTCCAAAGACTATCATGTTCAAAAATCCACTTGGGTGATCAAAGTTGCATGTATTGCCAAGTCTAAGCATATATCTTTTTTTTTTTTTTTTGTCTTAAAAGGTCATGTGGTGCAGGAGCACGTGTTGTAACTGACATGTTTTTTGCAAGCGGATTAGGAAATCTGTGTAATCTCCTTACAAAAAAATATTGATTGAGTTTATGTTGTAAGAGTTCTCGAAGGTCGTTGAGTTTAATATTCATTGTTTTGGAAAGAAGACATTTGTGTGTAATTTATAATCGGGGTCACGCAACAGCAATATAGTGAACTTGAATGCTCTTTATAAGTGATGTAATAACTTAACTAACTGGACTGATGAGCATTTGATCATTTCTTTTTTCCAGCCCTATGAGAGGATGGTAGTTTGCTAATATGTGTTTGTTTTCATATGTTACTGTAACAGAACATCAGTCTCAGGAGGACTCACTGTTCCTTCGATTTAAAAGTTCACAGCCCTCGTCTTACTTTTCATTCTCAAATCCCGGTTACAACCCGAGCTGGTGCAGCCTCTCGCCGTGGTATAAAGTTGACATCTTATTAAATATACATTTTTAAGTCACACAGGTGTCGGAGTGCTGCTAATCCAGATGTTATTCGCTATTACTCCCTAGATCAGAAAGAAACAGCTGCTGGTTGAAGGCTAAGTAGATGAAGAATGTTTGTCCTCGGCCCGATCGACTGCACAATGGACAAATGTTGTACAATGCTTTTTTTTGTCCATCCAACTATCAAAAACCTTAAATATTCTAAAATGTCTTGTGTCTGTGTTTGTCAGGTCGGACAACAAGGTGACGATCAACTTCATCAACGGAGACGGGGAGAAGATCTCTGCGAAGGGGTCGCCTGGAGACTCGCTGCTAGACCTCGTCCTGAATGAAGACCTCGACTTTGATGGCTTTGGTATGCGAGCGCACGTGTACACACACACACACACACACACACACACACACACACACGTTGGTGTTGCAGTGTAGGAGATGCAAACTATTTTGGCATCAACTCTCTTAAGAGATGGGTGCATTCACAAAACGTTGAGGGCACTTTAAAAAAAATAGTAATTAGTGTGTAAAGTTGCTGATTTTGATGTGAAATGAGTAAATACAAATAATGCCATTGCTGTTCCAAAGAGTAAACAGTTGTAAATATTTAGGCTTTAGCCCACAAAATCCTTCCGTTCTTACATTTAACAATAAAAGCCCGAGACATAAAGTATTCACAGGCGAGTATTTTGCAGGTTCATTACTCTGCAGTAACTGTGTGTGTGTGTGTGTGTGTGTGTGTGTGTGTGTGTGTGTGTGTGTGTGTGTGTGTGTGTGTGTGTGTGTGTGTGTGTGTGTGTGTGTGTGTGTGTGTGTGTGTGTGTGTGTGTGTGTGTGTGTGTGTGTGTGGGTGGTTTCAGGGGCGTGCGAGGGAACCCTGGCGTGCTCCACATGTCACGTGATCTTCGACGAGGACGTCTATAAGAGTCTGGGGCCGGTCACAGACGAGGAGATGGACATGCTAGACTTAGCCTACGGCTTGACTGACACGTAAGGAGGACGCACGTTTTTTATTTCTACTAAAAATTAAAAAACAAAAGCAGCGCACACAAGACGGTGTACAAACAGCATCAACTTAACTCGGCTACAACAGCAAACTACTTCATAAAGGAGAGCCGTTGTATCTCCATCATGTCTTCTTGCTTTAAAGCTGCTCGTATCAATATTTTAACAGTAGACTGTCTGGAATGTAACGGGGGCCCTTGTAGTGATAAACCCACAGAATTAACTTCATAAACTCATCTTGTTTCTGCTGCCCCCAAGTGGCCAACTAAGCGATTGCAGGCAAGAACGAACACATCAACTGTCATTGAGATGTCGCAGTAGTTTCAGTAATCTGACTGGTAACAAAAGCTGTGGTTGTGTTTTTCATCTGCAGCCACCTTGTTCGGTATTAGTTAAACGATGATGTGCAAGTTTAACGTGACAGGCAGAGAGAGGGATGTTTAGAGTATTTAGAAAAAAGAAAGAAATGTGCTGTGCAAGCTGTGTAACGTTAGATTGAGTGATGTCTGACAGACGATACAATGACCTATTTCGACATGCTATACTATGACTCTTTTATAACTTATGTGTTGACTACCGGCGGGTCTTAGCCTCTCTGTTAGTTTAAATGGAAAACCGTTTGACCATAAAGTGAAGAGTAAACACTACGTTTCTCCCCACAGATCCCGTCTGGGCTGCCAGATCTGTCTGACGAAGTCTCTGGATGGCGTGGTGGTCAGGATACCAGAGAGCGTCGCCGACATCCGGCAGAGCAAAGACGAATCCTCTTGAGCTGCGCTGAGAACGTTCTCCGTAGACGCTGGTTATGCCAGGTTAGAACTGAGGGTGTGAAACTATCACCACTGCTGGACTGCCACAGTATTGTTTCCTCCTTTAAAAAAAACTTCCAAGTCACAGACATCTCGGGCCAGCGCTCAATAACCAGGATGTTAGAATATTGAATTTGACACAAAATCATTTTTATTGAAAGTAAAACCATTCGAGAACTTTGCCGCTCTAGTGTGAGGAAGAGTATGATGACATAATCTCTAAACTAAGACATATCTTATTCTAGATAATCCGTCCTGATTTAAGATTTGTCCTTTTTAATCACTTTTAGTCGTCACTATGGCCTCACAGTCATTTATTAACCCTCCTAACCGACATCTAGACCTCTAGTTTGTGGCTGTGCCTTTTGATTCTCTAAGAAAGTTTATTGTGTTTTTCTTGTGAATACGACTGAATTTACACAAGACGGTGTGTAAATTCAGTCGTATTCACTAAAGGAAAAGGTTCCACAGCTGAGTGCAGCTCAGTTCTCTCCGCCTCAGAGACGGTGCTGATGTTGACCCCTCACACATGTGTATCCCTCTACTGTTTGATCAGATCCTCATGTAACCATATAATTCTATCGTGTGATTATACATAGCTAGAACACACATATATCCATGTATAGAGTGAAAAACTATGTAATTAAAGAAATCACCTTTCTAACGGCAGTTTTTACATGTTTGTAATGAAATAAAATGCTGCGTTTGTCTTCTTGCACAACATGACAAATCCCGTCCTTTTCCTCCAATTATCACCAACGTGAACCAATAATTACGTCACACGTTGTATTCAGGTCATTTTATTTTCAAATGCAGGTTTGTTGGGCTCGTTAATGCGTTTAAATACATGTAAAGGAGGCATAAAGCAGCTGCATAAAATATAAAGCTTAACAAACATTGAGGGATCATATGTACATAATAGAAACATTGCGACAGGACGTATGCATGTCCAGAAGAAGGTTTGGAAAGCGACTGTCCCCGGTTCATTTAGCAGAGAGTGATTCCACCAGGCCGGTCTGAGGCCTGTCTGTCTTTGTCACGAGGTAAAACGTCAGCTCACTGCGTCCCACGAGACTGATGGGTTCAACCTTGGACACAAGGACAGCACCACTGGCAGGGGAAGACCTCTCATCTGTAAACTGTCAGCTTTTCAGGAATCTAGAAAAACAGGCAGAGAGTTGGGTAATGTAAGGGTCAAGCTTTCTGATTCAACATGTTAATCTTCATTCGTTTGTTACCTGATTCATGTTTAATGAGGCAGCATTTGTGAGAGTGATTGGATTCATACTTGTCGTTGTGGAAAAGCAGCACATTTTTACATCCCAGCTGATTTGTAGAGCAGTCTCATCAACTAGCATGCGTCAGTGAAGTTTTGGTACCACAGTCAAAGTGAGAACAAACCGTGCTATTGTGAAATAATTACTGTTTGACTCCTTTATGGCATACTATACGAATCCTTTTTGTTTTTTAATGACTTCTAACTTACTTTCTTTGACTTTGTTATGGCACTATGAGATTTGTATGACTTTTAATGTGACTTCTAATTGAGATGCAGCTCAGCACTGTGTGCCATGTTGTTTTAGCCGTGAAGCAGAAATATAAGTTCATTCATTAGAATAACTAGTGAAAGGGTATCCTATAGGTTAGGGTGACAATAATCAACATGTGTCCTTACTTTGAACTTGTCATGGAGGCGGATGAGCAGCTTCTGATGCTTGTCCAGCATTTTCTGGAAGACAGTACCACAAAAAACATGTTACACTATGACGTATTTTTTCGACATGCTATACTATGACTTTATTTTTACATTTTTCGACATGCTATACTATGACTGTTTTTAACATTTTTCGACATGCTATACTATGACTGTTTTTAACATTTTTTGACATGCTATACTATGACTGTTTTTAACATTTTTCGACATGCTATACTATGACTTTATTTTTACATTTTTCGACATGCTATACTATGACTGTTTTTAACATTTTTCGACATGCTATACTATGACTGTTTTTAACATTTTTTGACATGCTATACTATGACTGTTTTTAACATTTTTCGACATGCTATACTATGACTTTATTTTTACATTTTTCGACATGCTATACTATGACTGTTTTTAACATTTTTCGACATGCTATACTATGACTTTATTTTTACATTTTTCGACATGCTATACTATGACTGTTTTTGACATTTTTTGACATGCTATACTATGACTGTTTTTAACATTTTTTGACATGCTATACTATGACTGTTTTTGACTTTTTTCGACATGCTATACTATGACTGTTTTTGACATTTTTCGACATGCTATAATATGACTGTTTTTAACATTTTTCGACATGCTATACTATGACTGTTTTTAACATTTTTCGACATGCTATACTATGACTGTTTTTAACATTTTTCGACATGCTATACTATGACGGTTTTTAACATTTTTCGACATGCTATACTATGACTTTATTTTTACATTTTTCGACATGCTATACTATGACTGTTTTTGACTTTTTTCGACATGCTATACTATGACTGTTTTTAACATTTTTCGACATGCTATACTATGACTGTTTTTAACATTTTTCGACATGCTATACTATGACTGTTTTTAACATTTTTCGACATGCTATACTATGACTGTTTTTAACATTTTTCGACATGCTATACTATGACTGTTTTTGACTTTTTTCGACATGCTATACTATGACTGTTTTTAACTTTTTTCGACATGCTATACTATGACTGTTTTTAACATTTTTCGACATGCTATACTATGACTGTTTTTGACTTTTTTCGACATGCTATACTATGACTGTTTTTAACATTTTTCGACATTTTTCGACATGCTATACTATGACTGTTTTTAACATTTTTCGACATGCTATACTATGACTTTATTTTTACATTTTTCGACATGCTATACTATGACTGTTTTTAACATTTTTCGACATGCTATACTATGACTGTTTTTAACATTTTTCGACATGCTATACTATGACTGTTTTTAACATTTTTCGACATGCTATACTATGACTGTTTTTAACATTTTTCGACATGCTATACTATGACGGTTTTTAACATTTTTCGACATGCTATACTATGACTTTATTTTTACATTTTTCGACATGCTATACTATGACTGTTTTTGACTTTTTTCGACATGCTATACTATGACTGTTTTTAACTTTTTTCGACATGCTATACTATGACTGTTTTTGACTTTTTTCGACATGCTATACTATGACTGTTTTTAACATTTTTCGACATGCTATACTATGACTGTTTTTAACATTTTTCGACATGCTATACTATGACTGTTTTTAACATTTTTCGACATGCTATACTATGACTGTTTTTGACTTTTTTCGACATGCTATACTATGACTTTATTTTTACATTTTTCGACATGCTATACTATGACTTTATTTTTACATTTTTCGACATGCTATACTATGACTGTTTTTAACATTTTTCGACATGCTATACTATGACTGTTTTTAACATTTTTCGACATGCTATACTATGACTGTTTTTAACATTTTTCGACATGCTATACTATGACTGTTTTTAACATTTTTCGACATGCTATACTATGACTGTTTTTAACATTTTTCGACATGCTATACTATGACTTTATTTTTACATTTTTCGACATGCTATACTATGACTGTTTTTGACTTTTTTCGACATGCTATACTATGACTGTTTTTAACATTTTTCGACATGCTATACTATGACTTTATTTTTACATTTTTCGACATGCTATACTATGACTGTTTTTGACATTTTTCGACATGCTATACTATGACTGTTTTTAACATTTTTCGACATGCTATACTATGACTGTTTTTGACTTTTTTCGACATGCTGTACTATGACTTTATTTTTACATTTTTCGACATGCTATACTATGACTGTTTTCGACATGCTATACTATGAGTGTTTTTGACTTTTTCGACATGCTATACTATGACTTAAATAAATAAAGTGAACGTGAACCAATAAGTATGTCACACGTTATATTCAGGTCATTTTATTTGCAAATGCAGGTTTGTTGGGCTCGTTAACAGCGTTTAAATACATGTAAAGGAGGCATAAAGCAGCTGCATAAAATATAAAGCTTAAAAAACATTGAGGGATCATATGTACATAATAGAAACATTGCGACAGGACGTATGCGATTAATACAAATCAATACAGGCGTGTACACATTGTTGGCAACAAATGGAAAAGCGGGATCACATGTAGCTCCTGCGTGTCGTTTAACTGCTGAGAAGCGTTTGAAATGTACGTCGTTTATGACTAAATATAGAGAACAAAGAAAATCTAATCGGTGTTGGCAAAAAGCAATTCAGTGGAGACGACACAAAAAAGCACGTAAGTGAGTTCTTACAATGTTCCATTAAAACCCTTAATAGTGAATAAGCACATGGAGCATATCAGTAACATGAGGGATGGTTCTAAACTGTTCTTTTGGGGTAAAAAGCAAAGTCACAGTGATTACATTTACATTACAGGCCTTGTAAATAAACAATGTTCTTGTTATGATCCAGGATAATACAGGAACAGAGTGACAGGTTTGTTTAATAGAAGTAATGGTGACACTGCGCAGCCATTTGACTCTGAGACTAGAAATCATCACATTTAACCTATAAAACAAAAAGGTTTTATATACAAGTTCGCTATCAGGGCAATTCCATTGATTGGTTTTTAATGAGATTCTGCTTGTTCATGATAAAAGAAGGCAACTCCAGGTAGTTTAAATTGGCATATTTGAACTTTGGCCTGATATAGTTTAAATAGAATAAGATCTAACTTAGTTCCATTATGCATTCGATACCAAGACAATAATCAGTTTGGACTTTCATAAATGTATTATTGATCCAAGACTAAATGAACACATTCCCTTAACGGCGATAAGCTCTAAGTAAAGTTTAAAACGTACCTGTTCTACCAAAAAGCACTCATGCATTTAAAGGTGCAGAGTATAAAACAGAAGCTGCTGCACGAATGTGCTCCAGTGATGATCAGACATAAGATTCTTCAGCAAACAGAAGCTGGTCGAAGTCTGTTTCTGCTGTGGGGTCGCTGCATCTCTTCAGCCACTCCCTGCGACTCTCCAGCAGTGCGAGCGTCACCTGCTGGCTGCTCTGGGGGTTAGAGCGCGGGTGGGAGGAGAAGTAGTCCCTCACTGCTTTGGTGGCATTGGGAGAAAGGCAGGAACGGAACCCTGACGTCGCTCCTTGTGCGTCCACCTCAGAGACCTTCAGTCCCGGGTCGCTGGGCCGCCTCGCCCGTGTGACGGCGGAGGCTCGGTCCACAGCCTGCCGCCCAGGTTCTGACGCCCGGCGCTTGTCGAGCTTGGCGTCGCATCCCTCCTCCGCGGAGTGAGACTTGTGTTGCTTGAACAGGGACAGAGACGACCGACTCTGCTTGTAGAATAAAGATGGCGACGATTGCTTCCGCTCATTCACTTCCCTTTCAGCCGTGGTGGTGTTGAGCTGCTCAAAGGTTAGCGGGTAGTCTGATGAAGGGAGCCAGGGGGACTTGGGAAATTGTACACTCCCTGTAGAGCGGTGGTGGGAAGGGGGGCTGGATGAGTCGGGCTCCGGGCCAGACCTCCCCTTCACAGGACGTCCTGCATCTCTTGAGGCTCTGCAGGATGTTCTGGGCTTGACTTGGCTGCTGGACGTTAGTTTTGCTTTTCCTTTCTCTGGGACATGTTTCCCAAATGTAAGCGGCTTATCGGAGGATCCTCCCTGTTTGTAGAAACACAGATATTATTAAGTTCGTTGGGAAAAATTGCCAACTGGCAACAGAATTAAATTAGAATTCAATGAGATCTATTTAAAGAGAATTTCCACATGCAAAGGTCCGGAACATCTCAATGTCTAACGAATTATAAATACATAATCTAATAATAAATAAATGTCCTCTCGTATCAGGTATAATAAAGGCTGCATTAAAGAATATTTGTTCTGACTTTATTCAACTATTAGTGACCCCTCGTATAGTAAAAAGAACTCACCCCAGTCTTCTCCTCAGCTTCCTTCTCCAACGTGTCTTCTTGGGTCAGTGACAGCCTCCGGTCTTTCTTCAGCCAAGAGTTTGGGTGGAGGCCCCTGCAGCCTCTTAAGGTCCCCCAGTTGAGTGCTTCTGTTGGTGGGGAGCCTTTTTGAAAAGTCCCCGTGTCGAGATGTCCACCAGCAGAACTTCTCGTTAAGGGTTTAGAGGGCACAGAGGAAGGGGGAGAACTGGAGGGCGGCTGTGTTTTGGTCGGGTAAAGCCCGAGTCTGGACTCACAGGTGACATCACTGCTTGGGGAACGCAGGGAGGAGCGGGTCTGTACAGGGGAGGAGGAGGGGGAGGACAGGCTCGGGGAGCTCACTTCCTCGCCTCTGGAGTGTGCGAGTGCGCGGCTGCCAGGTTTGTTGGAGAACTCTTCATCCTCGTCAGAGAGACCATCAGTGACCCCTGAAGCACACGGTTGAAACTTGTACGCTACAGCTGGAGCCGAGCGTCGCCGCTGTTTGTGCCGACCATCCAGGGACAGCAGCTCCAGGCTGGAGGACGTGTCCACAGTTGGCTCATCCTGGCTGGGGTTGGAAAGGTCAACGTCCTGTCTTCTACCGCTGGTTCTCCCCAGCGGGTGTAACTTCAGACCCTGCGGGCTGTCGGTTTGGGTCTGGTGGTTTTCTGGGTCCGTGTCTTGGTCGTAGTCGCTGTACGTGAGGACGGAGTCCAGGCTGCCTTGCAGTGTTTTGGGTCTCGTGGGTCGTCTGCTGCAGAAGCCACTGCTGCTGCAGTCCAACTCGTTCTCCAGACTGTCGTAGGACGAGTCCGTCAGAGGGAACAGCCAGGAGTCTGAGGAGTGAATGAGACGGATGACTTGCATGTTGAAAAATAAATAAATAAAGTCAATAGTATAGCATGTCGAAAAATAATTAAATAAAGTCAATAGTATAGCATGTCGAAAAATAATTAAATAAAATCAATAGTATAGCATGTCGAAAAATAAATAAAATCAATAGTATAGCATGTCGAAAAATAATTAAATAAAGTCAATAGTATATCATGTCGAAAAATAATTAAATAAAGTCAATAGTATATCATGTCGAAAAATAATTAAATGAAGTCAATAGTATAGCATGTCGAAAAATAATTAAATAAAGTCAATAGTATATCATGTCGAAAAATAATTAAATAAAGTCAATAGTATAGCATGTCGAAAAATAATTAAATAAAATCAATAGTATATCATGTCGAAAAATAAATAAATAAAGTCAATAGTATAGCATGTCGAAAAATAAATAAATAAAGTCAATAGTATAGCATGTCGAAAAATAATTAAATGAAGTCAATAGTATAGCATGTCGAAAAATAATTAAATAAAGTCAATAGTATAGCATGTCGAAAAATAATTAAATAAAGTCAATAGTATAGCATGTCGAAAAATAAATAAATAAAGTCAATAGTATAGCATGTCGAAAAATAATTAAATAAAGTCAATAGTATAGCATGTCGAAAAATAATTAAATAAAGTCAATAGTATAGCATGTCGAAAAATAAATAAATAAAGTCAATAGTATAGCATGTCGAAAAATAATTAAATAAAGTCAATAGTATAGCATGTCGAAAAATAATTAAATAAAGTCAATAGTATAGCATGTCGAAAAATAATTAAATAAAGTCAATAGTATAGCATGTCGAAAAATAATTAAATAAAGTCAATAGTATAGCATGTCGAAAAATAATTAAATAAAGTCAATAGTATAGCATGTCGAAAAATAATTAAATAAAGTCAATAGTATAGCATGTCGAAAAATAATTAAATAAAGTCAGTAGTATAGCATGTCGAAAAATAATTAAATAAAGTCATAGTATAGCATGTCGAAAAATAATTAAATAAAGTCAATAGTATAGCATGTCGAAAAATAAATAAATAAAATCAATAGTATAGCATGTCGAAAAATAATTAAATAAAGTCATAGTATAGCATGTCGAAAAATAATTAAATAAAGTCAATAGTATAGCATGTCGAAAAATAATTAAATAAAGTCAATAGTATAGCATGTCGAAAAATAATTAAATAAAGTCAATAGTATAGCATGTCGAAAAATAAATAAATAAAGTCAATAGTATAGCATGTCGAAAAATAAATAAATAAAGTCAATAGTATAGCATGTCGAAAAATAATTAAATAAAGTCAATAGTATAGCATGTCGAAAAATAATTAAATAAAATCAATAGTATAGCATGTCGAAAAATAATTAAATAAAATCAATAGTATATCATGTCGAAAAATAATTAAATAAAATCAATAGTATATCATGTCGAAAAATAAATAAATAAAGTCAATAGTATAGCATGTCGAAAAATAAATAAATAAAGTCAATAGTATAGCATGTCGAAAAATAATTAAATAAAATCAATAGTATATCATGTCGAAAAATAATTAAATAAAGTCAATAGTATAGCATGTCGAAAAATAATTAAATAAAGTCAATAGTATAGCATGTCGAAAAATAATTAAATAAAGTCAATAGTATAGCATGTCGAAAAATAATTAAATAAAGTCAATAGTATATCATGTCGAAAAATAAATAAATAAAGTCAATAGTATAGCATGTCGAAAAATAATTAAATAAAGTCAATAGTATAGCATGTCGAAAAATAATTAAATAAAGTCAATAGTATATCATGTCGAAAAATAATTAAATAAAGTCAATAGTATAGCATGTCGAAAAATAAATAAATAAAGTCAATAGTATAGCATGTCGAAAAATAATTAAATAAAATCAATAGTATAGCATGTCGAAAAATAAATAAAATCAATAGTATAGCATGTCGAAAAATAATTAAAGTCAATAGTATAGCATGTCGAAAAATAATTAAATAAAGTCAATAGTATAGCATGTCGAAAAATAATTAAATAAAGTCAATAGTATGTCGAAAAATAATTAAATAAAGTCAATAGTATAGCATGTCGAAAAATAATTAAATAAAGTCAATAGTATATCATGTCGAAAAATAATTAAATAAAGTCAATAGTATAGCATGTCGAAAAATAATTAAATAAAGTCAATAGTATGTCGAAAAATAATTAAATAAAGTCAATAGTATAGCATGTCGAAAAATAATTAAATAAAGTCAATAGTATATCATGTCGAAAAATAATTAAATAAAGTCAATAGTATAGCATGTCGAAAAATAATTAAATAAAGTCAATAGTATGTCGAAAAATAATTAAATAAAGTCAATAGTATAGCATGTCGAAAAATAATTAAATAAAGTCAATAGTATATCATGTCGAAAAATAATTAAATAAAGTCAATAGTATAGCATGTCGAAAAATAATTAAATAAAGTCAATAGTATGTCGAAAAATAATTAAATAAAGTCAATAGTATAGCATGTCGAAAAATAATTAAATAAAGTCAATAGTATATCATGTCGAAAAATAATTAAATAAAGTCAATAGTATAGCATGTCGAAAAATAATTAAATAAAGTCAATAGTATAGCATGTCGAAAAATAATTAAATAAAGTCAATAGTATATCATGTCGAAAAATAAATAAATAAAGTCAATAGTATAGCATGTCGAAAAATAATTAAATAAAGTCAATAGTATAGCATGTCGAAAAATAATTAAATAAAGTCAATAGTATATCATGTCGAAAAATAAATAAATAAAGTCAATAGTATAGCATGTCGAAAAATAATTAAATAAAATCAATAGTATAGCATGTCGAAAAATAAATAAAATCAATAGTATAGCATGTCGAAAAATAATTAAATAAAGTCAATAGTATAGCATGTCGAAAAATAATTAAATAAAGTCAATAGTATATCATGTCGAAAAATAATTAAATAAAGTCAATAGTATAGCATGTCGAAAAATAATTAAATAAAGTCAATAGTATAGCATGTCGAAAAATAATTAAATGAAGTCAATAGTATAGCATGTCGAAAAATAAATAAATAAAGTCAATAGTATATCATGTCGAAAAATAATTAAATAAAGTCAATAGTATAGCATGTCGAAAAATAATTAAATAAAGTCAATAGTATAGCATGTCGAAAAATAATTAAATAAAGTCAATAGTATATCATGTCGAAAAATAATTAAATAAAGTCAATAGTATAGCATGTCGAAAAATAATTAAATAAAGTCAATAGTATAGCATGTCGAAAAATAATTAAATAAAGTCAATAGTATAGCATGTCGAAAAATAATTAAATGAAGTCAATAGTATAGCATGTCGAAAAATAAATAAATAAAGTCAATAGTATATCATGTCGAAAAATAATTAAATAAAGTCAATAGTATATCATGTCGAAAAATAATTAAATAAAGTCAATAGTATAGCATGTCGAAAAATAATTAAATAAAGTCAATAGTATAGCATGTCGAAAAATAATTAAATAAAGTCAATAGTATAGCATGTCGAAAAATAATTAAATAAAGTCAATAGTATAGCATGTCGAAAAATAATTAAATAAAGTCAATAGTATAGCATGTCGAAAAATAATTAAATAAAATCAATAGTATAGCATGTCGAAAAATAATTAAATAAAGTCATAGTATAGCATGTCGAAAAATAATTAAATAAAGTCATAGTATAGCATGTCGAAAAATAATTAAATAAAGTCATAGTATAGCATGTCGAAAAATAATTAAATAAAGTCAGTAGTATAGCATGTCGAAAAATAATTAAATAAAGTCATAGTATAGCATGTCGAAAAATAATTAAATAAAGTCAATAGTATAGCATGTCGAAAAATAATTAAATAAAGTCAATAGTATAGCATGTCGAAAAATAATTAAATAAAGTCATAGTATAGCATGTCGAAAAATAATTAAATAAAGTCAATAGTATAGCATGTCGAAAAATAATTAAATAAAGTCAATAGTATAGGATGTCGAAAAATAATTAAATAAAGTCAATAGTATAGCATGTCGAAAAATAATTAAATAAAGTCAATAGTATAGCATGTCGAAAAATAATTAAATAAAGTCAATAGTATATCATGTCGAAAAATAATTAAATAAAGTCAATAGTATAGCATGTCGAAAAATAATTAAATAAAGTCAATAGTATAGCATGTCGAAAAATAATTAAATAAAGTCAATAGTATAGCATGTCGAAAAATAATTAAATAAAGTCAATAGTATAGCATGTCGAAAAATAATTAAATAAAGTCAATAGTATAGCATGTCGAAAAATAATTAAATAAAGTCAATAGTATAGCATGTCGAAAAATAATTAAATAAAGTCAATAGTATAGCATGTCGAAAAATAATTAAATAAAGTCAATAGTATATCATGTCGAAAAATAATTAAATAAAGTCAATAGTATAGCATGTCGAAAAATAATTAAATAAAGTCAATAGTATATCATGTCGAAAAATAATTAAATAAAGTCAATAGTATAGCATGTCGACAAATAATTAAATAAAGTCAATAGTATAGCATGTCGAAAAATAATTAAATAAAGTCAATAGTATATCATGTCGAAAAATAATTAAATAAAGTCAATAGTATAGGATGTCGAAAAATAATTAAATAAAGTCAATAGTATAGCATGTCGAAAAATAATTAAATAAAGTCAATAGTATAGGATGTCGAAAAATAATTAAATAAAGTCAATAGTATAGCATGTCGAAAAATAATTAAATAAAGTCAATAGTATAGCATGTCGAAAAATAATTAAATAAAGTCAATAGTATAGCATGTCGAAAAATAATTAAATAAAGTCAATAGTATAGCATGTCGAAAAATAATTAAATAAAGTCAATAGTATAGCATGTCGAAAAATAATTAAATAAAGTCAATAGTATAGCATGTCGAAAAATAATTAAATAAAGTCAATAGTATATCATGTCGAAAAATAAATAAATAAAGTCAATAGTATAGCATGTCGAAAAATAATTAAATGAAGTCAATAGTATAGCATGTCGAAAAATAATTAAATAAAGTCAATAGTATAGCATGTCGAAAAATAATTAAATAAAGTCAATAGTATATCATGTCGACAAATAATTAAATAAAGTCAATAGTATAGCATGTCGAAAAATAATTAAATAAAGTCAATAGTATATCATGTCGAAAAATAATTAAATAAAGTCAATAGTATAGCATGTCGAAAAATAATTAAATAAAGTCAATAGTATAGCATGTCGAAAAATTATTAAATAAAGTCAATAGTATAGCATGTCGAAAAATAATTAAATAAAGTCAATAGTATAGCATGTCGAAAAATAATTAAATAAAGTCAATAGTATAGCATGTCGAAAAATAATTAAATAAAGTCAATAGTATAGCATGTCGAAAAATAATTAAATAAAGTCAATAGTATATCATGTCGAAAAATAAATAAATAAAGTCAATAGTATAGCATGTCGAAAAATAATTAAATGAAGTCAATAGTATAGCATGTCGAAAAATAATTAAATAAAGTCAATAGTATAGCATGTCGAAAAATAATTAAATAAAGTCAATAGTATATCATGTCGACAAATAATTAAATAAAGTCAATAGTATAGCATGTCGAAAAATAATTAAATAAAGTCAATAGTATATCATGTCGAAAAATAATTAAATAAAGTCAATAGTATAGCATGTCGAAAAATAATTAAATAAAGTCAATAGTATAGCATGTCGAAAAATTATTAAATAAAGTCAATAGTATAGCATGTCGAAAAATAAATAAATAAAGTCAATAGTATAGCATGTCGAAAAATAATTAAATTAAGTCAATAGTATAGCATGTCGAAAAATAATTAAATAAAGTCAATAGTATAGCATGTCGAAAAATAATTAAATAAAGTCAATAGTATAGCATGTCGAAAAATAAATAAATAAAGTCAATAGTATAGCATGTCGAAAAATAATTAAATAAAGTCAATAGTATAGCATGTCGAAAAATAATTAAATAAAGTCAATAGTATAGCATGTCGAAAAATAATTAAATAAAGTCAATAGTATAGCATGTCGAAAAATAATTAAATAAAGTCAATAGTATAGCATGTCGAAAAATAATTAAATAAAGTCATAGTATAGATGTCGAAAAATAATTAAATAAAGTCATAGTATAGCATGTCGAAAAATAATTAAATAAAGTCAGTAGTATAGCATGTCGAAAAATAATTAAATAAAGTCATAGTATAGAATGTCGAAAAATAATTAAATAAAGTCAATAGTATAGCATGTCGAAAAATAATTAAATAAAGTCAATAGTATAGCATGTCGAAAAATAATTAAATAAAATCAATAGTATAGCATGTCGAAAAATAATTAAATAAAGTCATAGTATAGCATGTCGAAAAATAATTAAATAAAGTCATAGTATAGCATGTCGAAAAATAATTAAATAAAGTCATAGTATAGCATGTCGAAAAATAATTAAATAAAGTCAGTAGTATAGCATGTCGAAAAATAATTAAATAAAGTCATAGTATAGCATGTCGAAAAATAATTAAATAAAGTCAATAGTATAGCATGTCGAAAAATAATTAAATAAAATCAATAGTATAGCATGTCGAAAAATAATTAAATAAAGTCATAGTATAGCATGTCGAAAAATAATTAAATAAAGTCAATAGTATAGCATGTCGAAAAATAATTAAATAAAGTCAATAGTATAGGATGTCGAAAAATAATTAAATAAAGTCAATAGTATAGCATGTCGAAAAATAATTAAATAAAGTCAATAGTATAGCATGTCGAAAAATAATTAAATAAAGTCAATAGTATATCATGTCGAAAAATAATTAAATAAAGTCAATAGTATAGCATGTCGAAAAATAATTAAATAAAGTCAATAGTATAGCATGTCGAAAAATAATTAAATAAAGTCAATAGTATAGCATGTCGAAAAATAATTAAATAAAGTCAATAGTATAGCATGTCGAAAAATAATTAAATAAAGTCAATAGTATAGCATGTCGAAAAATAATTAAATAAAGTCAATAGTATAGCATGTCGAAAAATAATTAAATAAAGTCAATAGTATAGCATGTCGAAAAATAATTAAATAAAGTCAATAGTATATCATGTCGAAAAATAATTAAATAAAGTCAATAGTATAGCATGTCGAAAAATAATTAAATAAAGTCAATAGTATATCATGTCGAAAAATAATTAAATAAAGTCAATAGTATAGCATGTCGACAAATAATTAAATAAAGTCAATAGTATAGCATGTCGAAAAATAATTAAATAAAGTCAATAGTATATCATGTCGAAAAATAATTAAATAAAGTCAATAGTATAGGATGTCGAAAAATAATTAAATAAAGTCAATAGTATAGCATGTCGAAAAATAATTAAATAAAGTCAATAGTATAGGATGTCGAAAAATAATTAAATAAAGTCAATAGTATAGCATGTCGAAAAATAATTAAATAAAGTCAATAGTATAGCATGTCGAAAAATAATTAAATAAAGTCAATAGTATAGCATGTCGAAAAATAATTAAATAAAGTCAATAGTATAGCATGTCGAAAAATAATTAAATAAAGTCAATAGTATAGCATGTCGAAAAATAATTAAATAAAGTCAATAGTATAGCATGTCGAAAAATAATTAAATAAAGTCAATAGTATATCATGTCGAAAAATAAATAAATAAAGTCAATAGTATAGCATGTCGAAAAATAATTAAATGAAGTCAATAGTATAGCATGTCGAAAAATAATTAAATAAAGTCAATAGTATAGCATGTCGAAAAATAATTAAATAAAGTCAATAGTATATCATGTCGACAAATAATTAAATAAAGTCAATAGTATAGCATGTCGAAAAATAATTAAATAAAGTCAATAGTATATCATGTCGAAAAATAATTAAATAAAGTCAATAGTATAGCATGTCGAAAAATAATTAAATAAAGTCAATAGTATAGCATGTCGAAAAATAATTAAATAAAGTCAATAGTATAGCATGTCGAAAAATAAATAAATAAAGTCAATAGTATAGCATGTCGAAAAATAATTAAATTAAGTCAATAGTATAGCATGTCGAAAAATAATTAAATAAAGTCAATAGTATAGCATGTCGAAAAATAATTAAATAAAGTCAATAGTATAGCATGTCGAAAAATAAATAAATAAAGTCAATAGTATAGCATGTCGAAAAATAATTAAATAAAGTCAATAGTATAGCATGTCGAAAAATAATTAAATAAAGTCAATAGTATAGCATGTCGAAAAATAATTAAATAAAGTCAATAGTATAGCATGTCGAAAAATAATTAAATAAAGTCAATAGTATAGCATGTCGAAAAATAATTAAATAAAGTCATAGTATAGATGTCGAAAAATAATTAAATAAAGTCATAGTATAGCATGTCGAAAAATAATTAAATAAAGTCAGTAGTATAGCATGTCGAAAAATAATTAAATAAAGTCATAGTATAGAATGTCGAAAAATAATTAAATAAAGTCAATAGTATAGCATGTCGAAAAATAAATAAATAAAATCAATAGTATAGCATGTCGAAAAATAATTAAATAAAGTCATAGTATAGCATGTCGAAAAATAATTAAATAAAGTCAATAGTATAGCATGTCGAAAAATAATTAAATAAAGTCAATAGTATAGGATGTCGAAAAATAAATAAATAAAGTCAATAGTATAGCATGTCGAAAAATAAATAAATAAAGTCAATAGTATAGCATGTCGAAAAATAATTAAATAAAGTCAATAGTATAGCATGTCGAAAAATAATTAAATAAAATCAATAGTATATCATGTCGAAAAATAAATAAATAAAGTCAATAGTATAGCATGTCGAAAAATAATTAAATGAAGTCAATAGTATAGCATGTCGAAAAATAATTAAATAAAGTCAATAGTATAGCATGTCGAAAAATAATTAAATAAAGTCAATAGTATAGCATGTCGAAAAATAATTAAATAAAGTCAATAGTATAGCATGTCGAAAAATAATTAAATAAAGTCAATAGTATAGCATGTCGAAAAATAATTAAATAAAGTCAATAGTATAGCATGTCGAAAAATAATTAAATAAAATCAATAGTATAGCATGTCGAAAAATAATTAAATAAAGTCAATAGTATAGCATGTCGAAAAATAATTAAATAAAGTCAATAGTATAGCATGTCGAAAAATAATTAAATAAAGTCATAGTATAGCATGTCGAAAAATAATTAAATAAAGTCAATAGTATAGCATGCCGAAAAATAATTAAATAAAATCAATAGTATAGCATGTCGAAAAATAATTAAATAAAGTCATAGTATAGCATGTCGAAAAATAATTAAATAAAGTCAGTAGTATAGCATGTCGAAAAATAATTAAATAAAGTCATAGTATAGCATGTCGAAAAATAATTAAATAAAGTCAATAGTATAGCATGTCGAAAAATAATTAAATAAAGTCAATAGTATAGCATGTCGAAAAATAATTAAATAAAGTCAATAGTATATCATGTCGAAAAATAAATAAATAAAGTCAATAGTATAGCATGTCGAAAAATAATTAAATAAAGTCAATAGTATAGCATGTCGAAAAATAATTAAATAAAGTCAATAGTATAGCATGTCGAAAAATAATTAAATAAAGTCAATAGTATATCATGTCGAAAAATAATTAAATAAAGTCAATAGTATATCATGTCGAAAAATAATTAAATGAAGTCAATAGTATAGCATGTCGAAAAATAAATGAATAAAGTCAATAGTATAGCATGTCGAAAAATAATTAAATGAAGTCAATAGTATAGCATGTCGAAAAATAATTAAATAAAGTCAATAGTATATCATGTCGACAAATAATTAAATAAAGTCAATAGTATAGCATGTCGAAAAATAATTAAATAAAGTCAATAGTATAGCATGTCGAAAAATAATTAAATAAAGTCAATAGTATAGCATGTCGAAAAATAATTAAATAAAGTCAATAGTATAGCATGTCGAAAAATAATTAAATAAAGTCAATAGTATATCATGTCGAAAAATAAATAAATAAAGTCAATAGTATAGCATGTCGAAAAATAATTAAATAAAGTCAATAGTATAGCATGTCGAAAAATAATTAAATAAAGTCAATAGTATATCATGTCGAAAAATAATTAAATAAAGTCAATAGTATAGCATGTCGAAAAATAAATAAATAAAGTCAATAGTATAGCATGTCGAAAAATAATTAAATAAAATCAATAGTATAGCATGTCGAAAAATAAATAAAATCAATAGTATAGCATGTCGAAAAATAATTAAATAAAGTCAATAGTATATCATGTCGAAAAATAATTAAATGAAGTCAATAGTATAGCATGTCGAAAAATAAATGAATAAAGTCAATAGTATAGCATGTCGAAAAATAATTAAATGAAGTCAATAGTATATCATGTCGAAAAATAAATAAATAAAGTCAATAGTATAGCATGTCGAAAAATAATTAAATAAAGTCAATAGTATAGCATGTCGAAAAATAATTAAATAAAGTCAATAGTATATCATGTCGAAAAATAATTAAATAAAGTCAATAGTATAGCATGTCGAAAAATAAATAAATAAAGTCAATAGTATAGCATGTCGAAAAATAATTAAATAAAATCAATAGTATAGCATGTCGAAAAATAAATAAAATCAATAGTATAGCATGTCGAAAAATAAATAAATAAAGTCAATAGTATAGCATGTCGAAAAATAATTAAATGAAGTCAATAGTATAGCATGTCGAAAAATAATTAAATAAAGTCAATAGTATAGCATGTCGAAAAATAATTAAATAAAGTCAATAGTATAGCATGTCGAAAAATAATTAAATAAAATCAATAGTATAGCATGTCGAAAAATAATTAAATAAAGTCAATAGTATAGCATGTCGAAAAATAATTAAATAAAGTCAATAGTATAGCATGTCGAAAAATAATTAAATAAAGTCAATAGTATAGCATGTCGAAAAATAATTAAATAAAGTCAATAGTATAGCATGTCGAAAAATAATTAAATAAAGTCAATAGTATAGCATGTCGAAAAATAATTAAATAAAGTCATAGTATAGCATGTCGAAAAATAATTAAATAAAGTCAGTAGTATAGCATGTCGAAAAATAATTAAATAAAGTCATAGTATAGAATGTCGAAAAATAATTAAATAAAGTCAATAGTATAGCATGTCGAAAAATAAATAAATAAAATCAATAGTATAGCATGTCGAAAAATAATTAAATAAAGTCATAGTATAGCATGTCGAAAAATAATTAAATAAAGTCAATAGTATAGCATGTCGAAAAATAATTAAATAAAGTCAATAGTATAGGATGTCGAAAAATAAATAAATAAAGTCAATAGTATAGCATGTCGAAAAATAAATAAATAAAGTCAATAGTATAGCATGTCGAAAAATAATTAAATAAAGTCAATAGTATAGCATGTCGAAAAATAATTAAATAAAATCAATAGTATATCATGTCGAAAAATAAATAAATAAAGTCAATAGTATAGCATGTCGAAAAATAATTAAATGAAGTCAATAGTATAGCATGTCGAAAAATAATTAAATAAAGTCAATAGTATAGCATGTCGAAAAATAATTAAATAAAGTCAATAGTATAGCATGTCGAAAAATAATTAAATAAAGTCAATAGTATAGCATGTCGAAAAATAATTAAATAAAGTCAATAGTATAGCATGTCGAAAAATAATTAAATAAAGTCAATAGTATAGCATGTCGAAAAATAATTAAATAAAATCAATAGTATAGCATGTCGAAAAATAATTAAATAAAGTCAATAGTATAGCATGTCGAAAAATAATTAAATAAAGTCAGTAGTATAGCATGTCGAAAAATAATTAAATAAAGTCATAGTATAGCATGTCGAAAAATAATTAAATAAAGTCAATAGTATAGCATGCCGAAAAATAATTAAATAAAATCAATAGTATAGCATGTCGAAAAATAATTAAATAAAGTCATAGTATAGCATGTCGAAAAATAATTAAATAAAGTCAGTAGTATAGCATGTCGAAAAATAATTAAATAAAGTCATAGTATAGCATGTCGAAAAATAATTAAATAAAGTCAATAGTATAGCATGCCGAAAAATAATTAAATAAAATCAATAGTATAGCATGTCGAAAAATAATTAAATAAAGTCAATAGTATAGCATGTCGAAAAATAATTAAATAAAGTCAATAGTATAGCATGTCGAAAAATAATTAAATAAAGTCAATAGTATAGCATGCCGAAAAATAATTAAATAAAATCAATAGTATAGCATGTCGAAAAATAATTAAATAAAGTCAATAGTATAGCATGTCGAAAAATAATTAAATAAAATCAATAGTATATCATGTCGAAAAATAATTAAATAAAGTCAATAGTATAGCATGTCGAAAAATAATTAAATAAAGTCAGTAGTATAGCATGTCGAAAAATAATTAAATAAAGTCAATAGTATAGCATGTCGAAAAATAATTAAATAAAGTCAATAGTATAGCATGTCGAAAAATAATTAAATAAAGTCAATAGTATAGCATGTCGAAAAATAATTAAATAAAGTCATAGTATAGCATGTCGAAAAATAATTAAATAAAGTCAATAGTATATCATGTCGAAAAATAATTAAATAAAATCAATAGTATAGCATGTCGAAAAATAAATAAATAAAATCAATAGTATAGCATGTCGAAAAATAAATAAATAAAATCAATAGTATAGCATGTCGAAAAATAAATAAATAAAATCAATAGTATAGCATGTCGAAAAATAATTAAATAAAGTCATAGTATAGCATGTCGAAAAATAATTAAATAAAGTCAATAGTATAGCATGTCGAAAAATAATTAAATAAAGTCAATAGTATAGCATGTCGAAAAATAATTAAATAAAATCAATAGTATAGGATGTCGAAAAATAAATAAATAAAGTCAATAGTATAGCACAGGGGTGGCCAACCCGCGGCTCCCGAGCCGCATGCGGCTCTTTGCCCGGTTTCATGCGGCTCTTACGTTCATATCGAAGTTTGTATTTGTGTTTTTTTAATGTGCGTGTTCGCTTCGCTTGAGTTAAATACGGTATTTTCGTCAAACGCGCATGTGCGGCCACAGATTACGTTCCTCGTCGACCCATTTAACGCCGAGACGGACTGTTTGAAAGCCCCGCTAGTCACAGATGAGGCTGCGGCTGAGTTGGAGATGATCGATCTTTGTGAGGAGGACCAACTCAAACCTGCTTTAAGGGACGGGACCATTGAGTTCTGGAAAAGTGTGCCAATGAAAAAATACCCCAATGTCAAACGGGCTGCGCTTAAGATACTGTCAATGTTTGGGTCAACATACGTCTGCGAGTCTGTGTTTTCTACCCTGAAACACGTGAAATCAAAGCATCATCTGTTCTGACTGACACCATGTGAAAGAATTGCTTCGAGTGGCAACAATGGAATACAAGCCAGATTTGAAGAGGATTGTTCAAGGCAAGGAATGCCAGAAGTCCCACTAAGTAACATGCATAGTAAAAGAAAAACACTATTGTAAATTATTATATTTTTGTTTGTGGACTTGGTTGAACTGAGAGTTTGTCTGTGTGACACAGTGCACACAATGTTCATTGTTGAAAATGACTGGCCTGTGGTCTTAGGAGTCAATTTCTGTCATTATCATATTGGTGTGTGACATTTACAATAAATCTGGCTGAGCAAAGGTATGTGTGTGTGTGAGGAAGGGATAGGGTGATGTTCATGTGTGCCCATGTGTATGATGTGGCTCTTTGCGGTAACACAGTAAAAAATGTGGCTCTTGGTCTCTGACTGGTTGGCCACCCCTGGTATAGCATGTCGAAAAATAAATAAATAAAGTCAATAGTATAGCATGTCGAAAAATAATTAAATAAAGTCAATAGTATAGCATGTCGAAAAATAATTAAATAAAGTCAATAGTATAGCATGTCGAAAAATAATTAAATAAAGTCAATAGTATAGCATGTCGAAAAATAATTAAATAAAGTCAATAGTATAGCATGTCGAAAAATAATTAAATAAAGTCAATAGTATAGCATGTCGAAAAATAATTAAATAAAGTCAATAGTATAGCATGTCGAAAAATAATTAAATAAAGTCAATAGTATAGCATGTCGAAAAATAATTAAATAAAGTCAATAGTATAGCATGTCGAAAAATAATTAAATAAAGTCATAGTATAGCATGTCGAAAAATAATTAAATAAAGTCATAGTATAGCATGTCGAAAAATAATTAAATAAAGTCAATAGTATAGCATGTCGAAAAATAATTAAATAAAATCAATAGTATAGCATGTCGAAAAATAATTAAATAAAGTCAATAGTATAGCATGTCGAAAAATAATTAAATAAAGTCAATAGTATAGCACAGGGGTGGCCAACCCGCGGCTCCCGAGCCGCATGCGGCTCTTTGCCCGGTTTCATGCGGCTCTTACGTTCATATCGAAGTTTGTATTTGTGTTTTTTTAATGTGCGTGTTCGCTTCGCTTGAGTTAAATACGGTATTTTCGTCAAACGCGCATGTGCGGCCACAGATTACGTTCCTCGTCGACCCATTTAACGCCGAGACGGACTGTTTGAAAGCCCCGCTAGTCACAGATGAGGCTGCGGCTGAGTTGGAGATGATCGATCTTTGTGAGGAGGACCAACTCAAACCTGCTTTAAGGGACGGGACCATTGAGTTCTGGAAAAGTGTGCCAATGAAAAAATACCCCAATGTCAAACGGGCTGCGCTTAAGATACTGTCAATGTTTGGGTCAACATACGTCTGCGAGTCTGTGTTTTCTACCCTGAAACACGTGAAATCAAAGCATCATCTGTTCTGACTGACACCATGTGAAAGAATTGCTTCGAGTGGCAACAATGGAATACAAGCCAGATTTGAAGAGGATTGTTCAAGGCAAGGAATGCCAGAAGTCCCACTAAGTAACATGCATAGTAAAAGAAAAACACTATTGTAAATTATTATATTTTTGTTTGTGGACTTGGTTGAACTGAGAGTTTGTCTGTGTGACACAGTGCACACAATGTTCATTGTTGAAAATGACTGGCCTGTGGTCTTAGGAGTCAATTTCTGTCATTATCATATTGGTGTGTGACATTTACAATAAATCTGGCTGAGCAAAGGTATGTGTGTGTGTGAGGAAGGGATAGGGTGATGTTCATGTGTGCCCATGTGTATGATGTGGCTCTTTGCGGTAACACAGTAAAAAATGTGGCTCTTGGTCTCTGACTGGTTGGCCACCCCTGGTATAGCATGTCGAAAAATAAATAAATAAAGTCAATAGTATAGCATGTCGAAAAATAAATAAATAAAGTCAATAGTATAGCATGTCGAAAAATAAATAAATAAAGTCAATAGTATAGCATGTCGAAAAATAATTAAATAAAGTCAATAGTATAGCATGTCGAAAAATAAATAAATAAAGTCAATAGTATAGCATGTCGAAAAATAAATAAATAAAGTCAATAGTATAGCATGTCGAAAAATAATTAAATAAAATCAATAGTATAGCATGTCGAAAAATAATTAAATAAAGTCAATAGTATAGCATGTCGAAAAATAAATAAATAAAGTCAATAGTATAGCATGTCGAAAAATAATTAAATAAAGTCAATAGTATAGCATGTCGAAAAATAATTAAATAAAATCAATAGTATAGCATGTCGAAAAATAATTAAATAAAGTCATAGTATAGCATGTCGAAAAATAATTAAATAAAGTCAATAGTATAGCATGTCGAAAAATAATTAAATAAAGTCAATAGTATAGCATGTCGAAAAATAATTAAATAAAGTCAATAGTATAGCATGTCGAAAAATAATTAAATAAAGTCAATAGTATAGCATGTCGAAAAATAATTAAATAAAGTCAATAGTATATCATGTCGAAAAATAATTAAATAAAGTCAATAGTATAGCATGTCGAAAAATAATTAAATAAAGTCATAGTATAGCATGTCGAAAAATAATTAAATAAAGTCAATAGTATAGCATGTCGAAAAATAATTAAATAAAGTCATAGTATAGCATGTCGAAAAATAATTAAATAAAGTCAATAGTATATCATGTCGAAAAATAATTAAATAAAGTCATAGTATAGCATGTCGAAAAATAATTAAATAAAGTCAATAGTATAGCATGTCGAAAAATAATTAAATAAAATCAATAGTATAGCATGTCGAAAAATAATTAAATAAAGTCATAGTATAGCATGTCGAAAAATAATTAAATAAAATCAATAGTATAGCATGCCGAAAAATAATTAAATAAAGTCAATAGTATAGCATGTCGAAAAATAATTAAATAAAGTCAATAGTATAGCATGTCGAAAAATAATTAAATAAAGTCAATAGTATATCATGTCGAAAAATAAATAAATAAAGTCAATAGTATAGCATGTCGAAAAATAATTAAATAAAATCAATAGTATAGCATGTCGAAAAATAAATAAAATCAATAGTATAGCATGTCGAAAAATAATTAAATAAAGTCAATAGTATAGCATGTCGAAAAATAATTAAATAAAGTCAATAGTATATCATGTCGAAAAATAATTAAATAAAGTCAATAGTATAGCATGTCGAAAAATAATTAAATAAAGTCAATAGTATAGCATGTCGAAAAATAATTAAATGAAGTCAATAGTATAGCATGTCGAAAAATAAATAAATAAAGTCAATAGTATATCATGTCGAAAAATAATTAAATAAAGTCAATAGTATAGCATGTCGAAAAATAATTAAATAAAGTCAATAGTATAGCATGTCGAAAAATAATTAAATAAAGTCAATAGTATATCATGTCGAAAAATAATTAAATAAAGTCAATAGTATAGCATGTCGAAAAATAATTAAATAAAGTCAATAGTATAGCATGTCGAAAAATAATTAAATAAAGTCAATAGTATAGCATGTCGAAAAATAATTAAATGAAGTCAATAGTATAGCATGTCGAAAAATAAATAAATAAAGTCAATAGTATATCATGTCGAAAAATAATTAAATAAAGTCAATAGTATATCATGTCGAAAAATAATTAAATAAAGTCAATAGTATAGCATGTCGAAAAATAATTAAATAAAGTCAATAGTATAGCATGTCGAAAAATAATTAAATAAAGTCAATAGTATAGCATGTCGAAAAATAATTAAATAAAGTCAATAGTATAGCATGTCGAAAAATAATTAAATAAAGTCAATAGTATAGCATGTCGAAAAATAATTAAATAAAATCAATAGTATAGCATGTCGAAAAATAATTAAATAAAGTCAATAGTATAGCATGTCGAAAAATAATTAAATAAAGTCATAGTATAGCATGTCGAAAAATAATTAAATAAAGTCATAGTATAGCATGTCGAAAAATAATTAAATAAAGTCATAGTATAGCATGTCGAAAAATAATTAAATAAAGTCAGTAGTATAGCATGTCGAAAAATAATTAAATAAAGTCATAGTATAGCATGTCGAAAAATAATTAAATAAAGTCAATAGTATAGCATGTCGAAAAATAATTAAATAAAATCAATAGTATAGCATGTCGAAAAATAATTAAATAAAGTCATAGTATAGCATGTCGAAAAATAATTAAATAAAGTCAATAGTATAGCATGTCGAAAAATAATTAAATAAAGTCAATAGTATAGGATGTCGAAAAATAATTAAATAAAGTCAATAGTATAGCATGTCGAAAAATAATTAAATAAAGTCAATAGTATAGCATGTCGAAAAATAATTAAATAAAGTCAATAGTATATCATGTCGAAAAATAATTAAATAAAGTCAATAGTATAGCATGTCGAAAAATAATTAAATAAAGTCAATAGTATAGCATGTCGAAAAATAATTAAATAAAGTCAATAGTATAGCATGTCGAAAAATAATTAAATAAAGTCAATAGTATAGCATGTCGAAAAATAATTAAATAAAGTCAATAGTATAGCATGTCGAAAAATAATTAAATAAAGTCAATAGTATAGCATGTCGAAAAATAATTAAATAAAGTCAATAGTATAGCATGTCGAAAAATAATTAAATAAAGTCAATAGTATATCATGTCGAAAAATAATTAAATAAAGTCAATAGTATAGCATGTCGAAAAATAATTAAATAAAGTCAATAGTATATCATGTCGAAAAATAATTAAATAAAGTCAATAGTATAGCATGTCGACAAATAATTAAATAAAGTCAATAGTATAGCATGTCGAAAAATAATTAAATAAAGTCAATAGTATATCATGTCGAAAAATAATTAAATAAAGTCAATAGTATAGGATGTCGAAAAATAATTAAATAAAGTCAATAGTATAGCATGTCGAAAAATAATTAAATAAAGTCAATAGTATAGGATGTCGAAAAATAATTAAATAAAGTCAATAGTATAGCATGTCGAAAAATAATTAAATAAAGTCAATAGTATAGCATGTCGAAAAATAATTAAATAAAGTCAATAGTATAGCATGTCGAAAAATAATTAAATAAAGTCAATAGTATAGCATGTCGAAAAATAATTAAATAAAGTCAATAGTATAGCATGTCGAAAAATAATTAAATAAAGTCAATAGTATAGCATGTCGAAAAATAATTAAATAAAGTCAATAGTATATCATGTCGAAAAATAAATAAATAAAGTCAATAGTATAGCATGTCGAAAAATAATTAAATGAAGTCAATAGTATAGCATGTCGAAAAATAATTAAATAAAGTCAATAGTATAGCATGTCGAAAAATAATTAAATAAAGTCAATAGTATATCATGTCGACAAATAATTAAATAAAGTCAATAGTATAGCATGTCGAAAAATAATTAAATAAAGTCAATAGTATATCATGTCGAAAAATAATTAAATAAAGTCAATAGTATAGCATGTCGAAAAATAATTAAATAAAGTCAATAGTATAGCATGTCGAAAAATTATTAAATAAAGTCAATAGTATAGCATGTCGAAAAATAAATAAATAAAGTCAATAGTATAGCATGTCGAAAAATAATTAAATTAAGTCAATAGTATAGCATGTCGAAAAATAATTAAATAAAGTCAATAGTATAGCATGTCGAAAAATAATTAAATAAAGTCAATAGTATAGCATGTCGAAAAATAAATAAATAAAGTCAATAGTATAGCATGTCGAAAAATAATTAAATAAAGTCAATAGTATAGCATGTCGAAAAATAATTAAATAAAGTCAATAGTATAGCATGTCGAAAAATAATTAAATAAAGTCAATAGTATAGCATGTCGAAAAATAATTAAATAAAGTCAATAGTATAGCATGTCGAAAAATAATTAAATAAAGTCATAGTATAGATGTCGAAAAATAATTAAATAAAGTCATAGTATAGCATGTCGAAAAATAATTAAATAAAGTCAGTAGTATAGCATGTCGAAAAATAATTAAATAAAGTCATAGTATAGAATGTCGAAAAATAATTAAATAAAGTCAATAGTATAGCATGTCGAAAAATAAATAAATAAAATCAATAGTATAGCATGTCGAAAAATAATTAAATAAAGTCATAGTATAGCATGTCGAAAAATAATTAAATAAAGTCAATAGTATAGCATGTCGAAAAATAATTAAATAAAGTCAATAGTATAGGATGTCGAAAAATAAATAAATAAAGTCAATAGTATAGCATGTCGAAAAATAAATAAATAAAGTCAATAGTATAGCATGTCGAAAAATAATTAAATAAAGTCAATAGTATAGCATGTCGAAAAATAATTAAATAAAATCAATAGTATATCATGTCGAAAAATAAATAAATAAAGTCAATAGTATAGCATGTCGAAAAATAATTAAATGAAGTCAATAGTATAGCATGTCGAAAAATAATTAAATAAAGTCAATAGTATAGCATGTCGAAAAATAATTAAATAAAGTCAATAGTATAGCATGTCGAAAAATAATTAAATAAAGTCAATAGTATAGCATGTCGAAAAATAATTAAATAAAGTCAATAGTATAGCATGTCGAAAAATAATTAAATAAAGTCAATAGTATAGCATGTCGAAAAATAATTAAATAAAATCAATAGTATAGCATGTCGAAAAATAATTAAATAAAGTCAATAGTATAGCATGTCGAAAAATAATTAAATAAAGTCAGTAGTATAGCATGTCGAAAAATAATTAAATAAAGTCATAGTATAGCATGTCGAAAAATAATTAAATAAAGTCAATAGTATAGCATGCCGAAAAATAATTAAATAAAATCAATAGTATAGCATGTCGAAAAATAATTAAATAAAGTCATAGTATAGCATGTCGAAAAATAATTAAATAAAGTCAGTAGTATAGCATGTCGAAAAATAATTAAATAAAGTCATAGTATAGCATGTCGAAAAATAATTAAATAAAGTCAATAGTATAGCATGTCGAAAAATAATTAAATAAAGTCAATAGTATAGCATGTCGAAAAATAATTAAATAAAGTCAATAGTATATCATGTCGAAAAATAAATAAATAAAGTCAATAGTATAGCATGTCGAAAAATAATTAAATAAAGTCAATAGTATAGCATGTCGAAAAATAATTAAATAAAGTCAATAGTATAGCATGTCGAAAAATAATTAAATAAAGTCAATAGTATATCATGTCGAAAAATAATTAAATAAAGTCAATAGTATATCATGTCGAAAAATAATTAAATGAAGTCAATAGTATAGCATGTCGAAAAATAAATGAATAAAGTCAATAGTATAGCATGTCGAAAAATAATTAAATGAAGTCAATAGTATAGCATGTCGAAAAATAATTAAATAAAGTCAATAGTATATCATGTCGACAAATAATTAAATAAAGTCAATAGTATAGCATGTCGAAAAATAATTAAATAAAGTCAATAGTATAGCATGTCGAAAAATAATTAAATAAAGTCAATAGTATAGCATGTCGAAAAATAATTAAATAAAGTCAATAGTATAGCATGTCGAAAAATAATTAAATAAAGTCAATAGTATATCATGTCGAAAAATAAATAAATAAAGTCAATAGTATAGCATGTCGAAAAATAATTAAATAAAGTCAATAGTATAGCATGTCGAAAAATAATTAAATAAAGTCAATAGTATATCATGTCGAAAAATAATTAAATAAAGTCAATAGTATAGCATGTCGAAAAATAAATAAATAAAGTCAATAGTATAGCATGTCGAAAAATAATTAAATAAAATCAATAGTATAGCATGTCGAAAAATAAATAAAATCAATAGTATAGCATGTCGAAAAATAATTAAATAAAGTCAATAGTATATCATGTCGAAAAATAATTAAATGAAGTCAATAGTATAGCATGTCGAAAAATAAATGAATAAAGTCAATAGTATAGCATGTCGAAAAATAATTAAATGAAGTCAATAGTATATCATGTCGAAAAATAAATAAATAAAGTCAATAGTATAGCATGTCGAAAAATAATTAAATAAAGTCAATAGTATAGCATGTCGAAAAATAATTAAATAAAGTCAATAGTATATCATGTCGAAAAATAATTAAATAAAGTCAATAGTATAGCATGTCGAAAAATAAATAAATAAAGTCAATAGTATAGCATGTCGAAAAATAATTAAATAAAATCAATAGTATAGCATGTCGAAAAATAAATAAAATCAATAGTATAGCATGTCGAAAAATAAATAAATAAAGTCAATAGTATAGCATGTCGAAAAATAATTAAATGAAGTCAATAGTATAGCATGTCGAAAAATAATTAAATAAAGTCAATAGTATAGCATGTCGAAAAATAATTAAATAAAGTCAATAGTATAGCATGTCGAAAAATAATTAAATAAAATCAATAGTATAGCATGTCGAAAAATAATTAAATAAAGTCAATAGTATAGCATGTCGAAAAATAATTAAATAAAGTCAATAGTATAGCATGTCGAAAAATAATTAAATAAAGTCAATAGTATAGCATGTCGAAAAATAATTAAATAAAGTCAATAGTATAGCATGTCGAAAAATAATTAAATAAAGTCAATAGTATAGCATGTCGAAAAATAATTAAATAAAGTCATAGTATAGCATGTCGAAAAATAATTAAATAAAGTCAGTAGTATAGCATGTCGAAAAATAATTAAATAAAGTCATAGTATAGAATGTCGAAAAATAATTAAATAAAGTCAATAGTATAGCATGTCGAAAAATAAATAAATAAAATCAATAGTATAGCATGTCGAAAAATAATTAAATAAAGTCATAGTATAGCATGTCGAAAAATAATTAAATAAAGTCAATAGTATAGCATGTCGAAAAATAATTAAATAAAGTCAATAGTATAGGATGTCGAAAAATAAATAAATAAAGTCAATAGTATAGCATGTCGAAAAATAAATAAATAAAGTCAATAGTATAGCATGTCGAAAAATAATTAAATAAAGTCAATAGTATAGCATGTCGAAAAATAATTAAATAAAATCAATAGTATATCATGTCGAAAAATAAATAAATAAAGTCAATAGTATAGCATGTCGAAAAATAATTAAATGAAGTCAATAGTATAGCATGTCGAAAAATAATTAAATAAAGTCAATAGTATAGCATGTCGAAAAATAATTAAATAAAGTCAATAGTATAGCATGTCGAAAAATAATTAAATAAAGTCAATAGTATAGCATGTCGAAAAATAATTAAATAAAGTCAATAGTATAGCATGTCGAAAAATAATTAAATAAAGTCAATAGTATAGCATGTCGAAAAATAATTAAATAAAATCAATAGTATAGCATGTCGAAAAATAATTAAATAAAGTCAATAGTATAGCATGTCGAAAAATAATTAAATAAAGTCAGTAGTATAGCATGTCGAAAAATAATTAAATAAAGTCATAGTATAGCATGTCGAAAAATAATTAAATAAAGTCAATAGTATAGCATGCCGAAAAATAATTAAATAAAATCAATAGTATAGCATGTCGAAAAATAATTAAATAAAGTCATAGTATAGCATGTCGAAAAATAATTAAATAAAGTCAGTAGTATAGCATGTCGAAAAATAATTAAATAAAGTCATAGTATAGCATGTCGAAAAATAATTAAATAAAGTCAATAGTATAGCATGCCGAAAAATAATTAAATAAAATCAATAGTATAGCATGTCGAAAAATAATTAAATAAAGTCAATAGTATAGCATGTCGAAAAATAATTAAATAAAGTCAATAGTATAGCATGTCGAAAAATAATTAAATAAAGTCAATAGTATAGCATGCCGAAAAATAATTAAATAAAATCAATAGTATAGCATGTCGAAAAATAATTAAATAAAGTCAATAGTATAGCATGTCGAAAAATAATTAAATAAAATCAATAGTATATCATGTCGAAAAATAATTAAATAAAGTCAATAGTATAGCATGTCGAAAAATAATTAAATAAAGTCAGTAGTATAGCATGTCGAAAAATAATTAAATAAAGTCAATAGTATAGCATGTCGAAAAATAATTAAATAAAGTCAATAGTATAGCATGTCGAAAAATAATTAAATAAAGTCAATAGTATAGCATGTCGAAAAATAATTAAATAAAGTCATAGTATAGCATGTCGAAAAATAATTAAATAAAGTCAATAGTATATCATGTCGAAAAATAATTAAATAAAATCAATAGTATAGCATGTCGAAAAATAAATAAATAAAATCAATAGTATAGCATGTCGAAAAATAAATAAATAAAATCAATAGTATAGCATGTCGAAAAATAAATAAATAAAATCAATAGTATAGCATGTCGAAAAATAATTAAATAAAGTCATAGTATAGCATGTCGAAAAATAATTAAATAAAGTCAATAGTATAGCATGTCGAAAAATAATTAAATAAAGTCAATAGTATAGCATGTCGAAAAATAATTAAATAAAATCAATAGTATAGGATGTCGAAAAATAAATAAATAAAGTCAATAGTATAGCACAGGGGTGGCCAACCCGCGGCTCCCGAGCCGCATGCGGCTCTTTGCCCGGTTTCATGCGGCTCTTACGTTCATATCGAAGTTTGTATTTGTGTTTTTTTAATGTGCGTGTTCGCTTCGCTTGAGTTAAATACGGTATTTTCGTCAAACGCGCATGTGCGGCCACAGATTACGTTCCTCGTCGACCCATTTAACGCCGAGACGGACTGTTTGAAAGCCCCGCTAGTCACAGATGAGGCTGCGGCTGAGTTGGAGATGATCGATCTTTGTGAGGAGGACCAACTCAAACCTGCTTTAAGGGACGGGACCATTGAGTTCTGGAAAAGTGTGCCAATGAAAAAATACCCCAATGTCAAACGGGCTGCGCTTAAGATACTGTCAATGTTTGGGTCAACATACGTCTGCGAGTCTGTGTTTTCTACCCTGAAACACGTGAAATCAAAGCATCATCTGTTCTGACTGACACCATGTGAAAGAATTGCTTCGAGTGGCAACAATGGAATACAAGCCAGATTTGAAGAGGATTGTTCAAGGCAAGGAATGCCAGAAGTCCCACTAAGTAACATGCATAGTAAAAGAAAAACACTATTGTAAATTATTATATTTTTGTTTGTGGACTTGGTTGAACTGAGAGTTTGTCTGTGTGACACAGTGCACACAATGTTCATTGTTGAAAATGACTGGCCTGTGGTCTTAGGAGTCAATTTCTGTCATTATCATATTGGTGTGTGACATTTACAATAAATCTGGCTGAGCAAAGGTATGTGTGTGTGTGAGGAAGGGATAGGGTGATGTTCATGTGTGCCCATGTGTATGATGTGGCTCTTTGCGGTAACACAGTAAAAAATGTGGCTCTTGGTCTCTGACTGGTTGGCCACCCCTGGTATAGCATGTCGAAAAATAAATAAATAAAGTCAATAGTATAGCATGTCGAAAAATAATTAAATAAAGTCAATAGTATAGCATGTCGAAAAATAATTAAATAAAGTCAATAGTATAGCATGTCGAAAAATAATTAAATAAAGTCAATAGTATAGCATGTCGAAAAATAATTAAATAAAGTCAATAGTATAGCATGTCGAAAAATAATTAAATAAAGTCAATAGTATAGCATGTCGAAAAATAATTAAATAAAGTCAATAGTATAGCATGTCGAAAAATAATTAAATAAAGTCAATAGTATAGCATGTCGAAAAATAATTAAATAAAGTCAATAGTATAGCATGTCGAAAAATAATTAAATAAAGTCAATAGTATAGCATGTCGAAAAATAATTAAATAAAGTCATAGTATAGCATGTCGAAAAATAATTAAATAAAGTCATAGTATAGCATGTCGAAAAATAATTAAATAAAGTCAATAGTATAGCATGTCGAAAAATAATTAAATAAAATCAATAGTATAGCATGTCGAAAAATAATTAAATAAAGTCAATAGTATAGCATGTCGAAAAATAATTAAATAAAGTCAATAGTATAGCACAGGGGTGGCCAACCCGCGGCTCCCGAGCCGCATGCGGCTCTTTGCCCGGTTTCATGCGGCTCTTACGTTCATATCGAAGTTTGTATTTGTGTTTTTTTAATGTGCGTGTTCGCTTCGCTTGAGTTAAATACGGTATTTTCGTCAAACGCGCATGTGCGGCCACAGATTACGTTCCTCGTCGACCCATTTAACGCCGAGACGGACTGTTTGAAAGCCCCGCTAGTCACAGATGAGGCTGCGGCTGAGTTGGAGATGATCGATCTTTGTGAGGAGGACCAACTCAAACCTGCTTTAAGGGACGGGACCATTGAGTTCTGGAAAAGTGTGCCAATGAAAAAATACCCCAATGTCAAACGGGCTGCGCTTAAGATACTGTCAATGTTTGGGTCAACATACGTCTGCGAGTCTGTGTTTTCTACCCTGAAACACGTGAAATCAAAGCATCATCTGTTCTGACTGACACCATGTGAAAGAATTGCTTCGAGTGGCAACAATGGAATACAAGCCAGATTTGAAGAGGATTGTTCAAGGCAAGGAATGCCAGAAGTCCCACTAAGTAACATGCATAGTAAAAGAAAAACACTATTGTAAATTATTATATTTTTGTTTGTGGACTTGGTTGAACTGAGAGTTTGTCTGTGTGACACAGTGCACACAATGTTCATTGTTGAAAATGACTGGCCTGTGGTCTTAGGAGTCAATTTCTGTCATTATCATATTGGTGTGTGACATTTACAATAAATCTGGCTGAGCAAAGGTATGTGTGTGTGTGAGGAAGGGATAGGGTGATGTTCATGTGTGCCCATGTGTATGATGTGGCTCTTTGCGGTAACACAGTAAAAAATGTGGCTCTTGGTCTCTGACTGGTTGGCCACCCCTGGTATAGCATGTCGAAAAATAAATAAATAAAGTCAATAGTATAGCATGTCGAAAAATAAATAAATAAAGTCAATAGTATAGCATGTCGAAAAATAAATAAATAAAGTCAATAGTATAGCATGTCGAAAAATAATTAAATAAAGTCAATAGTATAGCATGTCGAAAAATAATTAAATGAAATCAATAGTATAGCATGTCGAAAAATAATTAAATAAAGTCATAGTATAGCATGTCGAAAAATAATTAAATAAAGTCAATAGTATAGCATGTCGAAAAATAATTAAATAAAGTCAATAGTATAGCATGTCGAAAAATAATTAAATAAAGTCAATAGTATAGCATGTCGAAAAATAATTAAATAAAGTCAATAGTATAGCATGTCGAAAAATAATTAAATAAAGTCAATAGTATATCATGTCGAAAAATAATTAAATAAAGTCAATAGTATAGCATGTCGAAAAATAATTAAATAAAGTCATAGTATAGCATGTCGAAAAATAATTAAATAAAGTCAATAGTATAGCATGTCGAAAAATAATTAAATAAAGTCAATAGTATAGCATGTCGAAAAATAATTAAATAAAGTCAATAGTATAGCATGTCGAAAAATAATTAAATAAAGTCAATAGTATATCATGTCGAAAAATAATTAAATAAAGTCAATAGTATAGCATGTCGAAAAATAATTAAATAAAGTCATAGTATAGCATGTCGAAAAATAATTAAATAAAGTCAATAGTATAGCATGTCGAAAAATAATTAAATAAAGTCATAGTATAGCATGTCGAAAAATAATTAAATAAAGTCAATAGTATATCATGTCGAAAAATAATTAAATAAAGTCATAGTATAGCATGTCGAAAAATAATTAAATAAAGTCAATAGTATAGCATGTCGAAAAATAATTAAATAAAATCAATAGTATAGCATGTCGAAAAATAATTAAATAAAGTCATAGTATAGCATGTCGAAAAATAATTAAATAAAATCAATAGTATAGCATGCCGAAAAATAATTAAATAAAATCAATAGTATAGCATGTCGAAAAATAATTAAATAAAGTCATAGTATAGCATGTCGAAAAATAATTAAATAAAGTCATAGTATAGCATGTCGAAAAATAATTAAATAAAGTCAATAGTATAGCATGCCGAAAAATAATTAAATAAAATCAATAGTATAGCATGTCGAAAAATAATTAAATAAAGTCAATAGTATAGCATGTCGAAAAATAATTAAATAAAGTCAATAGTATAGCATGTCGAAAAATGTAAAAATAAAGTCAAGTCAAACTACATTTATATTATTTTAAAACACAATCAAATTAAAACATCCTCCAACTTCTAGTCCCGTGTCCTCGTGTCACGTTGTTTGTTTGTACCTGATCCCGTCTCGTCGGTGTCGAGTCTCTGTGGCGGCCCACCAAACAGGGAGGAGGGATCCTCGCCCACGATCTGCTGACAGTGTTCAATCATAAACTTCACCAGCTCACAAGCCTGAGAAAGACAACGGTGGATATTAAACTACTGTGTTAGCATTCCTCCACGCTCATCGTCTAACCGACTGTAGCGTTCGACACTTCTCAAGGCTGCGGTGGAGCGATCTCCGGCTTTCTGAAACAAAGTGCCTTTTGCAGCAACGTTTTCGTCCACACAACGAAAGGTCAAACAGTCAAACGCTGATCTGAGACATTCCTGAGGAAAGCTTGATGTGATTTTAGAGGTGTTACAATGAGCTTGTTCGCGCCGGGATTAACCAAGATCTTGTTTTCAAAAATAACATTCAGTTGACAGCTTGTGTGAACGATACCTATTATATACATTCACAAACCAGAGAGTAGTTGTCCTGATCCCAGGCCAGCAGTGGTTCATGAACCCATTACGTCTTTGGTTTTTATGGCGTCATGCAGACAAAACTAATAAACTTCTCTTGGTCACTGAGCGGTGGCATGGCTTACATTAGAACAGTACTGGGCGTCCAAATCAAAATGGCTTTGGTAGCCAAAGTTACAGATGTGGGTTAAATTCCACCGTGCATTATATTTCCTTCTTACCTTCTTAGTTCCTTCTCCCTCCACCTCAGGGCTACAAGGGGCTCCAGGAGGCCAAAGCAGGCTGGGAGCGATGCACACCGACAAATTGAAAGTGGTCATCTGGTTCTCGTGGGCGTTGCCCTGGATGCCGTGCAGCATGGCCAACAGGTAGCGCAGCAGCAGGGCGTTTTCTTTGGGCAGGCGGCAGATCATCCTGCAGAGATACACAACCAGGGAACACAATGATGTCACAGCCTGTAGGTGAAGCTCAGCCACATGTTCAAGCATCTGGACAATCATGCTGTGTCCAATACTTTAAAGGAATAATAAAACCATATAGAGTGTGAGCACGTTACCTCTTTATGTCCTGCACTTGTTCTTCCTCCTCCTCCTCTTCCTCCAGCACGTCCATCCATTCTTCATGCAGCTCACAACAGAACAGGCTGCTCGGGATGCTGCGCAAGAAATCCTGAAAACATCACACGTTGATGAATACATTAAATTCATTGTTTGTATTTCTGTAAAACCTTTTTGGTGTCAGAGAGATCTGATAGAGACAATATCAATACAACCATTAATATAACAGACAAACCTCCGGTGCTGTTGTGCTCAGAGGCTCTCTGTCATCCCTCCAGATAATCTGAGATTATAATCCAGATTAACAAACCAATCTGCTGTGAACAGCTTGTCCTGGTAACGTAGCCGGGGAAGCGGATTGGTTTTGTGTTTACTGATTTGAGTCAATAAGGTGACGAACACACACACACACACACACACACACACACACACACACACACACACACACACACACACACACACACACACACACACACACACACACACACACACACACACACACACACACACACACACACACACACACACACACACACACACGCTCACACTCGCTCACACTGTCTCACCTTAAAGACTCCGGCGATGAGGAAGACGTGGTCTCTTGTCAGAGGGAGTTGAAACTCTCCGGCGTCCAGAGAGTCCCGCAGCTCCCTGACGGCCCGAGCGCCCGCCGGCCGTCTGAAGATCCCCCGCGTCCACGAGCCCTCGTGGTACAGGAACGCCATCATGTCCTGGTCAGAGGGGGAGAGAGGAGGGTGTACTTCTTGCTTTTTCTTTACAGCACTGAGTGAGAGAGCGAGACCCACCATCACTGGCTTTGGCAGAGCGTCCTCTACGCAGACGGAGACGAGCGGCCGGCCGAACAAGCAGCCGCGCGGCGCGCCGGCGAGGGACAGCTCGTTCAGGTGAGGGGAGGAGCCTCTCCAGAAGGCCCAGGTGATGAGGGAACGCCTCCTTTTAAATGGCTTCTGAGACCACTCTAAAAACCAAAAGATGACACCATATCCCAGAATGCATCAGCAAAAACACTCAATCTGCTATTTGTATCACTTTTTTGGGGGGGTGAATGAATAAAGACATCACCTGCAGGTATGTGCAGCGTTTCAATGGGTCGCGGCTTCATGATGAACTGGCACTGCTTGTACACCTGCATCTGCTCCACCTGCATGGCCCTCTGTCCGCCGCCTCCCTGAGACATCGTGTGTCTCACATGACTCATCTGGATGCTGAAGGGAAACTCATGACCTGAGACAGGAAGGACAAGACGGCGGCATCACTCCCTGGAGGCCTTTGATAGAGTATCAAACATCTACAGCAGCATAAAGTGGTTTTATTAGTCCCCCTCACTTCCACCCTGAAGGAGGCCGGTTACACAGCACACACTCTTCTCTGGGAATGAATGCTGCTAGTGTGTTTAAAAAGGAAGAACAAGGCCTCGACGCTCAGAGCAGCAGACCTTTCAGAAGCAGAAAGAAAAGGCCACGCAGCAATTTAAAGACAGGATGAGATATTTAGTCTGGTCTAGACCTCACTCACTGACCGATCAGAGGGTAGGGGGCGTTGTCCCTCTTGGAGATGACCCACAGCTGGAAGTCTTTCACATTTCCCTGAGCGGAGCAGAGACACAGACGGTCAGAAAAACAACGACCACACGGCCTGTCCCTCTGAGGAGAAATGCATGTTTTAGGGGACAAAGAATGTTCTTCTCTCTCAGCCTCTCCATGCGGTGTGGTAACGTCACATGTAACTGGCGGAACTGAGCGGACATCAGGCTGCAGGGCTCCTGTGAAATCCTTGTTGTTCTCAGTTTGGGAGTCCAAAATAAATCATTTTGGACGAATAAGCAAAAACGCTTTTTTCTTTTTCTCTTATTTTGTGTCACGTGCATCTTCGCTCATTCAGGAGAAATATGTGACCTGAACAGGTGATCAGCTGTGTTTAGAGTCTAAAAACACCTGCAGCCGTTCACAAACTAAAGTTTCATTTTACGTAGTTTTTATTGCTCTTCTTGTGTCTCATCACGACCACACTGACGAAGCATATATCACACTGAATGAAAGCAGGAGGAGCAGATTCACTCACTATGATGCTGAACTGCTGCAGGGCCAGTCGGATCACCTCATTGGTCGAATCCGAGTTGCTGACCGGGAGCGTCTTGGTCTAATCGGGGGAGAAGGACATACGGACACGTGTGGTGCAAAATCAACAGCACATCAGAGATTTATATAGAATCTTCATAATGTCACAGCAACTAAAAGTAGATCAAACATCAAAGTCAACTTACAACAGCAAAAGTATTGATCCCCTTCCCGTACACTCTCAGAGGAATGGTTTTAGGCTCCTCCCTCTCCTTCTCTTCTCTTATGCGGCTGCAGACAGAGGAAACATGACGCGTCTCTGTTCTCCGCACAGTAAGTGGACGAGCTTTATATCGATGCATGACGGTGGACTTTACCTTTTGAGGAGGGGGAGCCATCTGTCCCTCAGTTCTGCCGAGCTGTTATTGAAACGGATTTGAATTTCAGGTTAAGCAGGACAGATGACTGCTGGCTCATCATGTCTGTTATCTGTTCATTCGGCATTCAAGGTCAAGTTTACAGCATCAGCGACATATTTACAGCTGGAACGTAAACCTGAACTAAGTTTAGAGAAAGAATCCCTTTAAACCATCTCGTTACAGTCCAGTGAGACCTTCTGAACATCGTGGTATTAAAAGACGTGTTCATAATTGTGTGTTTCTGTGACACTAATTCATCGTCGTAACGTGTGTGTGTGTGTGTGTGTTACCTGAACGTAGCCGCACAGTTACAGGTGGGCCAGCCCATAACGAAGCTCCTCTCTGGGTTCGTGCTCCCTTCACACACCTCGTCCATGCAGTCCGCCGTCCACATCTCACACACACACACCTGGGCCTTCAGCTTGAATTGGTTGGCCGACCTGTGTGACGCAGAGACGGTGACGCCACACTTGGACCCAGGTATTGACTTTAATCCCGACTAAAGGGCACGAGGAGCAGCCACAAGGATAACGACACACACACACACACACACACACACACACACACACACACACACTTGTGCTTACTTGGCTTTGGCGATCACCAGCATGTCATTGAACAGGAAGAGGTGTCTGTCCTGGGTCTGCATCCCGGTCTTCAACTGAGCGTGTCCGTGGAGCAGGAACGACCTGTCGGAGCCGCTGAGGTAGGACTGGACCAATGAGCAGGTCTCTGGGCACACAGGAACCAGGAAGCTCTCTCTGGGATACAAAGGCACTGCTTATTCTAATTTCACATGTTCAGATATGCTGTTATTTGGGTTTTCTGGACAATAAAACATGTTTCTTCATATGTACTTGTGTGATTCATCAAAGCTTGTTTCGGCATCGATATAATATTAAACATCTCAGAGCACATTTCCCATAAACCCCTTTGCTTCATGTTACAAAGAGAATAATTGTATTTCTGTGAATAATAATAGTAACTGTACTAAAGTAGACTCTGTGGCGTTCTTTCATCATGTTAAAATACGACAGGTTGCTCCTTCAAAAGTCCTCTCAGTGCAAACCAGAATATTCTCCATATGTGAAGATGTACAAATATATCACAAACATGTAGATACACTGTAGCGCTACCACTGACAGTAACAGACTAATGCTAAGCAGCTGCTAACTAACGTGCTCTCCTCTCAGGACATGTTTTGAGGTTCCGGTGTTTATCTGAAGGTCTGGTGGTGACGTCGCAGAGTAAACACGACGACTCAGTCATTAGATTATTCACTTCAGACCTCCGTCTCTCTCCCTCAGCACAAAGTACTAAATAGCTTCCAAATACTGATGTTTTTGGACATTGAGTTTGCATGATCCACTTTGACCTGTTTGGGATTCAATAAGAGATCAAAGGACTCTCTTGGTTATGTCATGAGTGCAGCATGGGGTCAGTGTCTGAGGCAACATCTGGAGAGGGATCTTTCTAAATTGTTAATAAAGGGCATAACAGCTAAAGGGTTGTGCTGTTGAACATAGTCCAGCATTGTGGTATAAAACAGGAAATAAATGCAATTATGGAGATGAATGGAATAATTTCAATTGTAACGTCCTGGTTCAGGGCCAGGTCACCTTCCCCCAAATTGTAAACAACATTTTTTTAAATGAAGATAAAAAAGGAAAGATCTAAAATTACAAAAATTGTAACTATAACGCAAGAAAACATTCTGGGACAGTAAAATCTGCACTCAGTAACGCCTCCCACAGTTACCTGGTCCACCTCTGTGGGCGCGTTTTAACGAGGTTATTTCTTCTTCCCCTTCGGTTCGTACGCTCAAAGACGGAGCTATTAATAGGCGCTTGATCCTCTGATAAGTCTGGTAACAGGAGGATTATCTGTGCCAGTGGATTCAACACCTCACTCTGGGTGTGCGAGCGTGCACGTGTGCGAGCGTGCACGTGTGCGAGCGTGGCTTCAGGGTTGTGTGTGTGAACCGGTTGGTTCTGAGGACGTGATAACCGACCTACTCGCCCCGTTGAAAGCTGCTGGTGCCTGTGAATAGTATCCATTGTTGTTACAGTACCTGGAGAGGGTCTTAGACCTGATGAGGGCTTTGGTGATGACCAGTGACGGGGCGGACTGCCGCCGATAACTCTGAGACTTCGTCCGCTGCAAGAGACAAAAACAAATAATTCAAAGTGAATTCAAAGGAGAAAGAAAAGGCTCAACTCCCACAAAGAGCGGTGGACAGGATCTCCCCCCGTGCTCACGCCATGTTTACACTCTCCTCGCTCCCGATGTTCAGCACATCCATCACACCATCGGGACCGACCGTGGCCTCCGACGGGACAGGAGCGGCCGATTGAAGCAGGAGAATTTAAACACGGAGGAATGTCGGAGCGTGAAGATTAGCCAGGGGACAACATCGTACAGTCTGTGTTGCCTTCGGTGCTCAGCGGCCTCCATCTGTCTCTGCCATGACCCTCCTGACCTCTCTCACACCTCGCTCACTGCCCACCACGCAGCGTGTGTCACGTATCTTTTTGCATGTTTGGGGGTTTCAGAGCTACAAAGGCTGAATGACATAAGACTAGACACAAATATCCCCCTCCCATGCTGAATTACTCCGCTGCTCCCACCGTGCACATTGAGATCCCCACGAGGTCATTAAGGTTTCATTTAATCTAATTGAAGACGGATTTGCGAGTGTGAAGCGAGGTGGTGAACAGTTGTTACATCAGCAGCTCTTTCATTGTGTGGTCAGGTGGGTGAAGAGGTAAACTCACTTTTAAGGCGAGGGTTGGTAATCTTCTTCAAAACCATTTTTGTTATATTTGTTGGAATTCTCATTACAGCTCGACAGAAAAAGAAAAATGAAAGTTTGATATTTGTTGTTGACGTTCATCTGGATGATTTTGGGGGCTTTGGAGGGACCAGTATTGGCAACTTTCTCGCTAGCTTAAGCAAATTTTTGAGCTAGTGCTGCTAGCGACTTTTATTAAAAATGGTTTTTGCTCTTATGGTTCCCTCGTCTTAAAGTCAATGTTTGTTTGTTTTTATGGGTTTTTGGTTAGACGCCAGAAATAAGGTCTGTGATTGACACGAGCTTCAGAGATTTCACCGTTTTCGTCTACAGGACAGTCAGTAAATACCCCTCTTGTGAATTTTGAAGCTCTTAAAAAGGGGGTTGCTAACAAGTGGCTAAATGAGATGACAACACGTTTAGTCCACCTTTACAGCCTGACGTTAGCGTTTTACTTCTGGTGATTGCATTCACGCTTCAAAAATCTGAAAAGTGGAGTTTATTTGTAGAGATTTGATAGATATATACACACATATATCATTAGAGCATGCTAACATGCTGATGTTTACAATGTTCACATCCAGGTTAAGATCGTTAGCATGCTAACATTTGCTAATAATCACTAAATATAAAAAGGGAGGCTCTCAATGGACTGGAATGGACTGGAAGGCGAGGGTCACATGACCGACGGAGGCAAATGAAGGCGTCGGTAGGCTAGTTTTTGGTAGCCGCGCTAGCGTGTGTATCTGCACTTTGGAAGGACAAAACAACAGCCAGTGTGGTCGGTCTACAGCTGAGGCTGATGGGTACGTCAGTCACAGACGTTATTATAATTCATCCTCAGGGGATGAGATCGAGATATTTCAGTCTGGACCAACTGAACGACGTCACCACGTCATCAACTTTCAGTCCCAAAAAAATATCAAAAGCTCCTCAGTGAGCAAAGCTCAATCCCACCTCCACGCATTCCTGACATCTCACAGTGTAATATCATTGATTTAGGCGGTCGCACAGCGGTGAAACATTCCTTACACTCCAGCCACAACATGACAATGTAACCTTTCACTACTCAAGATAAACACAAGCTCACACGTAGATACGAGTCTTCTGTCGGGACACAAACCTACGGACCAGCAGCCCAAATCCTACACTTTTGGGTCCATCACAGATGGAACTGCACATCTGTATTTACTCATACTGTCCAGAGCAGTGACAGTACCATCACTAACGAGATGCTGTGTTTCTGTATCTGTTTGAATCATTAATGAAAACAAGGACGCAGCAGAAAGGGATCTGTGCTTAAAGTGACTTACTGTTAATAAGTGAATGAATAAATGAAGGAGCATCGCACTGAAACAGGAGTAATGTTAAGATTTACATCATATTCGGCAAAATACATTTAAAATTGTATGTTTTAACTGTACATTTACAGTGATATAACAAAGTAGCAAATCGTCACTTTTGAGAGGCTGCAACAAGCAAATGTTTCACATTTTTGCTTGAAAATTAACTTGAACTTTTAATCGATTATCAAAAGTCATTTTTCTGAATTGTATAAACTTTACGGTACAGAAACCTTCAACAGCTGACGAGTGCATCCAATTGAGACTACAGTTATGTTTATACATATTTATGAAATCCGCCTACAAGAGACATAAAAGGAAACAATTAAATTAATAATTTAGTCGATTAACATTTATAAGACACTTAATAAATGGTCATAACCAGCAGAACATAACACTTAAACGCTTGATGACGCAATACAACAAACGCTGTAATCCTCTAGAGATGTGTGATTACACAAATCTTTGCAGTGTGTCATTAAACATTTTATTAACCGTTTAATAAGGACACAGTTAAATATTGTCACCAAGCATTCACTATTTGTTCATACATTCGTAACAGATGCTTGATGAGTTTTAGATGTTAATAATTACATTTCTTAACACTTAAAATCTCCTTATTTCTGCTAACGACAACATTGGACAGTTATTGATCATTTGTGAATTTATTATACTGCTTATATTATGATGCTATTTGGGGGGGGGGGGGGGGGGGTTCAAATAAAATTCTACTGTTGGTTATTAATCCCCAATAACTAATAACCAGAATATTGTTTATGTTGTCTGTGGTATTTTGTACACCATCACCCTGAAACATTTTCACAGTTTGACCGCGTTCACGCGCTTGTGAACTCTGAACAAACCTCTCACCCGACGCGAACGCGCTCACTCATTCATGAGGAAAAATATATTCGTTTTTTTGTATTTGTTATTATTAGACCCTACAAATGAGTCCGGAGATAAACAAAAGACGCAAAAAGTAACGGAGACCAACTGTAGCTCCTTTGCGCACTCGTGTTAAATGTGAATAGAACTAAAAAAATAAGTTTCTATTCACGTTAAGAACGACCGGGAGCCCTGGTGGCACTGAGGAAATCATACCCGTGTGTTGTCCTGCTGTCCGCCGCCTCGGCTGAGGCTGTCCTGGTGCTGCTGCGGAGACATGTTGTCCATCCAGCCTCCAGACGCCCTCCGGCTCACTGTCCAACCGCCCACAGGTGATGCGGGTTAGAGAGAAATCCCATTAATGAGCTCCGTCTCCGGGAGCCAGAAACCATCCCCAGCGCGCGCTCGTTTGGACAGTCGCAGGAAACTTGTTTTAGTCTGCGAGCGGGGCGCGTGGATGGAGAACGTGATCTGCGGGGAGGGACAATTAAGACGCGTTAAAAAAAAAAGAAGTTAATACACAGCTGTCTCTCACTCCTCACACATCAATGGAAGGCTGTGCTGTCACCAAAGCCTCCTCCTGTCTGGATTATCAGTTACTGAGACACTTCTTAATGCGTCTCTACGCACAGAGGGAGGCGGCGCCACTACGCTGTAAAAAAAACAAGCGCATCTATTTTTAACTAAATTGCTCCATACGTTCAGCAGACAACCGGGTTTACCTCAAAACAGACCATGATGACGACTGGTGGGTAACAAGAGATGTTTGCATTGGGGATCAGGTTCAAAGATCTGCTCGTGGACGAGTCTGTATACAACATTTATCAGAAGCTTCCATGATTTATGTTAAAGCTGAATAAAAGTGTACAATATTGACTTTTGTTGGTTTAGTTTTGCTCCAATGAAAACACAATGAAAACAAAAAATACAGAGAATACGTATGCTAATATTTCCTCCTCTAAAGCAAAAAGCCAAACTTGCGTAGCATTCATGTTTTATTAAAAAGAATATGATAGCATTACAAATTTAAACCAAATAAATAGTTTTATTTAGATTTTTAGAGGCCTGAAAATGTCAAGCATTTAACAAGAAACAAAGCAAAAAATATGAGAAAACTGCATTTCATGGAACAGAATTTGTTCGTAACTTTTGAATCCCCTGCTGACCAATCAGATTCATCTTACAGAAGCCGCAGGTTGGGTTCCATCGCTTTATAGTCCTTTCAGTAATAATTATCATTGTGTATAACAGCACTGGATTCTTTGGGAGTCCAAAAAATGAGGAAAAAAACCCCACGGGTTAAAAATCAGTGCAGATCAACAAACTCAAGAGGAATCCTGGGAACATTTTCTGAACTAAAAGAAGTTATTGAGATGCGTTATCAGATTATGCGTCTGACGCACACTGAGCATTAGCTCCAGGCTCATCCATCAGTCTGAAGACACGTTATTAGATTCCAGTGTCTCTGGGAAACCGTCAGGAATAGTACTGACTGCAATCTGGGCCATACGGTTGTAATGTAGGACACTCAAACCTTAAATGAAGTGATTCTTCTTCAATTAACTCTACAAAGGGACATCATCTTTGATCTGTAAAGCAGATGTTAATGTATTAAACACTTCTGATGGATACTTGGATACATTTAAAGCTAAATCCCTCATGGGCACAAAAAAACCCACCTGACCACATAGAGAGGAAATTAGGACATTTTCATAAGAACAAATGACAATTACCCCAAAATCGATTGTTCTTCTCGAAACAGAAGTGGGCCACAAACTGGGCTAAAGCAGAACAAGGCCAGGAAGTATTCCTTCCCCAAATTGGCCGCAATCAGCCCCGTTAATAAACTGGATCACTTGAATGATTCCCTCCGTGTTGGTAATGAGCAGCCTTGGGCAGAGAGAAGCAGCGCGTCCCAACCGCTCGGCTACAAACACACTTCTTCTTTTCCCTTAAAGCATCAATCAACTCCTCGTCATTACTTTTACAGAATCACATCTAATTTAATATTCTAGGAGTAACGGGCCACTCAGGCATTACATCATCTCTAACATCGCTATCAGATATATTTTTGGAATATGATTATTTCGATCAATCAAAAACTATCATGAAAAATCAACAGTAAATCAACCATCAAAAGAAAAGGTCAAACTGAGAGGCTGTGCTTTAAGAAATCATCTTTATTTAATGTGTTAGAGTGAAAGTAATCCATGCAAGTGAAGAGCGGTGTTCATCCAGCTCAACCACGGATCCTTTGTCTCTATCTGTGTTTATGAACGCACATTAACAGCAGTGGAAAAGTGAACAATTTAAGCTCGAGCCAATTACAAAAGGAAGCACGACGGTTTGTACGAAGCCCTGAAGATCTGAAATATATTCTACTTCTTTGGGTCTCTCTCTTGGAGAAGTGTAAATATACTTCCGGATGATATTTATTTATATATATTCAGCATTTCCCTTTCAGGGCAATACATTTATTGTCATGTGTGTGTGTGTGTGTTGGGATTTACCTATTACTTCACTGGAGGCAGGAAACAAGCCGGACCTATAAGAGACGAGAAGAAAACAATAAATGAATGAAATCACTGAATGCCTGATGTGAACAAAGAGGCAAACCTGGCTGATTACTTTAAAGCTGCTCTTGTATATATATTGTATATGTTTAAAATTGCTTTCCAGCTTCCAACTAAACATCTAAAGAACATTTTTTCAGATTATTTTCATAAATTACCAGATAAAAGCACATACATGGTAATAGTTGCCTTTAAATTAAACATTACATCATGAAGTGAGCCAGCTTTGTATCTAAAATTGATTCACAGAAATCCGTTATAAACAAATATAACTTATATACAGTTAAACAAGTGACACAGTGTTTCTACTCATTCATCTGGAGGCTCGACAGTAATCGTGGTCAAACCGGGAAACGTTACGCTGATGCTAAAGCTCGTCTCTCCGTTACTGACGCGTTAGTCGTCACGTACACTCGATGCACAGAGAAAGACAGACGACACGAAATATAGTTCAAGTCAAGTATGCAGAAGTGCTTTGAGGAAAAGAAATGTAATTACCTGTTATAAAACTATTCTTTAGAACCCGTGACACCTGGTCGGGATATTTCATAACTACAAGATCCACTGAAACAAGGAAGTGAACAAGTGAACTGATGCCACATGCAGATTGCACTACACCGCCACACACACACACACACATCATTCTTTCAAATCACAGAGACAGGACTTCCTACAAATATTTTATTTCTCTTAACCATCCAATACAGCTGCAGAAACATTCACTCACTTTAGGACTGAACATCTAATGAGCTAAGAGTAACCGTGTGTTTGAAGGGATGACCACAAAGTATACCAACTCCCAGCAGCGTGTCTTGTTTGGGTGTCTCACTACCTTTCAGTTTGACTCGAATCAATGTCCAATCTATTGAAACGTACCAATCCCACACAGCAGCTTCATGAAGTGTATCCAAGATAATGTCATCTACTGCAAAGCTGTCGACCCACAAAGGCCTTCTTGACATGCTTTCAAACTCGTTTGCAGTTAATATTCAGCAGACAAAAAAAAAAAAAGCTCCTTGTCCCAACTTGCTTTACATAAGAAGATAATAAAAAATACAAAACTCACAAAAATCTGTCCGATTTCCCACCGACGTAAAACAGAAAGAGAGATGATTGGGTGGGGGGGCAGAAACAAAGATCCATGAGTACCGAGCCTCCGTGATCAGAGAGGATTCAATATCTGCGGCGCTTATTGTTTGGCCCATCAAAGACCCCCCCCACTGGACTCCCCCTCCCAGCTTGAGGGCCCAAAGCTGGCTGCTGCTGCTGCTGCTGCTGCTGCTGCTGCTGCTGCGGCTGCTGCGGCGGCTGCGGCAGCTGTTGCGGCTGCTGCTGCTGTTGTTGTTGCGGCTGCTGCTGTTGTTGCTGTTGTTGTTGTTGTTGTTGCTGCTGCTGCTGCTGCTGTTGTTGCTGCTGTTGTTGCTTTGGGGATTCAACTTCTGGTCGCCCCCCCACCGATCCACCCTGCAGGAATCTATCTTTTCGCTGAGGTATCATGTTGTCCGCGTAATGAAAAAGACGGGAATGGTGTATAATCGGGAGAACGTTTGAGCGTCGGAGACAAATACATCGTATAAAAAAAAAAGAAAAAAGAAGCAATTTCAAAGTTCATCAGTCCGGGTTTGATCCAAGCGTGGCCATCCGAGAGTAAACGGAGGTGACCCAAGCAGACAAAGAGAAAGAGAGGAAAGGGACTATTAGTTAAGTCTACAGTTTAAAACAAATTTTTAATGTCTTTACAAATTTAGAATTTGTTTCTGCATCCGATTCAAAAGAAAGCTGACTTAAAAGGATAAAGGATGACTTTTATTTTATAAACAGTTTGATTGACGTACTGTTATTAGGCAACGTTCTTGTAGAGTAGTTTTTAATGTTGAAGATGGACCAATCAAGAGATAAGCTGCATCTATTTTTCCTGATACATTACCATGGCTCCATTCTCTGACATCAATGGTGTCCCCATATTTGCAGTTCCCTCTGGGCCAATGGCTCCTCCCCTTCCACTCATGCCCATCATTTGACCCTGGTTACCAGTGGGCCCCGGAGAGCCCTGGTTAAAGCCATCTACACGCAAAACAACGGAGCATTGGTTTGTGATTTGGTGGGTCAGTGTAAAAGTACCCAAACGCCCCGTAAAGACCTGTTGTAGCTGAACGCTGAAACTAATTACAACAGTTAACGTTGGCTTTTGGTCGACAGCTAACGTGATTATCTGTCATCCGATGACGACTGCAATCTAGAATTGGGATTTTGCTTTTAAAAACAACTTTGCAACTCATTTAAAAAACAGTAAACAGTCATCTGTTTGAAGTGAGACCGTTACAAATATCATTAAGCATTTATATGTAATATATATACAAATATGTCACCAATACAACCAAAAACCAACGTCAATTTTAAGTAGCCAACTGGTGATATAACATGCTGAAGTAGATATTAACAGTCACATTTTACAGATAAGTTATTAATAATGAGGCTCAACTCAACGTTGAGGCCAAGTGCCAACTTCCACATCTTTTGCTAATTACACCTTGGATTGCACATCATCTCAGTCATGGAGCATACAGAGCTGTTAGAAAACAACGTTGGAATTCACTAAATGAACATCATGCTGTGTTGAAGAAGACTTGAAACTAGAGATTGAGACCATAAACTCATGTTTACAATGTTTACTGAGGTAATAAATCAAGAGAGAAGTAGAGTCATTTTCTCATAGACTTCTATACAACCAGAGGAGTCGCCCCCTGGTGGACACTAGAGAGAATTCAGCTTTAAGACACTCTAGTATGGGCTTCACTCACAGAACTAGAGGTTACTTCCTGTTTGCAACATGATGGCTGATGTGAACCATACACAGCTATGGACAAGTGAGGCAGTAAACCTATCGTTGTAAACTGTAATCACGAGCAGCTGAACAGGGAAAGCGCTTGCATCAGCCCCGAGCCAGGGATAAGACATTTAAACTGCCAACATCTCCCACTGTGAAAACAACTACAGACGTGCACATTGTTAGAAGAATGTCTGCAAGTGCACCTTTGCTGGCAGTTTCATCAAAATAATAATGAACACTAATCAAATCAGCTCATGTTATAGGGGCTAGACACTGTTGGATGTTATAATTTGAAAGTTATGTTATAAAATGTTATGAGGGAAGAGTTTGCCGGTAATGCGTTCCCAGCCACCTGTTTTTACGACCATTTTCAATTTGTGCATTAAAACACCCGAGTGTAAATAATGGAAAGTTGAAGTTGAAATGTTGTAAAAACCTTTTCATGCTTGGCTGAGATAGAACATTTGGTGCAATGGCAAATAAATCCTGATGTTAACTAAGCATGAGGCTTAAATGTCCACTGGGGGGAAATTGCAGCAGACATTAAAACGCAGGTTACAACATGACACAAACAGAAATGCCATATTTCCATAATGTTTTCAATATAGTTTGATGTGACTGTAAACACACCAGGAGAAGACAGAACAACAAAGACTTAAACAACAGCTGACCCCCGACCCAGACAAAAACTGGATTCTACTGTAATTTGTGCAACAATAAAAACGGAACACGGCAGTTGTTCATGTAGATGATGTGCAATCCTCGGTTATAATCGTTGTACGGTGAATCTGTCCCACTTCATAGACCTCAGTCCCCAGCCCCTCTTCCTCAGCAGACCAACATCATCCTCACTTTTCATTCATGATGGAAATAAACGGACGTTTGTCTCCAATTATTTTTAAAGTGCTAAATAAGAGCTGCGGCACAGACTTAAAGGCTACAACAGCGTATAAATGTCAAGCTTAAATCATTTCAAATCTGCATAGAACCGAGGATGAGAGCTCAGGGACTAAAGATTTCTCAAACTATGAAACCTCCCAACAAAAACAATCCCATTCAGTACGCTGTATATTCTGTTAGTATACACATTATGTTGTCATGTGGTGTATTATGGGTTTTTCCTCCTTTGCATTGCGTCCCATGTGACTCCATTTTACACCAAAAAAGGAGTCAAAACATACAAAGTGAAACTTAAAACGATGTTGTTGAAACAGAGCCACTTGGGATGCAAGGCCAATAAACGTAATAAATGACATTAAGACAGCCGTCATCATCGTCACTTGATCCGGTCTTTGTATCAACCAGTCTTTACACAATCATGCCCGTACCTCCCATATTAACGGCTCCACGAGGGCCCAGCTCACCCACTCTCATTTCCTGTTCTCTCTGGAAGAAGTGAAGAAGAGCCTTCAGAACAAAACTCCACTAAAGAACAAATCTTTAGCGGACGGGCTGTCGTCCAACACTCGCACTGTGAAAGTAATCATTTCTACACAGAACTGATGAGAGGGAACCTAAGCTTCAGCTCAGTGCTTCCTCGTCTCTATTTAAACTCTTTACTGCTCACAGACGAGCTTAATCACATCTAATGATCTGGAGGTGTGCAAGCATTCATTACAAACCGAGCGAGTGACGCCTGTCAGCTTGGTGTTTCAGGGCCCAAACACACATTCATTCATACGTCCTCTGACAATAAACAGTTATGGATACATTTCATTTGCACACAAACTAATCCTCTTTCTCTCCGTTTCTCACATAAACGTCTCCAGTAGCAGGTTTCACTGAGCTGGATCGAGTCCGCTTCAACATGAAACATCTGGACACGGCTTGATCCAACTCACTGAAACCAATTGGACATCAATGACCAAATATCTCTTCATGGAAAGTTATAAACTCACTACAATGGGTCAATAAACTATCACCGATGCAGTGAAATGCAGGTGGAGGTCACCTCGCAGAACACTCGGTCCGTGTGTTCGTTGTGTTATTGTGTGACTTTGGTGTTTTAAAGTCACACAGTAACACTAACGGGTCGAGGCAGCGGTGAAAGTATCGACATCAAGATCACATCGGTGACCCGGTGCCAGGTTTGCACTCTAAATTTGAGCAGACTTTGTCCCACACATACAGCACTTTATGAAATTTGAAACAATACGTTAAATTACTACAAATATTGTAATGCTCAACATTTGTAATCTTTATATACTTACCTGTTAAATGGTCAATATGTTGCATTTATAACAAGTAGTAGTAGTAGTGTGACGAAGCCCTTTATCATTGTTCTACTAAAGTCTAGGAAAGCTTCAAACCTGTCCGTCAGATCTGCAGCTACGATAGTCACTAGACGGCAGCGTTTATATTCTGGGAGTCATCACTAACAAGTAAATGTGTAAAAAAAAAAAACACACCTTTAAATTAAAGTTTATGTTTTACAAAGCGGCAAAAGGAAGCTTGTGTGGAGTTCATATTGTTGCCGTGAGGGAAGTGAAGTGTGTGTGAATCCACACACAGTCCGGTTAAAAGTACAAAAGGAACGTCTCGTGTTTTCCATCCTAAACTGTGTGTTCACGGATGAGACTAATCACTGGTGTTCTGATATTAATCGGCGACGTGCAGAGAGACTGCTGCGGTTCAGCCGGCGGCCGTGAAGGAGTCGGTATGAACCGGACGGATGGTTCTAGATGCGAGGTGCGAGTGTGTGACATGCGTGTAAAGATCGCAGCCTCCAACGGGACCTCTAAACAGAGCAACGGACATGAAGAGAGAAGTTATGACATAGAAATCAACAACATATCACACCAACAGACACGCACGCTGACCTAGAATTCACACAAACTTTGCTTTTGATCAAATAACAATCGGAGAGATTACACAACGGCTTTTTATCACCGCAGAGTTCCATTCTACTCTCATCCACTCATGCAAAGCTAATGGATTCTGTTTCCTTATGCTATGAATATCTGTGGGACTGGTTGTTCTTATTCACACATCCAACCGGTTCCTGCTTCTTAAACAGTGTCGATTAATAATGAACGGGTAAAGCTAGCAATGCAAGAGATCTAAACTATCTATATCTGTGCTTTTGAAAGAGAATAGATGTTCTTAAAGGGAAATTAAAGATGAATACAAATTCCTCAAACTTACAGGAAACAACTAGAGCTCCTCTGTAAAGGATAAGCAGATCAGAGAGGAAGAGGCATTTAAATTAATAACTCATTTATTGATACTACATTATTAAAACATCAGTAGAATTAGATGATGTATTACAGTGATGTGTACCATCGCAGCCCGAGCACAACGATCAAACACAGGAGAGTGCTTCTATAGAGACGACATATTCATAAGTCACTGAACGCTTGAGGCAATAAGAAGTAATTCAGTCCAGGTTCTGCTCAAATGTAGGAAAAGCAAAAGCATCCAAAATGAAGAGAGGCGTTCTGTGAACCAAAAGCTGGTTAAAACTTTATAGTGTGTTTTATGACTTTCGGGGGATCCTTCCTGTTGTAGCACACGTTAAAATAAGATTTGCCTCAATGAGATAGATTCATAGCTGCTGGAGAAACTATAAACTACTCTAACGTCAAAGACCAATGGCTGAGGAGCTACAGACAATACTGCTGAGGAGGTTAAGTATGTACAAGCTGACGACAACCATTTCACACTATGCTACACAAATACTTTCATCTTTACTATATTAAATGCTTAAAACACTACATGTGTACTTCTAATTTCTTATGCTTTATATGTCTGAACGAAAGAAATCAGTGTACGTGATGTTCACAAGAGAGAGACGGGTTACGTGTATCTGGAGCTTCAGTGCGTTTGACTGCTTGTTTGTATTGCAGCTGTACTCACGTTGTCATGGTAGTTTGGTTTGAAGCCATCCGGGTGGCGTCTCAGGTCCTCCTGTTCTCTGTGTCTCATCATCTCCTCCTCTCTCCTCCTCCTCTCCTCTTCATGCCTACAGCCGGAGAGAGCGAAGACAGAGAACGGTCAAATAAAACACAACGGAGTCAAACTTTACCGCCTGTCCTGTTGGTTCTGCTCAAGAAAGGACAACGCACCTCATCTCGATCTGCTTCCGTCTCTGCAGCTCCTGGTTGCGGAGCTCCTCCAGTCTCCTCAGCTCCTCCTGACGCCTCATGAGATCTGGAAGAAGGGAGGAAGACAACACTCGTGAGAGGGACATGTAAAGAATAATGCAACCGATCAACACAAAAAGGGGGCAGCATGCATGACTTATGGGAGCATTTCACTCAGCTCTACTTCTTTAGTCCAGTTCAGGCGGCATAATCCATCCCCTCATTCTCTTTACATCCGTCACCACAGGCAGCTACAGTGCAGCCACAACCTCAACAAACACGTCTTACAAACCTGAGACACCAAGAACACTAAAGCAGCCCTTACCTTGTCTCATTAACATGAGCTGATGTTCATGTTTGGCCGACTCCAGCTCAGCCTCCAGTTTCTCTTTGGCCTCCTTGATGTTCTTGTCCACTTGGTCTCGCTGCTGTTTCTCCATCTCATGGAGAGCTTTCCAGCGAGACGAATATTCAAACTCAAATGTGCCCGGTTGAGCAAAATGGGGCATCTGCTCTCGTTCCCTGGGGTAAAAAAAAGAAGATCAATACAAAATAAATTACAACTCCAGTCGCTTACTGACAGACATCCCGGACCAAGAGGAACATCGAGCACATCTTAGCTATAAGATAACGTACTGTAAGATGACAACAAATCATTTTACACTTTACTTACTTATAGTAGCCGGCAGACTTCTGCAGTGATTTTTCAGGCTGTCCATCCTGGTCATCAAAGTGCTCCGAGGGCTCCACGATGGCCGGACAAGGCGTGCTGAAGAAAGGGGGACGACAATGAATTAAACTTGTGATATTATATGAAAGCGACCCCGTCGTCCCTGCACTCCTTACGTGGTCAGCAGCAGCGCTCCCTCCGTGCAGCGCTCCAGGGCTTTGCGTGCAGCTATTTTGTTTGCGAACTCCACGATGCCTCTCCCGGTGGGGCGACCGCGGTCATCCGTCACGACGACGGCCCGTTCCACCGGGCCAAACTGAGAAAACGCCTGATGGTAGAGGATGGTAGAGGATTACATATCGCTGCACATAAATGAGCAGATTCCACAGAGCAGCAGACACAGGAAGTACACTTGTATTCCTGAGACGTTAAAGCTCTTGTTCGGTGTACCTCTTCCAGCAGCTCATTGGTTACTGCAGGCAACAGGTTGCGCACCGTCAGGGCAGCAGTATGTGTCGCAAAGCTGACCCGGATTGGTCGATTTTTCATTACAGTCCCATCCAGCTCGGCTACAGCGATCTCTGCCAGCATGCGGGTTTCCTGGAAGACAAGGATGGTGATGCCACAGTGAGGCAGGTTGTGGCTGCAGAATACATTTCTTTACAATTGTTATCTTCACTTATACCTATTACACTGTTCAAAATGTGGCCTTGCACCACTGTGTTTTCTATATGTATACAAACCAAAGAAAATGTGTCACACAAGTCCAAAAAATTCAACATAAAGGCTGCAATTCAAAATATGAAATATGAAATATGAATACCTAACATTACTCGATACAACGTGGTGCAGTGGAATGCAATTTTGAAACATACATCTGGTTGCACAAAAATAACATGTTGTTAAATGTAAGACACGGTTAGATATGAATGGGTGTCTGTGCTAATGCTAACATAGCAGCTAGCTCGCTCCTCGTAGCCACACGTCGGTCCAGTTATAAAACACGTGAAGTTACAGGTTAGCTTAGGTCAAACCAACAGCACAGTTTAAAACCAATACACGTTCATTTACCAAGCGGACAAAGCCGAACCCCCGGTCTCTGTTGATGAACACCTCGCTAATGTTCCCGTATTTAGCGAACATGTCTTTGAACTCCTCCTCCGGGACGTCCAGCGGGAGGTTCCCGATGTACAGACGTGAGCGCTGGGTGAACGTCTTCTCACCGGGCTTCCGAAAACTCGTGATATCCAAAGTCATTTCAGCCCGTCCCTCTTCGACTCCTTCTCCTTCTTCGGCTCCTTCGGCCGCGGGTGACTGCTGCTGCGGAGCTGGACTGTCTTTGTTTGCCGGAGACTGCACCGGAGAGTCGGTCCTCTCCGGTTGAGGAGAGTTGCTGCTTCGCATATTCGCTTGTTGCATATTTCGGTTAGCCATTCTCGGACAAAGTAGGTTTTGGGACGATATCTAAATTAAACTAAGTTTGAGGAGAAGGCTGGTGGGCCGGTGTTGATGGTGCACACCTCCTGAATTTCAAAGATGGCGGTGCATGCGCGCGCAACTTGATGTTTGGATCCATTCAAGGGGCGTGGAAAATGTGGATGATGACGCCCCAGTCATCATCAACTTCCACCCTTCAACACACTGAATCAAATTAAGGCTGCAACGCAACAGTAATATAATAATATGATATCATATAATATATAATAACAGCAGCAAATCCTCACATTTGAGAGCTTCGAAACATCGAAAAATAAATAAATATTAATGATAATAAATAAATCGATGAATAAATAAATAAAAGCAACTGGTTGCTTTGACAATGAGTGACAGAAATAATGTATGTATTGCTGATTAATGTTCTGTGGATGGACTCATTGATTATTCAACTAAACATGTATATATATTCTTTATATAGTAACGTTTTGGTCTATAAAATAACCTGCGGAGCTAACATTATGAGAGTACATTAGCACATAATGAACTGGGGTTGGCACTTCTATTATAGTCTAAGCTACTGAAAGTATGCTGAATTTATACACATGCTGAAAGAGACTAAAACAGCGTTTCACACAGAGGGGGAATACAGGTGTGTTCAGACTGACAGTATAAAAACATTAAGGTATGTAGACATGTTCTAGTAGAAACCAAAAATACAAATATAAACCTGAAACATGATATGTCGCCTTTAAAGCTCCCAAGCCTTATTTCAAACATGAACAGATACGTTTTGACTGATCCGCTACATTAGGTGTCTTTTTCCGTCCGTTTTCTGTTATTTGAGCAACGTGCAGGCTCAGGAGAGGCCTGCTGGGAGCTGTTCCCATGTTGCACTGGCCATCTGTACAAATATTATGGCACATCTGTGTGCATATTGCTCTGTTGGGGGAACTCATTGCTCTCCTGCCTGTCACTGAGGAGTCCCCGTATGAGTCTGTCCACCTGTGTTTCACTCAGGGAATATTAATAAGCAAGAGGTTTGTGTGGGTATTGTTGTAATTAGCCTACAGACATAATGCATGCTCATTATAGTACAGAGAAGATTTGTTGTTTGATCTCTTTTGATCCTGAGCACAACCCTTAATTAAGCATTCATTTTACATATCTGAAACATCTTTGTCTTAATGAAGTTTATGTTCATTAAACATTCATTGTGAGTGTTATATTACTGTGTATCATGTTTGTTGATAGTGAATACTGATGCATGTCAGTGCTATAGCTGCTATAGAGGTGGAGCTCATTCTAAGAATGTTATGTGTCGGATAGTTTAATCTTAAAATACACAACATTATAAACAGTGATCATCAACATACAACGTGACATCAGATAAATGTGGTGGAGTAAAAAGTAGTCTTTAACATTTGCCTTTGAGTAGAAGTACCTCAAAATTGAGCTCAAGTACTGTACTTGGGTTAAAAATACTTTGTCAAATGATGACACCACTGGATTATAATGACAATGTCGGATCACTTCTTACTGATGTAATCATTCATCCTAATCATAGAATATTTCTATTGGTCCAGCTGTAGTGTTGCTTATGGGAGTAGTAAGAGTGACGTAACAGTGACGTCGCGGCAGCCTCCTCCCGAGCTCCTCTGAGCAGCGCAGTAGTTTCTCTGATTTCCATCTGCGGACTGACCGGGGAAATACAGCGGGTAAGTAGTACGATGAAGTGAAATGGACCGGTCAGGTCAGTGTTAATGCGTGTGTAGATGTCACGCATCGGAGTAATTATGCGCGTTAATTAAGGATTATGGTTTGGATTGTTTGTACTGAAGCTGTTTTAATCGTGATTAGGGTGGTTGTCCATCAGGACTCTGTATGACAGGCTTCTTTATGAAAACAAATGTAAATACTGTGTTATTTCCATTTGACTCTACTTTATAATTAAGGCTTATGCCGCTACAATTCAAAGCTACAGTTCACTCCACTACATTCATGCAGATTCATTGCATAAAAACAAGTGCTGTTTATATGAGGCAGTGTCATCGACTAAACTATCCAATAGTATAAAATACTTAACAGTAGCTCCACCTCCACCAACTTCAACATCAGGTTACTGCTTAAATCCAATAATATAGTGTAAAGCTGAAACGATGAGTCAATAAATCGATTCACACAAAAACTCATTCGCAACTATTTTGATAATCTGAGAAGATCAAGAGAAGATTTTCATGCTTTTTTTCTCATATAATCATTCTTAAATACATATTTTTGGGGTCGTCATGTTTGGCTCTGTAACATTTTCTTTTTTTACAAATTTCTTTACGTTTCATGGACTAAACATTTATCTTTAATTGAAACAAATATGATGCAACACTAAGGGGACATCTGCTGCAGTTTTGATACTTTAAGCACAATACTTTTACTTTCATACTCTCATTTGTAACAGAGTATTTGTACACTGTTGCCAGTGCAGACTGTGTATTCATGTGTGCATTGGGAGGCTGAACGTGAACCATAATAATACTAAGGTGTTCCAGTCAACAGTGAAGTGTCAAACAGCAGAATCCAGCAGCGATTGCTGGAATGTCTGCGGTGCGGTCATGTATGTCCGACCTCAGTGTGGAAGCGGAGCACATGAGCGGCGGTACGACAGAAGTTAAGCTGCTGCCGTATGTGTCTGCTCGATATCGGCTGAACCTCAAAGGCAACCCACGGTGGCCTGAAATGTTGTATTCTTTTAACACACATGACCAACTCAAAGCAATTATCCCTCATCTGTTTTGTTGTACCATGGAGGTCTAGATCCCTTAATGATTATTAACACGGCTCTGTTGGGCCGAACCGAGCACATTCTCTCCTAAAAGATGCCGATGTTTGCATGTTTGCATTCAAGTTTGACAGAATGGGTTCGGGCAACTGCGGAGTCCTCAGGGTTTTTAAACAATTTCTCTGTTTCAGTACCTGCCTTTACGTGTTCCTTAACTTTCTAAGTTTTAAACAGAAACACATTAAGTGGTTTCTGAGCGAGACGATGTTGTCTAATAAACATATTCCTGTCAGCGAGCAGTAAACACAAGCACCAACAGGTCAGGAACCATCGGTCGCAGCGTGATGTAGGTGGAGATGCTTTCTCAGTTATATGTTCAAGGTTTTGGGTCATTCGTGTGTCTTTCAGCCATAAATCAAGTTTCTCTGACAGCACTTGAATGCAGCGTAGCTCTGCCTGGGGACAGAAGGTGTGAAGTGTTAATAGTTTGGATTACCTGAACAGTGTTTTCTTAGAAATAACTTGCTGTTTTTTCCCCCATTGACGTGCCATGTTATTAATTCAGGTCTATATTTATGAATACTTTAAGTAGTATATTTACAGAACACAGCTTAACCTCTGGCCTTGTGATGACTGATTCATAGCGTCGGACTCGGCAGACAGACCCGACTTGTCTCTGGTATGAAGAGGTCACAGGCAGGGTGACGAGTCAGAGTCTAGACGGAGTTCTTCTTCTTTTGTGGATAAAAGAACAAAATGTGACACTAAAGTTCAGGTTGGCTGCATCACCACTGAGCCCAAATCACAGCACAGAACAGCTTTTTGGATGCTAATGTCTCTAATGCTCCAAACATCGACTTTGACACAATCTGCTAACTTTATCCCGTGTTGTCAGGGGTGACAGAAACATGTAAAACCTGAACTCCTTCAGATTCTTTCAGCGCTGCGACCCGAAGGAGCTGATTGAACCCTGAGAGATATAAACCCTCTCCAGTTGTAATAGGGAGGCCTAATCCCCCCGCACTCCAAGGTTTACTCCGGCATCTCTCACACAGCTCAGAGCGCTGATCTTGAGTTTTCCTTTCAGCTTACAGAATATCATTATGAGCCATACAGTACAGCGAGGAGGAGCTTAATGAATGTAAACCTGTGGATTGAAAGACTTCCCTGAATTGTATCACATAATAACGTATCATTTAATTAACAACGAGTTCCCAGAACTCAACATCTTTAAAAATAAAGGATATATGAAATTGTTTCAATACTGCTCCAAAGATATTAAGTTTAATATCATAAAACACTATGAAACCAGAAAATCTTTACATTTGAAAAGCTAGAACTGCTGAAAATCTGCCATTTTCTCTTTAAAAATGATTAATATGAATTGACTACAGATGAAGCAATAAGTCAATGAATTAATTAGATTCTATGGTGCTGTCCTCATTCTTCATTATAGTAATTATAGACCAGCTGATTTTCCTCTCAAGTATTGTGTAAAAGTCTTGATCGTACAGTGTTCAATGTGGCTGAACGAGCCTTTAGTGCCGTGTGCAGCAGAGTACAGTCTGGTTATTCAGTCTGCAGCGAAGACACGGATCAATGTTACTGGGGCATGCATAATGCTAAGAAAACAAGCATTTACAACCACACAGCCGGCACAACGCCTGGGGACGAACAAACACAAAGTGGAGTAAGAGGCATCTGAACTCAACGTTGAACTAACACAACTGATCTCAGATCAGAACCAGGTCATCTGGTGTCTAATTCACTGACTGACGTCTCAGTGAATCTTAAGAAGAGCGTTTGTCCCTCTTGGAATGTAGCTGAATACTATTCGATGTTATCGAAGGACTCAAGACATACAAATACAGCCTGAATATTCTTTGTACCAAAGCCCAAAGAATATTCATTACATTTCTATTAAGAGACATTTCCTGTTGCATAGAAACAAATGCTTTTAATCTTTATAAACCAAGGCCACTCAGATATCATCTTAAACAGTAAAGCCCCTCTTAAAGGAACAGTGTGCAGGGTTGAAGGGGATTTATTGGCAAACATGGAATATAATATGTATAACTGTGTTTTCTTTTGTGTATTATCAACTGAAACTAAGAATCGTTGTGTTTCCGTTAGCTCAGAATGAGTCGTTTATTATCTGCATATATCTACATATATATCCTCTTCACTGAGTGCAGCATGCTGCACCAACATATTTCTACGGTAGCCCAGAGCGGACAAACCAAACACTGGCTCTAGTGTGAGCTTTTTGAGTTTTTACGTGAAGGATGTGAAGGATGGAGTCTGGAATGATGAACTTATTTCTTGCTGCATTAAGATGCCCATATTGTTCCTCTATCCAATAGAGTGAATTGCCTGAGCATTACATCTCTGTTAGAGGTATAGCGCTTGTGTAAATTGCTCTGCATTCATAAGTTCCCTCACACACTGGACCCTTTATTAATGGGGCTGTGGGTCTGTTTAGCCAAGGAAACAATATGGAAGTAAATAAGGCCTGAAGCAGACCTGCTGCTGCGAACAATTTAAAGGAGTCGCAATAAAAGACAATACACACTGACTCGGTTTATATATAAATGATCCATTGCATGACATTGGAAAAAAAGGATCTGGCAAGCAAGGACCAATGTTTATAACCCCAGAGGACCAAAGAGGCAATGTAATCGAAACATAACTCATGTTTATGTCAGAAGTGTTGATATGTATAATAGATGTCTGCAGACTGCTGGGGTTCCTTTTGACGTTTAAATAATGAAGCCAGCTCACAGCGTGAGCAGCACACACAGCTGATCAGCTTCATAGATTATATCATTCCTGCTATTATTAGATGTTAGCTTCCAGGCATTTGTTTTCATGTTCTGCGTTTACTGCAGCTACGAAATTTCTTTAAAAAAATATATATATATATTTAATGTATTACGGTGCTCCTCTTGGGGGTTTATCTGAGCCCACCTATCTCTGCTGCTCATGGTCCCCTTCTCTCCCGCAGAGTTTCAAAGTGCCAACGCAAAGTGCATGAAGGAACTTTGGGCCAAAGATGGAGGCCTGGCCAACAGTGGCCTGGGTGCTGCTCATGACCAACGTTGCTGATTGGCTGACAACGGTCCAGTCACGGGACTTCTCCATGACGGACATCATCCTGCTGCATCCCTCAAGTAGGAAAGAAACTAACATTTTCTCATAGACTTCTATACAATCAGACTTCTTTTTTAAGGAGTCGCCCCCTGCTGGTCATTAGAAAGAATGCAGGTTTAAGGCACTTCCAGCTGGCTTCACCTTTCAGACCCGGAGGTTGCCCCTAGGTGTGGTAGAGGTACAGTTTCACCACATTCCACGCTCAAGCGCAAACAGCGGACTCTCCGTGAGAGGCTCCGCCATCACTTCCTCTGTGGTGCAAGTCAAGTAGCGCTGTCTGAGGACTGGTAAGGTCCTTCGAGTCCAAACGGCAGTGAGTGGTTCTTTGTCCTCTTCAGTCTATCCATTACTGTTAACAGAGACTTCCTGCAGCAAAGCCTTTAAACTCGTCCCTTTAGCGCTGGTGCCACTCGACCGCGCTGACTGGAGTGTGTCAAGAGTGTGTGTGTGTGTGTGTGTGTGTGTGTGGGGGGGGGGGGGGGGGGGGGGGGGGGGGGGGGGGGGGAAGTCCTCGGTTGAATCAGTATTTAAATTGTGCATTAATTCAAACAGTGAAACCCTGTATTAACAAACACTCAAATCCTGAATGTTGTGATCAGATCAGACATCACAGACTCAAGAGAACTTAAGTGTGTGTGTGTGTGTGTGTGTGTGTGTGTGTGTGTGTGTGTGTCCTCCACAGCTACACCCCATCCTGGCGGCTTCAAGTGCTTCACGTGTGAAGACGCCGCAGATAACTACGAGTGTAACCGCTGGGCGCCAGATGTTTACTGTCCAAAAGGTACGTGGCCTCATCTGTTTCAGCGACACTGAGCTAAATGCAAACTCACTTCTACAAAGACGAGATCTGCTTATTGTCAGTAGTGAAGAAATAGTCCAGGAGTGAAGGTGTGCCATGTCTTCCAGATGCCAGATACTGTAGCACGCTCCACATGATGGATAACCATGGCAACAGTGTGTCCGTGACCAAGCGCTGCGTGGCCCTGAAGGACTGTCTGTTCACCGGCTGTGCTGGCGTCACCGATAACGGCCATCAGGTAGGTGGAGGGAAAAGAGATAAGAGTGTTGTACGGAATCAGGAGGACGTCCCCTCAACGTCTCGGTCTCGTCCGGCAGATGTGCTCGTCCTGCTGCGAGGGGAACATCTGTAACGTGCTGGTGCCGAGGAACGCCAGCAGCTCCGTCTTCTCCTCGACTTCTCCTCTGGCCAGCTCCAGCAGAGGGTTCCCTCCTGTAACGCCGAGCTCCTTCATCATCGTCGTCGTCATCATGGGCATCTTTACAGCTGGACACGTTTGAGAGGGAAAACTCTGCATCTGACCCAACTTTAAGGACACTTTTTGTGTAAATATTTGCTAAAGGTGAAGAACAATGACACATGCATTAATCTCATCTCTCTTCTTATCATGTTCACGTTATCTGATAACTGCATTAAGATGTTTCACAAACCACCACGAAACTCACAGAAATGCAATTAACTGTTTTAACGACATAATCTTCCCTTCAAATGAGGTTTTCTCTCTTCTCTTCCTCCTCTTTGACAACTTTACAATATGCTGAAGCTTTTTTGTTAATATATTTATGCGTTGTAACAGTGTTAATGTTGCCCTGTTAGTGTGTATTTTCTAAGGTTTTGTCAATATTAAATTGCTCGGGAAATCAGTAATGTTTTTTTGTATGTTTTTTTTACATCAATTTGACTTTCAAGATCTGCATTGGAATCAACAATAAAACTAACAGTGAAAAATATGACAAAAATTGACAATTCTTTTTTTTCAGATTAGATAATTTGGTTAAAAACTTGTTTTTCTTATAGCAGGATGATAATGTGTGGAGCCAGACCTTTAGTAAGCGGTGAACAGCTCTGTGGAGTCAGAGTCTGTTAGATCAAATGAAAACTATCCAGCTCGTGTTGTCTTCAGCCTCTCTGCAGTACATCTAACCAACCACTAGGTGGAGACAGACCACCACTGTTTAAGTATACACACACAAGCTCAACTTAAAAGTCCACACACACACACACACACACACACACACACACAGACACAAACGCAGTCAGTTTTTTTTTATAGGTTCAATAAAATGTTCAGTGAGACAAATGTCTTCTGGTTGTTTTGACAGAAGGAATCATTGCACCCTGAAGGAGCAGCAGCTTTCATTGAGTCTAGCTTCAGGCTCACAGATGATCAAGATGTCAACACCGCAAAATAAAAACGTCAGATGAGGCAGTACGTCTTGTAAAAATGTGTCTGCGAGCACCACGTTTGTTTCAGTGAGCATTTGAATGAATCTCCTCCCCGCTGACATGTCTGACAACAAGGTTGTTTCAATGCAGTCTGCTTGACTGGATCTTCATTTTGTGGCGGAAAATACATTCACTGAAGTACTCCGCTCATGTACACGTTTGAGGTACTTGTTATTTAAGTATTTCCATTTTATGCAACTTTATACTTCTACTCCTACATTTTGAGAATATTGTACCATTTACTCCACGACAACTATTATTTAGACATTAGAAACGTACACGTCAATTTATCAAATTATGAGGCAATATTGTATAAACAAACCTGAAATGGGCCATTCTGCATAAGTATTTTTCTTTTCGGTACTTGGAAGTATACTTGATATCTCTGCAGCCGGATGAGAAGTCACTTTATTGGCTCAGCAGTTCTGACGGTCACAACTGTAGTGATTCAAATCAAACAGGACACACACGCGTCTTCACATTCTGTGCAACAGATAAGAGGAAACAAAACAACACTGTACACGTTTGTTTGAAAAGTTTTTGACCTGATATCTGCGTTTCTATTTCAAATCCACGGCTCTAGTATCGTAAAACACAGATGATGTCATCCGAAGGGGCAACATCGGCTACTAACTCTTCAAACAGCAGATGTTACGCGTTGAAAGGCCTCTGATGTAGTGCAGGGTGAGCCGGGTAGACCAGCAGCGAAGTCTACTTTAGAGTCAAGTCCTTGTTACAGTACGACAAACTCTGCACAACCTTTCACTGCTGCGACCGAGAACCAACACTAACGAGATCCAAGCTCCTTCAAACCATAAATAAGACGCCTCGCTTGGATTTCGTTCTGGGAAATATATCATTTTTTAAAAAGCCTATTCCTCATCAGCGAGCACATTTGAAAGTCCTTGTAGTCTCGCGATGGCAGAACTGTGAGCGGGTGCGTTGGTGAAAACGGTCCCCACAAACTGAGGCGTTCCTCTCAGGATGTGGCGAATGACTGTGCAGGAGCCCGACACTTCGATGTGGAAGCCCAAATCTCTTAGTTCCTCCTCCGTCCGCAGTTTGGCTTGACTTGATGGAGATGCAAAGAACTGTCGGGGGAACAAGAGGCGATGTAAACAGGGAGGACGAATCACCGTTAATGCAAGAAATCCCGACTGCAAACAAGAGCAACTCACAGCTGCTCCTGTTGTTGGGTCGATGAAGTCGGCCCAGTAGCCTGCAGTCCACAGAGCGAAGCACATTTCCTTCGCTCCGCTCACAAACTGCAGTTAGGAGAAAACGCACGTCAGTACGCCGTTTCAACGTCGCATCTCTTAACTCGTACAGTGATGAACTATCACACGACTGACTTTGTGCAGCAGCTGGTCTTTGTCCTGCTCTGCTGCCTCCTCACACCGACCGTTACTCTGTGTGACCGTCACAACTGTGATGGAGGTGGTGGGCGCCGAGGGGAACATGAGCTCAAGATCTGACACACACACACACAGAGTTTTGTTACTTCAGGTTATGAGGAGTCAGTGTATAATCCGATGGTGAATAACGGTCCCTTACCTTTCCTTAGCAGCTCAGGGCAGTTATTTATGGAGCAGTCTGTCTCCGTCTGATTAAAGTACTGCTCAGCTTTATGGACTCTCGTGTCTATGGTACCGAGGTTTCCCTGATGCACGCACGCACGCACGCACACACACACACACACACACACACACACACACACACACACACACACACACACACACACACACACACACACACACACACACACACACACACACACACACACACACACACACACACACACACACACACACAACAAAGCAGCTTTGAGAACTGGAAATCACTTATTCTGAGAGATAATATGAATTTCTTTGGAAATTATACCCGAGAGGTAAATGTGGCTACATGCCGTGTACTACAGTGTTTTGAGTAGTTGTTTATATCATGTGTTGGAATTAATAATGAGATACCTGGCAAGTGAAGAATCTATCTAAATGTTCTACGGTTATATGGATATACGTCCCCCCCAAGGTTGTCAAAATCACAAATAAATGAATAAAAACACATAAACAACAAGATAACCTCAGTGACCTCTATGGTAGCTACAAGTTCAAACAAAACCGATTCAAAAACGTACTTGGAACTCATTAACAAACTGGGCCAGTATGAACTGGTGCCTCTCTGTGCAGCTCGGGGCCGTCAGTACATCCGGCACCGTCCTGTGGACCGGAGTCTTCTTCCGGTCCTCCATGCCCTCCAGGTGGCAGTCGAACCCGACGTTACCCGGTAACTGAAAGCGCTGGTCTTGTGGTCCGAATGGTCCCATGTTCTCGTCGGGCCACACGGTCCTGGGGCCTGGAGGGGACGTGACAAAGACACGCGTCTTTATTTATTCCTTTGTTCTGACAAACCCTCAGTTTGCTGCTGAAGACCTGCACCTGGAACATCGTCATCACAACATACTATACGACTCACCTGAGTCTGTGTGTGATGCAGCCACGTAAGGCTCATCTGAGCTTGCAGCAGAGAAGGTTCTGGTTCTGCCGACACGGAGGGCAGCGAATGCTTGATGGCCGGCAGTCTTAGACAGAACCAACCTGCCACGACCGCACAGCACCTGTATGGGAGCAAAAGGCATTTGTTAACAGCCGGAAGCATCTTAAGAAAGGTGCAGGACTGAAGCCTGTTCTCAGACACACACACACACACACACACACACACTTGTGTGTTTAGGTAAACATGCAGACCCATGTTTACTCGCTTAAAACGTTATCGGCATTTCAGTGATTCAACAAAAATCCCAATTCAGTTTTGCATGTAATTTGTAGGATAAGCAACATCTTGGGAAATTGCCTGTATTTTAGTGTGTTATGTAACTTACACTACTGGACATTGTGGTTCGTCTCCTTCTCCCTCTGACTTTAACCTGTTGGATTAAAAACAACAACAATGAGGACAACTTGGACTGTGTGTATTTTTTGAAATTTAAAAACAAGCTTTAGCTAGCTAACCTGAAGTTTGCTAACCAGTTAGTTATAACACACATGCTAGCTGACATGATGCAATCTTTCACGGGGCAGCGTCCAAGTCTGTCATACACTCGATTCACAAGTAACAAAGACGTTTAATATGTACATCGTCTCAAAATGTGTTCGGTTCAAAGCAAACAAAACAGCTAACTAACTAGCTACTAGCGTTAGCGAGTTGTTTGCTAACACATCGATCAGCTGATCGCTTACTTTGACACTTTCCCTTTTTAGGAAGTATTTTACATTCCCTAACTTGATATGACGAGTGCACAAAACAGCCGACAACGTGATTAAGAAAACGACAAATATACATATGTTAACGGCATTATATCTTGAAAAGTACATGTTGTTCTTACCTGGCAAATCGCACGTCCGCGACCCTACTATGAGCTCCTTCCCTATCGCGAAAACAACGACGGGAAGCGATGAGGGACAAACAAGTCATGCGCAGTTTGCATAACAGTTAAATCAACGTACATTTCAGTGTGACGTAAGAGACAATGGGGTTATTTAACGAGAATTCAACGTGCGCCATTCTCTGCGTGACATTGTGCCACTTTGAGACGATAATTATTACTTAAAACCACGGACGTCCTTTTTACCGGTGCTATCAGATATTAACAGGGCCGTGTTTCCCCATGTTTCACCACAAGATGGCAGCAAGTTTACACGACCAAATATATTTGATTGCAACAGCACCACTGCCCCTGTTTAACATTGCAAGTTGGCCTCATAAAGTAGCATGGTAGTTGGTATTTGGGAAATGAACTGTAGTATTTTAAGTTTCTATAATGTTGACTTGCCTCCCGTATTGTTATTTGTGCAAAAAAATTAAAAAAGGTTTACTCAGACTTACTTTTGTTGATATTTATAGATTCCAGCTTGATGATAATGGTATTGTCCGACTAAAGAAGACATATTGGTTGTTTCAAGCCTTCGTTTTTTCTATAAAAATCACAAGGAGCAGGTAGAAAACAGCAGCTAATTAATACCAGGTGTGTCACCTGAACTGTCAGATAGATTATCAATATACAGCATATCAACACCCGAGTGCTCTGCAAACAACTTCAGTGGACAGGCCCCAGTGTAAATTATGACATCTTTAATCACATTTCCACTTAAGTTACCTAAAACTCTAATAACTTTACCTTGGCTAACCTCTCATAATGTCCAGAATCAATGCACTGGGTGGTTCCCAGGTGGGAAACACACACGCTCAGCAAAAAATGCCCTCCCTTGATCCCTTTTAGAAAAAGTAGAATAGAGGAATTGTCCCAGCAAGAACAGTAATATTTACTGTCAGAAGTCGTGAAGGACAAGGACAGCGAAAGTGCATTTTGCTGGCGTGGACACGTCTCTTTATAGCTGACTCGGACAAGCTGATTGACATTTTCTCTGAACTGACAGTATGTGCAGTGGGAGTTTACCCCGTGTATGTGTATGTGTGTGTGTGTGTGTGTGTGTGTGTGTGTGTGTGTGTGTGTGTGTGTGTGAGGAGGAGGCATGTGGAACCGCACAGGGCTCGGCTGTCAGCGAGTCTCCCACAGGATCATTTGTAACAGCAATGCAGCATCCACCCTAGACGGAGCCCCTGTGGGATGTACACACACACACACACACACACACACACACACACACACACACACACACACACAGATATGCGCCAGCATCCCAAAGCAGCTACCAAATGAAATCTTAACCACAGGCTCCTTCCACAGTGTTGTTATTTGGAGGTGAAAAGCATCGAATTAATCAGGACCAGTTCTCTTGCTCTGTGGTGATAATACGCAGCTCGGCTGACATTAAAGCAGCACCGTATCATTTCTTTCCATCTTCGATTAACCTGGAATTGTGTTTCAATGAATCTATTTGTTAGTAAAACATCAAAGAATAGTAAAAAAAAAATGAAATGGGCAAATAGACACAATGTACAGTGTTTTTCAGCCGTTACTGGGTTTAAAGTAATAGTTCAGTATCAGCCTCTAATTGTTTCGATGAAACACTTGTTTTCCTGGACAGCATGTGGCTGGAATGTAATTCCTCAGTTCAGCGGAGCCTTGAGACCTGCAGACAGAGCCGTGAGTCACTCCAGGTCTTATACCGCCGCGCTGTCAGGCCGCAGCGGATCTTGTCTGGAATCAGCACTTTTCTGTTAACATTTCATCCACTGTCAAAAAACCCTCCACACATTCTGAGCTATACCTGCTCAAGTCAGCACTCTGTTTACTGCCTTAACTAATGACGTAGTGAGAGCCATTAAAGGTTTATATCCCATCTCCTTTTACAGGTTTTGGTTATGTTTCCCACCTGCACACAACTTCAGTTTAGAACCCTCACGGGTAAAGCTCTTTAAAGTTCCTTGCTAAGAAAATGGTTCCACAAAGAACCTTTTTACGGTTCTTCTGGCATCACTCTAAAGAACCATTTTTGGTTCCAGATGGTACTTTTATCTTTCTCTGTGTGGTTAGCTTAGCTTAGCATAAAAACTGGAAATGGGGTTTAGCTAGTTTGGTTATTTACGAAGGTAAAAAAAAGTCTAAAACTCACTAATCAATACATGTTATCTTGTTTGTTTGATTCAATTAAAAAACAATCTACATCTGGCCTGGAAACAGTGACTTCCTGAAGTCCTCACCGGTTGCCTGAGTCAGGCTAGCTGTTTCCCTTCTGTTTCCAGGCTTTATGCTAAGCTACGCTAACCGTCTCCCGGCCGTAGCTTCATATTTAGCGTACAGACATGAGAGTGGTGTCAATCTTCTCATCTAGCTCTCAAGAAAGCAAATAAACATATTGATCCAAATCACATAACTATTTATTTAATGTGCAACAATTTCATTTTGAGCTATGATGGTTTGAGGAGTCTCTTTTCTATTAAAGCATTCACATCTTTAATCATTTAAACAGCCATACACACGTCTACAGGGTCTCAGGGTCTAACACTACGGTGGATGCTTTTTTAGCTGAATAAAGAGAAACACTTCAAGCGTCTGTGTATCTTGGTAAATGGCAAAAACCAGTATATTCAGGGGGATTTTTCTCCATTTTATTACTTATATTTTATGATTTTTCCCGATGAGCATACTGCTTTATGATAGTTTGACAAGTTGACGTCCACATTTCCCAGCAGCCCCTGATTTTCTCACGGACTTACGAATGAGAGGGACAAAGACAATACCTGTGACGCTCCCATGTGATAAAGTATTTTTGTACACTTTCATATGTATTACGAGGCTACATCCTGTTATGATGACATCGATGTGAACTTCAGAAAATAAAGAAGCTTTTAGCTGAAGTTCAAGCAGGAAGACAATTACCATATTCATTTCCTCATCTCTCCGGGTTATTATCCGATGACCTCGCCGGGTTGTGTTTTGTGTGTTTTTCCTGTGAAGGGCATCTAAACGCCCTTATTCATCAAATCTCTGCTGCCACTGCATCACCGCCATCAAGACCACATCTACGGCTCTCCAGGGTGGGACATTTAAAATGACTGCAATTTATAGGTTCTTACCCTATAAACCCATTTCATTGATGGGGTTAATCTTTTAAATATTAATCCACATATCCATTTTTCTTCCCTGATTGACCAAACTTGGTGAACATGGTCACAGTGGGCACTGATGCAAAATGCATGACCACCCCCCCCTCCTGAAACATGCATGATTATGTGAATTCAGAATAACGGCTAAAAAACGGCACTACCTCATTATTGGCTGTAAACCTCAGGCTTGCACGCGGAAAATAATTGAAGAGTTCAGCACTACTGACAACGCTCAGAGCATTTTGGAATCTATTTCAACAAATAAGCACCAGGTGCAAGTATGATAATACCTCAAGAAAGTAGCACAGAGGCTCGGGCGAGTGCAATAAACCACTGCAGAGATGATTATTATTACCAAAACACTGGCAAGGTGGCTCAACAAGAAGAGCCATGCTAGCAGCTTTGTGAGGATCCACATAGGAAAAGCAGTGCTTTGAGACAAATGCTACCGGTAGCATGCTAACATGTTTAGCATGTTTTTTTTTCATGTGTTTTTGGTTAGTAGTCTGAAATAAGGTCTGTGGTTAACACAAGCTTCAATGATTTTAACGTTTTGTTCGACATAAATTAGTCAGTAAATATAACAGTAAATATATTATAGTTGCGTTTGTTTGCGCGATCATGACCATGGTGACCATGGTGCAGGTCGTTTATAGCCTAGCGTTAGCTTTTTACTTTTGGCGACTACATTCACGCTCAAAAAATCACAAAAAGTGGACGGAGATTTTCTTAACACAACACACTTGTATAGGCTATATTCATAACTACGAATGAGCTATTCCAAGAACATTTAAACTATTTAACGGGTCTTGTGCTCCGCGAAGTGACTGACGCAGAGTCAGTCCAACATCTTGACTTGTTCCCTCGGTGCTCCCAGAAAGTTCCAGTGACTTAGCATGAGCTCAACTCGGCGGTTTCAACCGTGACAACCGTGACAGGGAATAACAGAATACTACTGTAGGTGCTCGCACCTGATGCTCATTTGTCGAAGTCTGTTCCAAAAAAAAAAAAACGCCCCGAGCGCTGTCAGTGCTGCTGAACTGTGCAATTAGGGCCTTTTCCCGGTTGTGAGCCTAGGGGGGCTGCGGTCACTAATGAGGTAGCGGTGGGTGTGTGTCTGCTGTTGCACTGTGCGCATGAGATTATGTAGATGTGTAAAGGGCCCCAGGGTGTAGCTGCACCACTGGCCCCAACTGACGCTCGCCTAGTGACTGCCTTTAGTTGATGGCAGATCCTGATATGCTGGTGAATCCCTGAGATCCCTGATCACTGTTTGCTCAGTTTTTACTTTGTTCACTAACACGGACGTCATACCTGCAGCAGCTCCTTTATGCGGCAACGGGTTCATTAAAATTCAGGCAAGTAGTAATTATGAGGAAGATAATTACTACGCAGTTTGCATATAAGACCACATCAGCTTGTGGCACCCTGATCATTTAAGCCATTTTACATATCTTTACATATCATGAATGCAAGCCTACGGAGCAAAGTGCTCTAACGGCATTCTGGTTCAAGTGATATTCCCAACCCTGTTTCTTCTCTCGTCAGCCGGAGAAGATGGAAGTAGCGGCTATAAATAGAAAATGTGGTTACACGTGTATGCCTGACTGTCCTGGTAAGAGATTAAAAACTTTCAGAGCGGCTGCACGCTTTCACTCTGAAGCAAAGCCTCTCCTGCCTCAATTGCTTTTCCCACCAGATTCCGTGTGAAAAACCTCAGGACGGATCGATGATTAGTGTGTGTTTGTGTGTGTGTGTGACTTCAAACAACAACCACAAGCGGAACTAATACCTGCAAAATGTTACTGGCATCTGGAATGTCTGCACTTGACAGACTTTCATTAAATGACGACTCATCCAGTCTCAAAAATGACTCCGTAAATGTGATCAGTTATTAAGTCAAATGAAACCAGGAAGTGCAAATAAGCTTCATTTTGAGTTTCCCAGCTCGGTTCATGTGTCGTGTACCAACTGCAACACAGTGTGTTTGTTTGGGTCATCTTTCTTTGTACAAAGGGTTCATTTTAATTTGATGTAATGGTTAAAGTTATACATTGACCTAGAATGGTTTAGCGTAGGCACTGACCTAAAATAGTTAAGGTTAGCATTGACCTAGAATAGTTAAGGTTAGCATTGATCTAGAATAGTTAAGGTTAGCATTGACCTAGAAAAGTTAAGGTTAGCATTGATCTAGAATAGTTAAGGTTAGCATTGACCTAGAATAGTTAAGGTTAGCATTGACCTAGAAAAGTTAAGGTTAGCATTGACCTAGAAAAGTTAAGGTTAGCATTGACCTAGAATAGTTAAGGTTAGCACTGACCTAGAATAGTTAAGGTTAGCCATTGACCTAGAATAGTTAAGGTTAGCACTGACCTAGAATAGTTAAGGTTAGCATTGATCTAGAATAGTTAAGGTTAGCATTGATCTAGAATAGTTAAGGTTAGCATTGACCTAGAATAGTTAAGGTTAGCATTGACCTAGAATAGTTAAGGTTAGCATTGACCTAGAAAAGTTAAGGTTAGCATTGACCTAGAATAGTTAAGGTTAGCATTGACCTAGAATAGTTAAGGTTAGCCATTGACCTAGAATAGTTAAGGTTAACTATTGACCTAGAATAGTTAAGGTTAGCATTGACCTAGAATAGTTAAGGTTAGCATTGACCTAGAATAGTTAAGGTTAGCATTGACCTAGAATAGTTAAGGTTAGCCATTGACCTAGAATAGTTAAGGTTAGCATTGACCTAGAATAGTTAAGGTTAGCATTGACCTAGAATAGTTAAGGTTAGCATTGACCTAGAATAGTTAAGGTTAGCATTGACCTAGAGTAATTAGGTTTAGCCATTGACTTTGATTGGTTAAGATTACACATTAACCCGGGATGGTCATGGTTCCGATGGCAGGGATCAATATGTGTGCAGAAAATTAGAGCCAAAGTGAGCACAAACAGTTCAGAGCAAACTTTCATTAAAATATGTTAATAGAAAATACGATTGCAATGACATCATTTTTCATTCAGTAAGGAGAACAGCATCCCTGGTCTTGGAAGGTCAGCATGAGCCTTTGGTCACAGAAGCTACTCCAGCGAGATGAAACTTTGAAGGTCAGCCAAGCGAAGTAGCAGGATCATTTATACCAGACGGCAGGTCTGCAGTTTGAAGCAAAAGACTTCTTATTTCCCCGTCTCTTATCTCTTGCCTTTTAACCAGGCCGTGATCAAACATCTTCCCACCCACTGACATTCTAACTCAAGCCAGTGAGATTACCACTGCCTCCGGATCAGCTAAGCCCGCGAGAAATGTTTGTGTAACTAAAACTTCTACATCATCTCATGTGTGTGTGCTTGTGTGAGTGCGTGTCGGCGCTCATCATTTCCCGGCGACGAGAGGAAGGGTGACATTTCTGAAGGCACGTAGAACCTTGCCACTGTCTCACAGCACTGTCTGTTCGGATTACGGCAGCAGTGTGTGCGGTGTCGACGGGGAAAAGCTCTCTGAAAGCGTGTAAAAATACCCAACTTCTGTCATGTCTGATACACAAGGAAAATGAAAATAGACAACATGGCTTCAGTGTGTTTATAAAGGGGCGGGTGAGTACCAGCTTCTGTTATATTGTGTATGTGTTATATGCTCTCTGAATGCAGGAAGAACAGCTTGAATGCTAATGAAGCGATTATCCACTTGTTGATATTTTGTCACTTGTTTTTTAAGAACTCTAAGCAGACATAAGGCCGACTATTAGGCCCACAGTTAGGGAAAGAAAATCAGATTCTCTAGAAATATTATGACTTTTTGTTGTAAAATGTCAAACTTACCCAACTTAAGTTTTTGACTTTAGTCTCAAAATAATGACTTCACTGTACAAACTTGTACATTCTTCATTCTCATAATATTGCGACTTTAATTCAAAAATATAGAACATCATGACTCTATTCTTCTCTGTTAATATTATATCTTTCTTAAGGTAGCTCAAACGACCTGATAAAGCTGTGACATCGAATCACACACATGGTTCTGGTTCATGTTTTCATATGTTTTGAGATATCTGTCAGAAATCGGAGGAATGCAGCAATGACAATACAGCATTGTTTCAGTGTGGTCGCACAACATCCACCCGGGCCAATGTGAGAAATCCCATCCACCACCTTCAGGCTGAATGACACAGGACGGCATTGTGATGACTGCATGGTGCGCAAAGGGTGCGGATGGGGCTCGGCGATGCCACGGCTCATAATGCCCTGCTAACCTGTGCTTTCACTTTCCATTCAAAACAACAGAAGATCATAGTCCCTGTCAGATCTGGGAGGGTGGCAACTCGGTGCGAAAAGGCGACGGCCCTGTGACTCTAACGCCGTTTGATAGAGGGGACGGGTTTTCACACTCTATGCCCAGCGGCAACGTAGCTAATCTCAGAGTACAATGCTGCTGTTTATCGACCCGTTGGAGGATGAAAGAGCTCCTTATAGAAACCAGAAAGAATAATAATGTCATGAGAGGGTGCATATACATCAGAGCAAGAAGCTAAACAAGTTCACAGTGTGAGGCCTAATGTGTATTGATGTGTTCATGTCAGCTGTCTCTTTGGCTTTGTCACACGCTCTGATGATCGCCATCCTGCCCGTGAGCCACCTACACAGACCACATGAGACAATAGAGAGCCTGTGCAACATATAGGCAGGAAGGGAGGACGGAAGCATGTCGGTGTTATTTCTGGTAAATAATTCTTCTTGTTTTGTTCAGAAAGGTTCTGCAGCTAGAAGGAAAGTGTGTGAAATGCATCCGTTGACACACATTTGCCCTCACCACCAACCAGGTAGCGCTAAAACAATTAAATGCGTAAATTAGCCTCCAGAAAACTGACTAACACTATTGTACAGGAGGCTGGGATAATCGTAGCTGACAGCTGGAAGGGATCCAAATGAGTTCATCACACATCAGGCACCCCAGGGCTGAATTAACTCTTCATGGTTGGATTACACGGAGCAGCATGATACCGCGCCGAGGGGCAAAGCACCTTTGCGAAACAATGAGTGACCACATGAGCTGAGATAAATCTCTCAAAGGTCAAGAGTTGCAGGGACCTTACAGTCTTCAACACATGTTTGCATTTCAGGTCAAATAATAAGTCTAAGAGAATGCTGATGTAAAGAATAATTTTACTTCTTTACAATAGGATTTAAACTAATGTTTCCATGGATTCATTCATTTTCTTTTACCAGGTATAATGTTTACAATTGTCTTGGTTTATAGCATTAGCATGCTAACGCTTGCTAATAAGCACTAATCACAAAAGAAACACCGAGTACAAGTGAGGCCGATATAAATGTCATTAGTTTATGCAGTCATAAACCAACGTACTACACAGGCCAACCTCATGGTGGTGCTAGAGGACTCACGCTAGAGGACTACATCATCTGGGAACCATGAATGTCTGCACCAAATTTAGTGCAAATCCATCCAGTAGATGTTGAAATATTTTACAGGAAAGGTCAAACTTTGACCTGCTGGAAGCAAAGTCAAGAGATCACAAAAGTCAAAAGGGTTCATCCTCTTGGAACCATGAATGTCTGTACCCAATTTAGTGCAAATCCATCCAGCAGATGTTGAATTATGTATTTATTATGTGGTAAAAACCTTAACCTGCTGGAAGCAAAGTCTAGGGATCAAAACAGTCATAAGGATTCATCCTCTGGGCACCATGATTGTCTGGACCAAATTTCCTGGCAGTCCATTCAATACTTGTTGAGATATTTCAGCCTGGATTCGAGCGGTGGACCGACCGACCAACACTGCCATCCCTAGAGCCAACTTAACATAATAACATAATAATGAAAATAACAACTTAAAGCTGAAGGGGAAAAATAATCATGAGACAAATCTGCAGCCTCATAGCAAGCTGCCACCTTACTTCCTCCTGATAACCAGTTCTCAGCCTCTCCTAATTGGAACCAACCATCTGCTCGGGCAAGACTTAGGTGAGCTCAACAGATACGAAGCACTAAAAGAACACACTATGACAAAACAGCAGTAATTTAAGGTTTGTCAGTTACTGCTGGCAACACAATTTTCCAGGGGAACACACACGAGCGCACCAACCTTCATAAAAATCTCACTGATGAACAATTTTACCTTCCTGCACAGCTCCTATTAATCAACATGAGCTAACATGTGAAAGCAAAGAAATCAGGCCTTAAACATCCTTCAGACATTGCAAATTTAAGTCCAATATTCATTCTCCTTTTTGCTCTGTTTTGGTCTCCACCCCAACTCCTGGGGGATATATTCGGCTCTTTAGCTGCTAAATGCTCCACGATGTTGACCAACTCGTCGCTAACTATGTGTGTCTTCTGTTTGATGCTGGGCAGGTAGTGTTCAGTAGGTCTATAAGAGGTTTTCTGCCCTGCGAGGTTGATGCGAGTAGTGAGTGAACCAAACGAAATGAGCTGAGCTGCTAAAAAGCTCTGTAAAGCGTAACCCCTTTTACGTAACATTCATATTGTTCAGAGCTGATTTAAGCACCCTAAACGCATCGTGTTTGTAAGTAGAGAAACTCTAGGAAAGAGGGCTGAAAGGTCAAAGTTGTATCTCTGTAGTTGTAACGATCTTCACTGAGCGCTTCGCTGTTTGCAGCTCTGCAGTCCTGAGGTTAACCATCGCTCTGCAGCATCATTAAATAAAAAGCCTTGTGACATATCAAAACACGTCCTTTCCTCTTTTTAATGACTCACACTCCATAAACCCGGAGCGCCGCCACACTTCACTAGGTTTCGTGCTTTCCAGTCTGCGGGCAGCGTGAACGGCGGCGAGGCGTTGAAGCGTGACCATATTGCTCCACTATCGCCGGCCTCTCGTCTCCTGGCTTCGCTCGGCATACAGTGCGGGAACGAGCACGTGCCAGACAAGGTGAGAGCGCCGACCTCGCTCAATCAGACGGGGGCGACGATCCGACGAGTGCTGACCTAATTTGGTGCGGTATCTGTGATCCGCTCATGTTACCTTCAGCAACCTGTGTGCCGGTTAAATTCCCTGCAGCTGTGAAGTCAGTGACAGGTGGAGGGAAATCAGGATGGTGTGTGTAATGGCTTTTCTATCATGCCATTTTGTTGTCAGGTAGAAACGAAACGACTATAATGTCTTTCTTCTTATTATAATGTTAACAAAGCCCTATTTAAAACATGCATAACAGGATCCTATTGACCCAGAGCAGCGACTGGCCGATAGCCGAAGCAACTGTAAGCTATTCTATTGAGTTTCGTTTTAGTGAATTTGAGTTCCCTCTAGTAAACAGTTACGAGGTGTATATGTTTAGGGCTTTTATTGTGAAAGGTAAGGATGGACAAAGTGAATACGCTGCCTTTGTCAAAGTGTTGCCGTTTTGGTTGGGACCGAGGAGCCTCCCTGCTGGATAACATCGTGTACGCACAATGTGATCGCTCGATGCCTTTACTTGTGGTGAGAAAGATGAGAAAAATCCACCTTATTGGGAAAAAGAAATAAGCCGCTTTTTCAACGTACAATATTCGCTTTCTGTCTTTAAGTACTCATGACAAAAACAGTTACAAAATATATATTATTATACAATGGTAAGAATACATTAGGCTAAAATATATGAATGTCATGCAGGCACGGTTCCTCTACTCTTTGGGCCCCTCATGAATATGTAATGAGATGAACTGTATCTATTATGGTATTGATTGACCAGTCATTTCAAAAGGTCAACATATTCCATCTGGACCAGGACTACACTGAATGAATTTGACTAAATAGACATATGTATGCGTTTAGGTTATTTGTGTGACAGGACGACAGGACGGGACTTGAATCTGATTATCTTGACGTGCATGTCGAAACAATTACCCAGTCAAGATCATCTCCAAGTTATCAACTAAAAGATTTAAAAAATAACAGCAACAGAATAGATTTATCAACCACAGAAACATTAAATCAAGAAATACATTTTATTTCTTATAATAACACATTTCCTATTAAAAGAAAAGGGCTGTCACATATTGCTAAACTGCAGGACATTGTGGGACCGGTCCTCTCGTTCTCTAGGTCTCCCTCTGGACTAAGACCATCGATTCAGGCAGTGCACTCCGAGGTCAAGAATTGGCTGTTTGCCCAATCAATGGCCACCCTACAGTCGTCTATCGGCCCGATCAATAGGCCTACCTGCTTTAATCTTCCCACAGCTCCCTCTCAACATGTAACCCAGCATCTATCCTCGACAAGGCACCGGCACATCCTCACCAGTGGTGCAAACTCATAACAAGTCCAAATTGGCCAGTGTCTCCTGAGGAAGAGGTTAAAAATCAATACTTTGAGAGAGAGGAGCCGTGATGGATGATTCTCTTCCAGCCAGACGATCAAAATCTCATCACTGCTGTGGATGTTGTGGAGGTTAAGTGGACAAACTGATGGTCAGAGATCCAATTGTGGCTTTTGTGACAGAAATCTCCTGTAGCAGAAGCGAAACAAACTCAAATAATTCCTTTTGAGATAATACAAAATACTTGAACTCCAGAAGAAACCTTCATCGTCTCAAGTATATAATAGTAGGATCCCATCCAATTGATAACTATTGATTCAGTGTTCATACTAGCTACCAAACCTTCAGCGGCCAACAGTGTAAGAGTTAAACATCAACACGTCTTTTGGCCACTTGGGAGCAGCGTCAATAGCTAAAACAATAATACTGACAGACGTTCATGTGGCTAACAGAAATGAATTGCCTGTTTAGCATCCAGAAGCTACAGAGCAACATTAGCGTTTATTTGGAGTCGTGTCTCTGACCAACAGTTGAATGTGAGTCACATATTCACTCTCTTTTAGCTGTTTTTGGTCTCCACCATCTCCTGAAGGAAATATCTGCCTCTCTAGCTGCTAAATGCTTTACTGTATTCACTAGCTTGGCGCTAACTTCTTCTGCCTGCTGTTCGGAGCTGGGCAGGTGGTGAATAGAGGTTATTTTAACAGCCAGGCCTGTTTTGCTAACTGCCATGACTGATGGAACAATGGGAAGCTTTTTCATCGGAGGTGATGTGTTTTGTTTGGCGCTAACAGGAGAGGAACAGGGTAGCATTAGGAATGACAGCCAGAACCAGAACTCCAAATAAATCAATTTGATTTGATAAGTGATCTCCGGGAGGCAGAACCACCACCACAGCTATTTACCAGCAACAGTAGAGTAGAGAAAAAAACAAGAAAAGGACGATCTAGCGGATTACCACACTGCACACAGTGACAGATAGTAGGCCCTACCAAGCCCCCCGCCCCCCCACGGTGCCGTCGTGGTGCGGCAGCGGAGCCGGATGAAGGAGACAAATTGGTTTTGACGGCACATTACAAAGCCTCTCGGCTGGACTGGACTGGGCGGCAGCATCGTGGACTTTAAAGCATGGTGAAGGACACGCAACACACAGAGGAAAGAACACATTTATATTCAGGGTCGCTCTGTAATGCAGATACAATGAGTGTTCACAGGTACAGGTGCATGCTGTTGCCCAGCTAGAGACTCCTCAGTAAAAAAGTATATTTTAAAGGAATAATTTGACGCGTTTCTTCTTTTGGCTTAATCATTTTGTTGCCCAGAGCTAGATGAGAAGATTGATACCACACTCACTATGTCTGTACGCTAAATATGAAGCTAGAGCCAGGAGTCGATTAGCTTAGCTTAGCTTGGTGTACAGACTGGAACCAGAGGGAAACAGCTAGCCTAGCTCTGTCCAAACAAATCTATCTACAAGTACCTCTAAAGCTCAACACTTCATATCTTGTATGTTTAACTTTTTTTTAACCTTTCAATAGAGCCAACTAGCTAGTTTCCAACATGTATGCTAGCTACGTTAAGCTAACATCTGCTGGCTCCTGCATCATATTTAGCGCACGGACACAAGAGCGGTATCAATCTTCTCATCTAACTTTAAAGCATATTACTGTACGACAGAAAATGTGGAACTATTGCCTTTATATATAGGAAACAAAATACATTTAATTCTCTAACACTCAAAATAAAAAGTACATATTTCTTTCACCTCTAAGTGATGTGCAGGCGTGTTAATATTTCCTTCTCCGAGTAACCTTGAATGATTGTGGTGTAAATACAGTGATGCACCGCTCCAGTATCTTACTACTCCATCTGAACCAACCACCATTCAGTCGTTGTCGTTTTTTTCATTCACTCTGCTCTGCAAAGGTTAAAAAACTCTTCCCATTACCTCTGCTCGCACAATGTCACCCCTCCATTGCTTATTCATACGCACACATCGGCAGCAGAAGATGAGGGTCAAGGACAGGCGGGACCTCGGAGAGACATTGTTGAAAGCTGATGGCCTCTCCAAAACAAACACAGAGGCTGGGATGCAGAGAGAGGGGAGCGGTAAATGAAAAAGAAAGCTATCAGAAGCAGCAGCTGGATTGGTTGTGACAAGGCACTGATGGGATAGAGAGGCTCCTACAATGTAGCAAAAGCCCCGGCATCAGCAGTTCTGTGCCTTCAGGTAATGGGCAGATAACATGAACTCACCTCCTCGCTGATGCACTCTCTGCGACGGTGTGGCACTTTGGTTGTTGTGAGAGTGCTTTCCAACAAGGGCTGGCGGGAGAAGCAGCATCTGGTCGCAGCATTCCTCCCCGGCAGATAAACTTCCATCTTTGTCTCCCTTGCTGTCGCCGCATGTTTTTGCTGACCTTGTAATTTCGGGCTTCTTCTGTTTCCCACAACACAAAAACCAGCCTTGATATGAAATGGCTCTGATTCATTTCCCCCCAACAGATGGAGGTGAAGCACCCTTTTTCTTCAGATTTGCAGCTACCAGTCGAGCTTTACTCAATTACCCAGTGGCATTTTTGGGACCTTGCACAAGATAGTAACGACCTTCGTCCCGCTGAGCTCTTCTTTTTATTTTTTCCTTTCAAGGGGACGGCAAGTCCTCCATCACAACACGAGCTGATTGATGCCTCGGCGGCGCGTGACCTCATGTTAGACGAGGACGACGGAAAATCTATTCTCTAAGTCACGATTTCAACATCTGATTTTTTTATCTCTTTAATGCAGAGCAATTACTTTTTTTACATTTTATTTTGAAGATTATTTTCTCGTCTTGAGTCGATAGAGACTTTCCCTGTTAAAGATGAACCAAACCACACATTTGCCCCCCCCACCCCCCTCTGGTTGGATAATCAGAAACACAAGAAGGAACTAAAGCACTGCTCTGCAAAAGACGACATGCAAACTGCTCAGCTCCATTGTTGTTTTACAAACAATGTAACGCGGAAAGCAATAACCACAGATTATGCAGACGGGATCATTGAAACGCGCTAAATCACTGTGATCATGCAAAACATGCAGCGTTCAAGAAACTGCATTTCATTCCCATTTTTTACAGTCAAACTGAACCAAATGGTACAAAGAGTACAAACATCATGATGCTGAGTCTGCATGATTATTGTAAAGCGGCTTTTACTACAAAACATTCTTTGAAAATGAAGCAACGACCGCGGAAGGGGTCACATACTGTTGCATGCACCTATGCTAATAAAATGAGCTAACACGCAGAACGCATCACAGTTTGCATCATTAAAACAATCTGCTGTAGCTCTGAGATGAAACACCGCCCCACTGAGCAGAGGAAAACCTCCACACGGGCGGCGGCGGTTTAAGCTTTTATTGAGAACATTTGAGGAAAAAGGGATTTGACCTTTGACCTCGTTTGTGATCACACCATAGGTTCTCGTGTTTGTGCTGTCGGAGGGGGGAAAGTCACGATGCATGAGCGTGATGGAGGTCAAAGGATCTTTGATCTGGTTCAAAGTCAGCGGCGAACAACAGCTGATCTTTGTTTTTCTCCCCTAAGAAACATTAAGAATGTGAAGTTGTTGATATGAATGCGGGACAATATATGATAAATATATATATCTCCAGTCCCAGTGTTGGCGACAAAAAGGAGCTGATTTTACATTTGTAGTATTTGAAGCTCCTCACCGTTTCCTTGGTGTTTGCACTCTGAACTGTGGACAGTTGCGGTGTCGTGCTCCACCAGCTGAGCTTTAAAATAGAACCACACTGATTAATGAAGGTGAAACAGGACAAAACACATCCATGCACCCAAAGTCATTTGGCACATATGGTTTTATCCCCCTGCTCCTGCCTCATGTGGAGGTCATTCTCCCTCAGCCGGATACAAGCATTTCTATTAAGAAGAAATTATCACCATGTTGAATATTTTATATTTTTTGATTGATTATGTCCACACAAATGTAATATTTATGCACAAAACCTTCACCAAATTAATGTTCTAAATGTTTTCTACCTTGCAAAAATAGGCAGTTATTCAGCTAATCATAGAATGAATGTCTCTTTAACATCTGTAAGGTTCACACACTGAAGTTAACATTAGCCACCCGTTCACTTATTCACCTTTATTCAGGTATTCCCTTATTTCCCAAGAAGTTTCCTTGAAATAATTACATAATGTATAAATTACTAATCTAAAGGAAAATAGAGAATTATATTTCTGCCTGTTCAGCTGACCTACTGTGCCTTGACTAAGAGCTATCTAGGTTATGCAAGCAATTAATTTGAGTTAGTTAATTGAAAGTGTATTAGCTGAACACTCCATTTTCCCTATAATTAGTACCAAAGTCTGCAGCCCTCTTCAGGAACCTTCCAAAGCATTTGCAGTTATATATCAGTTCATTTCTAAGAAATGATCAGGAAAACTATGAGACACGTAGAAAGTGTTACTGAAGTCTCACAGCATCTCATCACAACCAGCATTCAAAGTGGCAACATTTTTGCGGCAAAATCAATTATTATAATGGGATGTTTTCTCCTGTTTTCAGACAACCTCAGATTTAGATGATTACAGCTTTGTTTACAGAGCAACTCACTAAATGACTTTTCTCAGTCCGACCGCATCAACGTTGTTGGATGCACTTCATCACCACCTCATCCTCCTCCTCACATTGTTGCGCGCCAAAGAGCTTTGCGCAGGAACCAACGCTAGACTACGAAGCCTTGATGACTGGTGACAGCGATCAGAGTGCAGCATCCTATTAAAACACACACACACACCTGCGGTGATATGAGCAGTGACAGTCATTACCGTCTAATGAAGCGTCCGTATTGAATGTGTCAGCGTGGCACTAAACCGCTGATGCTGTCGCTGTTCAGCAGTGCTGCACTGACACCCCGAGGCCTCTGTGTCACACGTCCTGTACCAGATGATGAAGTCATTCACAGAGCAGGTCGCGGGTTGTTTCTTGTGTGACGTCACCGTTAAAAAAGAAAAAGATGGATTTTTGCATTAACTTAATCTCGTATCAAGCTTCGAAAATGCAGATCCAATTGTGAAGCATTAAACCTAATATCCCTTCACAAAAAAAAGGATTATATTGCATTCTTGTGGCGCACGCACCGCATCCACTCTGAACCGATGAAACAAATGCATTTAAAAGCAATAAGCGGCCTTATCAACATTTTACAGAGTCTGCAGAACGTTGGCTCGGTGAGATATCATTTGCAGCTTCCCAGGGGGAAACTTGCCACCGCTCATTTAATCTGTGGCTCCCTGCAACACTTTCTTTCCCCTCAAAGCGGCAGAAAACAAAAGGAAGCCGAGAGAAAGGAAAACACGACTCATGTTTTGTTAAATCAGTGGGAAACCAGAAAGCAATCAATGGCGGAAACACGGCGTGGCCATTTTCTTATTCTCTGACTCGGAAAGTGAAGGAAAGGGTTGTTGTATTTTAAAAGCTGCTGCTGTTTGGACATAGATATGAACCCGTACATGCGTGGAAAATGCATCGATATTGTGTGAAAGCTGATTATTCATAACCACTTTGTCCATAATCAAAGTGTGAAAACACGTATTAATCTTATTGATTAAAAGCCACATCAGGGTAAAGCTCTTCTAAGCAACTCAATCTATATTTATTTCAACTGAAACGTGATCGAATTAGGAGTTCATGGGACATTAGAGGTTTCCCTAAAGGCGGAGCTTCAATATAACATCATTTGAAAGTTCGGACCTTGTTTTAGATTTGTTGCCCTTTTGTGCACCATTTCTCTTCAAATTAGGCTGCGAGTTGATTTAATTTGAGATCCCCAACGATGGAATATTACTGTACATGTAGTATATTTCAAAGACATCTCTGCTTTGCAGCGTCCACTGAGTGTCACAGGATGTGACAGCGGGCTGTAGGGACCACCGTGCTCTGCAGCGACACGCAGTCCGCTCGCATCAACAGCATCGTTCCCCACGGCGGCCTGTCACTATCCTGCCTTTAACCACCTGCTCAGGTGGGGGGGGGGCGGGGAAGCAGCTATGGCAACACCTGCCCACATCTGGGTTAGGGTTGCTACTAGCTGGTGAACATAGCGGAGCAGTTAGCAGCTATATATCCAGAGATTTTAAACACGACCCCAAATCAATGCTAATATTGCTCCGTGCCTGCCGCATGTGGTCGGTTATAGGCAACTGTTTGCTAACACATTAGCAGCATCAACTTTATGAGGTGCTACTCAGTGTTGTGTTGTTGATACGAAAGTCTTCGATGTTGCCCGATAAGCCTTGAGTTTACGTGAGGATTGCAGTGCGTGGCGGTGATTGAATTACAGTCTTTATCTTCATTCTCGTCACAGTCGGGCTCCGCATTTATCACAAGATTATATAAATTAAAATGTGAGCTGATCTAACTGCGGTGATAACAGTCAGACACAGAGAATCAGAGCGTAAAATTAACTTAAATGACTTTGTAATGAACTGGGACATGTTTAGTGCTAACTGTTCAAATGTTCAAATATGTGAGTAATGACAAAAAAAGAGCGAAAAAAACTAATTACCGGTATGTACATCCTATGTATGTACAGCTGCCACTTGGATGCCCTAAAACAGAGTTTAGTCTGAAGCTTTGTAATCATTGGTAGCCAGAAGATGTGCAGTGAAGAGGCAGTATGTGGCTTCTGTTTTGTTAATTGCAGTTTTGTCTATCACTTGGGAATTAAAGCATCAAATAAACTAACTGTGCAGCTGCGTGTCCTGAATTTTCTTTCGGTATTGAGTGGAAATAATATCCCACCCTGTCTGAGAAGTTATTAACAAAACTTAAAATGCTGCCAGTGTTTAGAGGGGGAGTTTCAGTATTCATCTACGCACACAGAGGAGATCAGGCTTCTTGCAGCACACTTGTGATGCTGGAAGGAGGACTTGGACCGACACGCTCATCTCTCTCAACGTTTCAGAAGTTTTGTGCTCACGAACAAAGTTACGAGAATGAAGGTCCACTGTGAAATATAAGTTCAAATAATATCTAAAGTATGAATGCTGTGAAGACTTTTTTATTGGTTTTTAGGCGAAGTCGAGAACAGTGCATAGAATGTGTTCCTCCTTGTATTTGCTGTGTATAAATACACTAAACTGGGCCTCACACTGACTTGCAGCCACGGTTTGTCTGTTCTGTGTGGATCTCCTCAGTAGTTTGTGACAATAAAGAGTTAGTTATTAAAATCTTTGGTGCCTTTTATTTATGTGCAAAAAAGATGCTCAGCAGGACATTCACAAGCCTGGAGACGGCATCATATATTTTCATTTACATGTGGGTTTTTGCATGTAAAAATGATATCCTAACCTACACATTTATAGTCCTCATGAAGAGGTGAATAGCACCACAACATGTAAATCTGTATGATGTTCAGCTCCCACGCGGCGCCTGTTCTCTCTGTGACTCAGCCGATCGGCTCGAGCTGTTGCATCTTCCTGTGTTTCCCTGAGGAGTCATGAAGGTGCAATCGACACACAGAGCTGGGAAAACCCTGGTCTCTTGCTTAATCCGGTTTGGTTTGTCTTCCAGACAGCCTCTTCAGAGATATGCAGCTTTTATTAATCCTCTGCTTGGAACAGAAGGGCTTCGCTGTTTTACTGCCTGGAACTACAAAACAAAACATACAAAACAAAAAGAAACCCACAAAGAGCCTGAAGCGTCAATCTGGTGTCTTTCATCATGAACAGGCTGCGGCTGGACTTCCAACTGCTCGGAGACACACTGGAACTTGTACGTTCACTTATTGTGGATAACAATACGAACAAAGCACAACTTACAGTATTTCTTTTCCCCTCGGCCGCAATGAATTATAGTCTATTGCTTTGTTTCTGCGTCTCCGTCTTTTCTCCGCCACTATGTGAGAAAAATAATCAATTCTTCCTCAGTTTTCCATTGATGTCGGCACTGGACATATACTATATACTGGAAACTGGATTTTGGTTCAACTTTTGATTTTCACATGCTCAGAAATTCAAGGGAATAATGTTTTTTTACGCTTTTTAGTAAAAATATGCTGCAGACCATACCATTTTATTCTGATTATTTACAAAAGGAACATTTAATAGGACTTGCTTTTATGATTTTTTGTGTGCATGCCTTGAATTAATGAGATAAAAATCAATTCCAAAAACATATTACATTGCGTCAGCAGTCTGTCCTCGCTGGGCAATCAATAAGGAAACATCACGTTCACGTTAAATGTTACATCTGGTGCTAATGGATAGATTATGAGACGATGAGTCTCTGGGAATACGTGCTGGGTGGAAAACACCCACATTTATATTATATTTTGTTCATGCTGGAGAAAAAGCGGCACATCTCTCCATAGATATCATACATAATGGATAAGACATGTTATATTCTATATAATTAATCCCCAAACCAGCCTGTGATAGATGAGAAATATACTTCTTTGCACTTGTTTCACTCAGACATGGTTGACTATGGTGAAATATTCCTTATACCTACCTTTTAAAGAAATATACAAATGTACAGTAGATGGTTGTAAACATGCTTTTCTTGGAAAAGAGTCAGTCAACACAGTCATCTCTCCTCACATGAAGAAAAACAGTTCACCTTCTCACATACACGAGCGCACACAAACCGTGACATTTCAGGTCCTTCCAGTGACATTGCCGACGATAACCAAAGGGCAAAGTGTGCCCGTGGAACTGTGTCTGCGTGCGAGGAGAGGACGTCATGTTTTACACAATCTGACAGGCAAATCTATGATGGAGGAAGAAAAAAAACGCTCAGCCACTGGAGTAAAACGTGTGCAGCTTCGGAAATTTGAAAAGATAAGTCTTTCTGCGAAACACATCCCAGACATGACATATCTGGGTCCCCACCAGCGTGGAAAAAAACGGTCTCAAGCTCGCACAAGTGAAGTCACAACAACTCGCTGCTGCATCGGTGAGTCAGTTGTGTTCAGGATTTCAGGTTTAAATTAGTCAAGCTGCTCCTGCTGCGTCGGATGGTTTCACAAATACACGTTAAGACTATTTCTAGACGTACACGGTTACGAAGCGTAACGTACAGCAAACTACTCTGTTTCCAGTTCATACAAGGTCTGAAAACTCTTATTTTAGCTTTGTTTAGTTAAATATGCATTTACAACCTCCACAACTTCAAAAGAGGAAAAAAAAACAGATCTGTGTTTGCAGCGTAGTCAAGAACACATATACGTTGTCAATAAGGATCCTCCACTACGCGGCAGTGGCGCCCGGCTGGCATCAGGGTGTTTGTGTATGTGGAGCAAATGTCCTCACAAGGACAGAAAAACCCTAAAAGAGATGGCATTATTGGGTTATTCAGGGTTTGGATTTGGGCTCAAAGTCAAAGCTGGAAAATAGCTACATGATCTAAAAGGTCAATTTGAACCCTGTTTTTGTTTCCTTGGAGAATCTTTGAAAAATAGAGCAGGTCACTGTGACAGTCACAATATCATGTATGCACAATAGTCTAGCATTTAGATTTCTCACCACCTAATTAAGCATCACAGAAATGGAGCAAATTACCTTTTTCTCTTTTTAAAATCTCGATAACCACAATCCTGTAATCTGAACACCGTGCCTGTCTGCTATGGTAATTTTTCCGAAGCTTCCCAATGGTTAAATCTGTTATGTCACTGTTATTTACTGTAGCCTGTAAAGCCCTTTTCCACTAGTAAACCTGGATTTTTCCATAACCTGAACTTTCAAGAAGTCCCACACACCCTGGACATCCTGCGTGTATTAATCCACGACTGAAAATAGTCCCAAACAAAGGCACTCTTTTCTCCAGTTTGAGCGACGTTTGCTAAAATCCCGGCTCTGGTATCGAGTTGGTGCTCAGTATCGGCTGAATCCCAAAGCCCTGGTATCGGTATCGGTATCGGGACTGAAAAAGTTGGATCGGTGCATCCTAATTAGGTTAGGACAAAATTGTGGTGAAGGCAAATAAACTATGGTTAAGCTTTGGTTAGGGTCAGGCAACTCAAACAATTAAAGTGAGGGTAAAATCATGGTTATGCTTTACAAAAAGGCAAAATCGTGAGTGAATTCCCCCGAGATACTGGACTGCAGCCCAGGGAAGTCAAGAACTATTGAGAGATGGACTTACATCTTTGGTTTTCATGGGAACAAAAATTGTTTTTCATAATTTCACAAATCCTCACAAACCTATTTCAACACCCTCAAACTGTAATTCCCCGCTGTCCCTCTGCTTATCCAACTCACTTTTCCAACATATCAGCAGGTTTGGCTCGTCGCCGCTCTATAGAGAGTAGCTTGAAAGCAGCGTCTTGACTGCGACGTTGCTCGCTAAGCCTCTGGATATAGACTCCCACATCCTCTGGCTTTCACATCTACAAGAGCTGTCTCCCCCACCGCCCCTCGTCTTAACAGTGTGTAGGAAGCCTGTGGAAAACACACAGGAAATAATAACTAATGTGTCAAACCTGGAGCGAGATCAAAGCAGCGCGGCTGACAAGAAACCTTCCTACCAACACAGCAGCAGTACGTAAGGGGGAGGGAGAATTTACATGTTATGCAATGCGAAGCTGTCGTTTTAACACTCAAAACACCCCCAGTTCTCAATGAAATGTTCCCTTTCACCTCGTAGTGAACCCGACAACCTTAAAATCCTTCCACAGCAGTAATTCGGCATTGAGAAACGACGACTGAATCTTTCTGCGAAGGTATTATGGAATATTATTTGCAAATGTGCCACTTGCAGCAGTGCATGAGTTTGGTGTTAATCGATCTTCTGTGTTGCACAGAAGAATCCCTAAAAGCAATTAAAAGCTTTTTAGTTTGTTCTCTGCAACCGGCGACTAATTGTGTTTTTCGTCAGAGGCGATGGAAGAGGCACCTGCAGCGTTTTTTAATTAGTCATTTTTCTGAGGCACTATTAAAGAGACTAATCTATAGAGAGATGCTGGAGTCTCTTGATGTTTACGTCCTCACTCCCACATGGGTTTGTGCAGAGAAATGTGAGGACAATAAATGTAGAGGGATAGAGGAATGACAGCATGCCAGATCTTCTGTTTTTCTCTCTTTTCTTTGGCACCCATCACTTCAGTCTCACTTCATCTTCAAGTTTTAGTTTGACAGTTTCAAACGTACCCTTGAAAACTGAATCAAAGTTGAGTGTCTCATGAGTCTCAGCAACTTCTAACTTTTTTCAGAAAGTCTCACAATCCTTTTTTCAAATATGTCAGTGTATTGACAACATTGGTCTCTTTAAAAATGTATTATCTATTATCAATTCTTGGTATATTCTGTCAGCGAATTCCTGACAACGTAGTTATGTAATGCGTTAGGATATTTTTTTCATTAGCAAGTGAGAGTAAATAAATTGCAGCAACTATTCCGCTCAATTTGCTTCAACAGTTTGGGGACAACTTGTTTGCTGCTTTACTGAGAGTTAAATGGAATCAATATCAGTTTGGACTTTCATTAGCTTGGCGCAGAGGGTGCGGAGACACGGTTAGCCTCTACCAAACGAGGAGAAATGCATCTCCCGGGTAAAATGTAAACAACTGTCTTGTGTTGACTCCTTAGCTTTGTAGCTTTGCCCACAATTGTTTGGTAAACCGTCCGTTGCAGACGGGAATTTAATGGAGTGTTACATGCACTCTGCAATCACGAAGGTTAAACTAACTTAAAACCTCCCAACTGTAGGCTAAGCTAACGTAACACCTCCTATCTGTAGGCTAGGCTAACGTAACGCCTCCTATCTGTAGGCTAAGCTAACGTAATGCCTCCTATCTGTAGACTAAGCTAACGTAACGCCTCCTATCTGTAGGCTAAGCTAACGTAATGCCTCCTATCTGTAGGCTAAGCTAACGTAACGCCTCCTATCTGTAGGCTAAGCTAACGTAACGCCTCCTATCTGTAGACTAAGCGAACGTAACGCCTCCTATCTGTAGGCTAAGCTAACGTAACGCCTCCTATCTGTAGACTAAGCTAACGTAACGCCTCCTATCTGTAGGCTAAGCTAACGTAACGCCTCCTATCTGTAGACTAAGCTAACGTAACGCCTCCTATCTGTAGGCTAAGCTAACGTGACGCCTCCTATCTGTAGGCTAAGCTAACGTGACGCCTCCTATCTGTAGGCTAAGCTAACGTGACGCCTCCTATCTGTAGACTAAGCGAACGTAACGCCTCCTATCTGTAGGCTAAGCTAACGTAACGCCTCCTATCTGTAGGCTAAGCTAACGTAACGCCTCCTATCTGTAGGCTAAGCTAACGTAACGCCTCCTATCTGTAGACTAAGCTAACGTAACGCCTCCTATCTGTAGGCTAAGCTAACGTAACGCCTCCTATCTGTAGACTAAGCTAATGTAACGCCTCCTATCTGTAGGCTAAGCTAACGTAACGCCTCCTATCTGTAGGCTAAGCTAACGTGACGCCTCCTATCTGTAGGCTAAGCTAACGTAACGCCTCCTATCTGTAGGCTAAGCTAACGTAACGCCTCCTATCTGTAGACTGACAGCTTGTTAAACCACATTGTCTACATCGTTTTTAAAGGCATGTTTGAGGGAGCTGTGTGAAGTAAACAAATGAATGTAACAAATGTCATTTTTGCAGTTTAGCTGTTTTCGAGTTACTTTTTCAGTGTGTAATAACCGAATATACTTTTCTAGACTTAACACTAGTCATCACAGGCAATGATCTTTGAGAAAGAAATGCAATTAAGAGTCTAATCAATATCCAATCTAATTTCATAATCCTTCGACACTGCACACATTTAAAGGGCAACATGAAAGGGCAATAGAACAAGAAAGAACAGAGCAGAGACACAAAGGCTTAAACTTATTGCAAAATGGAAAACACACAGTTTTAATCAAACGTTAGAAATGGAAATTCACACCCGGGCAGCTCATGTGTGGAGCTTTTTATCTTGGGGTGTTCATATCTCCTAATCAGCATCCTTTGATCTGTATGTTGTGTATGTTTGTGAATAACTTTTCTCTCATCTTTCGGTTAGTACAGTCAGCAAGGAATCATGCCAGTTTCTTTCCAAATTATTGAAGTACACCTTGGTCCACTTCTTATGTTAAACGTGACGGACAAATTAACATAAAATGAATCAATCAGTCGCTCTGCTTGACAGATAAACTCTTAACTTTAATCACAAACCATAGCATGTTTTCAATTCAAGCCAGCACATTGCTCACTTCAATGCATGTCGTGTGCTCGATGTCGCCTGTCAGTTTGTGACAGTGCAGTTGACGGTTTCGACACGACAAAACCGAGCTATTGCAAATATCTTTGAAGTATTGTAGCATAAAATTAGATTATCCCATCTAAATTGTCCTACCTTGAAAATTGCTTATTGCAGCATCTATAGGACAAACCGATGTTGTGCACAGTGCGCTAAAAGGGTAAAGATTCAATTATTTATTTGGACTTCTGAAGATGGATTCTTTAGCAAACGTCCTTCTTCGGGATAAAATCAAACACCTGACTCAATAGAACTGAATTCTTTTAAATGAGATCTCTCATGGTAATCAACATGTCTGCATATCTAAGACAACAGGAAATTCTAAATTAATTTTAAGTTAATGGGTAAAAAATAAATACAATTGAAAAAATTATATTGACAATATCTGGTATTCACAGGGGCTTGAAATGAAGGTCAAACATGCTGAGTTATGCACGAACAATCTTGTTATCGCAGCAATTTGGCTTCTGTAATTAAAAGACAGAAATAATAGAAAAGTAATTAAAGGAGGAAATAATTCATTAAAGCCAATGTAAAGCACCTCTGACGCAAAGAGGAGTCGTTGTTTCAGCAAACTGAAAGGTGTTTAATTTGATCTTCTAGGGAGTATTCACGCAAGGAATCAAATGCATTTCGAGGGAAGTCAGCCGACCAGGATGTTTAGAGGGACCAGCCCTCTCCTCTCGCTCTCCGTTTCCCTTTCCAACTCCGCCAGTTTCAGTCCCAGCTGAGAGGAAGGAAAGACGAAAGGAGAGAAGAGGAAAGAGGAGAGCGGAGGAGGAAGATGGGAGGGTTGGTGTGTGTGTGTGTGTGGGAGGGGGGGGACACTTCCTGCGAAACCTCCAGCAGTTAAGGATCTGAGAGGAGATGAGCTCCGTTCGCCGAATGAGCTCCTTCACCCATTTCACAGAAGGTCAAAGAGTACAGAAACACATCCTCTGTCTGCGACAAGGGGTCTTAAAGCTATACATCCAGTCTGTAGGAGATGGGTAAGAAATGAGAAAAAAGGATGATCATTATCATTATCATTGCTATAACAAGCAAATGCTTTTTTCGGATTATAAAACGATGAAGAAATTATACTTAGATAACTGGCATGTTTTCTTTTTCCTCCAGTGAACAAATCGATCACATGCTTTAGCAAAAGATGAAGTGAGTCTATAGGCAGGATGTGGTCAAACTGCTGTCATCTGAGACAGGAGATGGTTGGAGGAAGTAGCTGTATTGATTCCTCTGTGTGTGTGTGTGTGTGACGGAACCGTCATACAATATTTAAGATGGTACCCATTAAGATAACAGCTCAGCATTGCTTTGGTTTTCAATGGCAAGAACAGTCATGTGCATATTAACGGTATTCCAGTTTACCCAACGCACACTACGAATGTTTTTCGGTGAGGCATTTCAGGTAAGTTAAGGAAAACTTCTTCCCCACATGTGAGGTAAAGGGTGGAACATGTATATTTGTACAAGGTCTTATAAGATTTTCATGAAAGGGTTGACCTGATTTCTGTCACACTCAGTAAAAGCAAAAATTATTCTTTTAGACTGCTGGATGTGAAATTTTGAATGCAAGCTGGACCTTGGTGACATTCTTCTCTCGTAAGTCTTTTTTCCCTCAGCAGAGCCTCACATGGTGTTTCATAACGTGTCAAAGGCTCCCAGGCTTCCTTTCTATCAGGAAAAAGTTGAACTTTTCATTTTATAGCGAAATAAAATCCAAGAGTCAAAACCAATCCTTTAGCTTTTTGTGCTTTATATCTTTTTTAATTGGATGCATTGGAGAACATGTCACACATGTCACGATACAATTTTCAGGGTGGACTCAATGGACCAAAGCTAAATGCAAGATGGTTTCCTTTTAATTCAATCCACAAGGTCATGTTCATCAAATGCTTTACATGGATCAATGCAAAGCCAACATGGATGACTGCCGGGGTTACATGGTCTCCTTTGATGCATTATTAATAATGCTGAGCTACTTCTTTTCGGTGTGTTTTGAGTGTGTGTGAGAGAGAGGTTCCTCAGAGGAATATTTTGTGCACACAGCACACTTTACTGGCAGTCGCGAGAAAAATTGTCCTTGGCAAATTGCTTGGAAAAAGTTTTTTAGTGTCGTCCTTGTTGCCTTGTTATTAATGTAGTTGTTGATTAATGTTGCAGCCGTTTAAGTAATCATCAATATCGACGTTGTCATCATCCGACTCATCTTGAACCAGGTAGAAATCTCAGAAGAATAATCTAAAGAACTCAACAATTAAGTGAGTCACTTTAAATTCACTGCTCGTACACTTTTATTGTATTATGTAGCCTACCAATGAATACACATTATTGACAACTTCAAAACAAAATAATAACTTCCTTAAGTAAATATACTGTATCACATAGGAGCGCTTTAAAACTTAAACTCCTCACAAAAGCAGTTTCTCATTTCTAGCCCACTGCCGTCTGAACTGACATGGCAGATTTTATCAGCTAGCTAGCTAACTATGTTTCCTGCTAGCTGACTCGCCTAAAACAAGTTAGGTAATCAGCCCTAATATGTTACAGTATTATATATAATAAAAATCAGATTGTAACTGCTGTATTTGGCAAACGTAACATGAGGTCCTGTATTGAGTTTGGCTGGTGTCGCTGGAATTGCCCTAAACCGAACAAAGAGCGGGACATAGAAACTACGTTAGCTTGAACTCTGATAGTAACATGCGGGCTGTGATTTAGTGGAGGAATACCATGCAGTGGATGTGCCAGTCAGTCCTGAACAGGGCTTTTTAAAATATTGCCTGTAACACCACCAATTTATGAAGTCTAGTTAGCGGATGATATGCTACTTGGCTTTGGAACTAACGCTAGGTTACGACTGAAGATAGCTAGTTAGCCGGACATGCTAACATTCGCAGACCAACAAACTTTAATCTGTGCCGTACACGTTTGCTTCTGTTTTTTGTCATTGACAAAAAGAAACCACACTCTTGAACTCTTACTGCTCGTGTTTGTCAGCTTGGGGAATCTTTGATCCTTTAAAAGAAAAGGGTGGATTTGGATACAAAAACCACAAGAAAATGCTTTATTCCTATCAGCGAATGACACCGTTCACCCTAAAAAAGCATTTTTCATTTAATGGGACCATTAAGGGATCGCTAGAGGGACCTTTTTGAATGTCTGACATTAAAGCAGCGCAAGGCAATTTCACATACTGGCAGCTAGAAATGGAAGCAAGAGATAAGTGCTTGCAATTTAATGAGTTTAGTCACCAGAAATCCAACAATGTGACTTCGGTAAACTGCACTTGGCATGCTCGTGTTAACCAATAGAGTACCAGAGCACACCTGAGGAGCAATCGAGGTCTAACGTTGGTACAGCTTTCTCAGAATGGAGAGCTCTCACTTCCTGTAGACTTCATTCAACGTTCGGAAATTTGTGTATTTTTATTTTGTTGGAAGATTCTTGCCATTCAAGACAATCTCACACTTCTGTGGCCCCAAAGTGGCAGCCAGAAGCTTTGAATCTCTGGGTTTCACTACCCAGAAATGTGATATCAAGTCAGCAACTGCGTATGAAACACCAACATTTGGTCTTTGTGGTCTGGGGGACTTTTTGGATGGAGGGAATGTTTTACATTATATTTCATTTTTGAGGTTTCCTTTGTTGCTTCCTCTGGGTGGAGACCATTTCCTGTCATTGTCCATATCCATCACTTACATTTAATTATAACAAACTCTCCAGAACTGCTGTGCCTTTTTTTTAAAATGAGCACATGATCTTTCAGGTGTTTTTGTCTGATTTGATGATGGAGGACGTTCTGAAAGGCCTTCGGGGATTTTTTTCCTTCAGTTATTTCTCAATTTTCCAGATGGCGGTGAAATCCCGAGAGTTCGCCTTGAAATATGCACAACGACAGCGGAGGTACAGTGTTCCCCTTGTTTAATTGAGTTTCAGTTTTTGGGCCCCCACCTCGCCGGGACTTTGAGTCATCCAACCTCGCTGAGGTTTAATTGCTTTTGGCTGTCGAGCACCTCGGGGAGAATTGTGGCAGCTGAACAGAATTCCAGCGTTAGGAGGTACTCAGGCACGCTTTCACTGAACTAAGATGCTTTTTTTTTACACTCACCATGAGTTGATTTTCAAATAAATCAGCATTATGGATATACACCCCTAGCAATTCTTCATTCACGTTAATGTCAAATGTGTTAATTACTACAAATTATAGAGTGCAGTCAAACCATCCCATTGGTGTGTTCTCTACTGTATGAAACAACAAAATGAAGACGATTTTATTGCATCTTCAGCCCACATAATCCGTCATGATTACATAACAGTAATGCTGTGTGCCTCATGTTGGCGAACAAATGTCATCTTACTCACAAATTCACTTTTTCTCCTCCAAAGAATTGCCGAAGCTGCTGCACTCCTTTGTGTGCCGACGTTAAAAGGAGATCCTTGAATTATAGTCTACTCTTTTCTGCGCCGACGCCGCGGTACCTCCTCAAATACACGAAGGGCAGTTTTCTTATTCCACCTTGATTCGGACGAGCACAGTCGTTAAAAACTGCGAGGAGCAAAGATTGCATTCTGGGTTGCTCTCAACTCGGCAAGCTGCTCTCCGGCTGCATGCATGTGAATGTTTCTAATAAGGTTTCTAATAATAGTGTTGCTGCAGCTTCTTCCATCTGTGATCCATCCTCAATCTTTGGCTTTGCTCTGAGATGACTGATACAGAGGACTCAGTGTGCTGCACACAGCTGATAAGCCAAGTCTGCGCAACCCATGGACTCACCTCTAATCTCCACACACAGTTTGATTCCAGTGGTTTCCGTCACCTGACCTTGGTAGTTTCATTTTGAAAGGCTGAAGAGATGTTATCTAGTGGAAGAGTATTGACAGAGCTACTGGGTGTACACTTTGACCCTTCAAACCCATACATGTTCACAGCAATGGCTTCACACAAAATGTATTTGTGTGTAATCAGCGTAAATATGAAGCAGGAAGTATAAAGACTGCAAAGATGGGAGGGGAGGTGGATGGGACCAACAAGAACCAGTCTTTCACCCAGGAGACCGCTGAATAAGAAGTATACGTTGAATACTAGTAAGTCCAGTACCTAATTAACGGCACTTCTGCAGATATTTTAACCCAACCAACATGTTGTCACGTTGTGCATTTAAAAGCATATTCCTTTGAGAGTAATCACAACATACGTCTGCCTCAGACAATGATCCTGGAGCTGTTGGTGCAGTGCTTTCCAACTAGAACACAAATATAGCCACGTTAGCAGCTCTGTAAGGCTGTGTTTAGGTGCTAAAAGCTATGCTAACATGCTGATGTTTATTAATGTAAATTGAGCAAAACAAAAGCATCCTATGTGGAATTAATATTCAAAAGAGCTGACAGTTTCCAATCTCTCGTCACGTACGATGCACAAAAAAAAAAAACTGTGTTACCATGGAAACTAAACCAAATCATTCAGAGGCTGACACCTGATTGGTCCATATCTGACCTTGGCGGGAGGCCGATCGGCTTTGCAAACAGTTATGCTAATGATGGCGCATCTCCACCCTGCTGCTCCAGGATCCCGGAGGACTCCTCCTCCCCGCTGGGACACCAGTCACCCACCGCTCAGACCCCGCATGTGTCGCACGATCAAAGTATTTGTGTGGGGCTTGGACTGCAAAGTCCCCTTCCTCATGCGAAAAACACTTTGAGAGGCTCTCTGCAGAGCCAAGGCAATCAAATACATTACAGGCCATTAACAAACAGCCGCTGCAGGAGTGTAATTGTGATTTAATAGCCTGAGACAGCAGAGGTGGCAAACGGATAAGACAAGTTTGATTAAGAGGATGAACATTAAGTGTGAACTATCTTCGAAACGTGCTTAAATGTGTGCTAAGATGACATTTGGCGTCAGCTCAAGCTTTCGTCTGTGTGATATTTATACACCACAACACTCCGGTGTTTCTCTAATCTCATAAAAGCGTGATTCCCTTCATCATTTCCGCTCGCAGCTCGACAATGAGCCCGCTTTACGTGGGACTTGAGGCAAAATGTTCCTCCTGCGACAACGCAAACTTGTCTTTTTTCTTTACCAACAAATAGAGCTCTCGAGACGCTCGCAGCTCATCAGCACAAAGCGGCGTCCACGAGTGAAATTAAGATTCGGGAGGCAAATTGAGTTACAGCGCAGCAGAAACAAATGCCCAGCGGGGCTTCAGCGCGGCTGACAACTGATAAGCGTCTGTGGCTCAGTGTTCAGCATCGGTGGCGCAGTAGGGGTTTTGTGGGGGGGGTTGATGGGTGGCGGGCATGCTAAGTTGGGCAGGTGGGAGTCCTGGGTGCTTTTTTGTTATTGGTGAAGTAAACACACTCAGCAGGAGGGGGGGGTCACTCTCTGTGTCTCCTGCACACAAAGTGATTTTGTGATGCTCCAGTTTCTCTAATCTTTAGGGGTCCTCAGCTCGTGGAGATACTGTAGCTAACTAATAGATAAACAAACACTCTCAGAGGCATTGATGCTTCAATGAGAACGGCTGGAATTTGGATTAGCTGTGACCCAAGTGTGTGTGTGTGTGTGTGGGGGGGGGGGGGGGGGCAAAGCCGCTGGACAGGAAGTGGTGATGGCTGAGGTTAATGAGGTCAAAGCCCGGAAAGATGGAGAGAAGAGAAGAGGCTCAATCATAAAGTACATATTTGTCTAGCTAATGAAAAGGACAAAACTGCTGTGCAATCATATATACCTGGATTAATCGTGTTTGCATTCTTTCACAGTAAAATGTTATCAAAACCTTCTACCGGTGTCGGAAAAGTGTCGGGATCACAGTTATTGCTGTCAAAGCAAAGGGCAACTTGAGGTAAACTGGTAGTACACTTGAAGTATACTTAAACTAAATGATGTATAAACTTATTATATAGACTTTAAAACACTTGTTCCATATATAATTTTTTTGCATTTTCTTTTTTGCATTTTTAGCCCCACGCTAATTTTTTTATAGTTTTTCAAATAAAATGTAGCGGTAAATTATACTCAAATTGATACGGATTGGACTTTAGATGTGAAAATGTCCTGCTGGTTAAATTGTTGATGTGTCCCCAGCGGACCGTTAGCCCACCGTAGCCTACATGATGGTGACTGATATTATTGCTATGAAGGAGATACATTTAGAGCTCAAGCAGGCGATGAAGACTCTCCTGACAACATGCTCAAACATGTGTTGAGTTTGGCTCCCGACCAAAAAGGCCGAGCCGGGGAAGCAGATGGCGAGGAGAGGAGGTGAAGCAGGAGGTCAGCGGTCTGGATGTAGTCCAGGGTGAGGATCAGACATATGGCAGACCAGACCGGAGAGGAGAGGATATTGGAGAAAGATGAGGGAACGCAGTTCACCGGCATATAAAAAAAATCTGTTGTGTGGAAATTCAAGTACTTAATGTCAAGTTTAAATGTCAAAACAGCTCTAAGCTTTCTAGTCAAAGCTCAATCGGTGCCAAAATCCCCAGATAAAACCTAGCGCTAGCGAGCTCCCTAGCAGACTGAATCCAATGAAACATGAGTCAGGAACTTTTCTGGCGACCTGGCAGCCGCTCTGCAGTTCACCACAGAAACATTCCACCGAGAAGCATGAAAAGCTCTTTCCCACAGTCTCCTCCCAACACAGTCCCCCCCCAACACAGTCCCCCATGGAGGGCAGCAGTGAGCCAATGTGACTGAACCAAGAACACGTTGGTGGTGCGCTAAGAAGAAAAAAAAGCCCATTGTTTCGCTTTCAGTCCGTCTCTATGTTACAGCTGTGCATGACTGATTGGGGAAGGGGGGACAACAACAATGCAGCACCAGTTTAGACCTATTGATCCACACGCTCCCGGTCTGCGTCCGCCCCAGCTGGTCGTGTAGGAAAATGGAAAACTCTGTGTGGGGGGGTTGAGGTTAGCGGCTGCTCTCACACACACACTACTTGGGGGGAAGCTTGCGTTCACATTCGGGGGAACTTCAAGAGCGTGTGAGAATACGCTGCGTGGATGACGCCTGCTTCTTTATTGAGCTGCCGCGCGAAACACAACAACTCACTTTTCACCTCGGCCTCGACTTCAGGCGGTCGATCGCATGCAAAAAGCAATATGCGAGTGACAGATGATCGCCCCCGCTCAATCGAGTTGTTGCTTTTGCCAGAACGGTTCATCCAAGTGATCTTATTTCTTAATCAAGACGGAAAAGCTTCTTCGCTCCTACAAAGATGGTGATGAATAGTTTCCATCTCCCTCTAAGTCTGTTACTGCAGACAGATTAAGGTATTTATTCTGCTTTGCGCTGGAGAGTGGGTAAAGGGTATTCGGCTTAATATTAAAACTATTTATCAAACCGGCGCATGCGGGAAATCCTGAGTGATACTTTAAAATGGTCTCAGGATAGTTCGCCCTTCATGAATCAAAGTCAACTAAGCAATCATGAGGTTTTTTGTTAAAGGTTTGATACACTTATTTGTGTGAAATTAAGATAAATGTCCAATGAGGAATGGCGTCCTGTAACGTCCGACGCCTTCCAGCTCCTTCCAAAGCACACAGTTTGTCACTTGTCAGATTAATGGCATGGAAGGTAGGTGTAAACAAAAGAATATGAAGACAAGATTCTCTAATTCTCTTTTCTTCAGACAATTTTTGTCTTTTGGGACTGAGCTGCCAAATGCTACAATGGAGCTCAACCTTTCCATATGCCAGATCAGGAGTGGCTTCTTGTCACATTTCTCTCACATAAATGCCACCGCTGTATGTGTGTGTGAGTCATGTCTGTGTCAGTATATTTGTCTGAGAGGTTTATAATAAACAACAGTATGAGTTTAGAGCCACGCTATTCACCCTGTGAGGAGCACGAACGTCTGAAACAAACTTCATGGCGATCTATCCAATAGTTGTGAGGATGTTTCACTTCAAAACCAAAAATGTCAACATTGTGGTGATGCTAGAAGTGACCGAAGTCAGTGGGACGGATCATCTGGGAACCACGAATAGCTGCACGAAATGGTGTGCCAACTCGTCACATAGATGTTGATATATTTCACAGGATATGTGAAAACTTTGACCTGCTGGTCGCGCCAGACCAAGAGAAGATTCATCCTCTGAGGACCATGCATGCTTGTTCCAAATTCCTTTGCAATCCATCCAATAGTTGTGGAGACATTTAAGTAAAAAACTAAAATGTCAACCTCATGGCATTGCTAAAGGGAAAGTAAGAAGTCCCGAAGTCAGTAGGATTCCACTGGGGACCATGAATGTCTGTTCCAAATTCCACAGCAATCCATGCAATAGTCTGGATGTGGTGGACCAACCAACATTGCCATTCCTTAAAGCCACAACACTGGCAAGCTTAAAAAAACATACTGAACAACTGCAAATCATAAGAACACAATCTTGGGAAATGGGCGGAAAGCACTCACAGCACATCTGCAATCAATGGATTAGCTCACGTCACCTCGCATACTTACACAACATGGCTGGGTAAAATGAGACGTTGTGGGACACATACAGAAGAGGACAGGGTGGACTGCAGACTTGCTAAAGACTGATTCTCTGCCAGTTCAGCCCACGGTTGGGAGTCTTTAAGACCAGAGCTGTGCTTTAGTCGGATTCCTTACTTATTACAGTATCTGGGTCAGGCTGAATACCGTTAAAGGCTGGACCCGGCGGTAGAATTAGGGTTAAATTGCCACAAAGCTGTTGTGTTCTTTGTAAGGATCGGTGTCAGTCTACCGCCGCTATCATAGCGAGTCAGTGATGAACAGCTGCATTCATGCATTTCAGAGAGTGTATGAAAAAGAACAATGGAGGCAATAATGGCAAGAAATCAGGTTTTTCCAGTTAGTTGTGTCCGTCACTCAAATGCTCAAAATGTCCAGACGTTGTGGTTTATGTGGCAATAATCCGGGTGGAGAAAGTGTTATATGATCTACATCTTGCACAGCAGAGTTGTGCGTCATGTGTCTCTTGTGTTTCTGGTGAAAATAGAGGCAAAAGCAACGCTAGAAAGAAGCCCATGCTGTGTAATAGTAAAGGACTGACATTAAACCTGATTGCAGCTGTTGTTTTGCTGAAAATTGTTCTCCTAACCTTCTGAATGCATGAACAACATCAGATAGCACTTAAGGCTGAAAGGAAAATGGCATTTTTGGCTTTCTTACTGAGAACTAGATGACAAGATCATTCCCACTCTCATGTCTTTACACTAAATATAAAGCAGTTGTTAGCTTAGCTTCACACATAGACTGGAAAGAGGAGAAACAACCATCCTGTCCAAAGTAGGGGGTGTGAATCTTTGTGTATCTTACGATTCTGTATTGAATTTTGGTGTCAGGATTTCGATTCATTCTCGATTCACAATTTAAAATGAATTCTAAGATAGACGTTATCATCACAGCAATGTCTTTATCTATTGAAATACCCTGCTTCAATCCATATTTGTTGGTGTTTAACCTTTTTAAAAACACTGCGAATCCCTTTATTCAGATAATTTATTCAAGGATTTATTCTTTTCAGTGTGACGATCACAAAATATGACCACAGACATTCAAAGCTTCCTCCGGAAACCTCAGTAGAACCTTAGAATGTAAAAATATATATATTTGGCACAGCCCTAATTAAAATACTATGCAGTTTTTTTCAAAGCGGCTTAGAGCGGGCGAGCAGAGGGAACGAACCGCTTCGCTGTGTTTCTTGTACAATATAGTGTTGAGAAACCAAATTGATTAAATGTTCCCCCGTTTCAGCAGCACACTGTGCAAGTATTCATAACAAACCACAAAATCCGTTTATATGCATATTCTTCTAACAGAAATATGTGCTGTGGCTTTTACTGTCCATCTGTATCTCTGTTGTGTTAACAAAAACATTATAATTGATTTTTGGAAGTTTGGATGATTAAGGATTCTAGAAAATATGAATGTCAATTTATACATGATCGATTTTTCCCTCCACCGTTAGCCTAAAGGTAACAAAAGCTGCCAACCAGCACCTCAAACATGTAACCAGTAACATGTCGTATCTCGTTTGTTTATTCCCAAACTAGTGTAAATATACAAGTTATGGTTTCATTCGGTGCCATGTGTTTCTGAGCTGTAGAGGTTCTGATAGGCATCCTTAGCCAGGCTAGCGGTTTCCAGCGAAGCTATGCTAACTGCCTGCTAACGATAGATTTATGTTGCCTCAACAAGAATAAACACATTCCCCAAAATGTCGAACTTTGCTGTAATTTGGCTAATTAAAAGAATAAACTTGAACATACTATAGACTTAAGGACAAATCTTAATAAGAGCTGTTACTTCACTCTATATGTTGTAGCTGCAGTATGCTAGTCCACTTAGAATTATAAGAAATTAGTTTTAAGACTACGAATTAGACTTAAATCTAATATAAATGCATGTTACTCCATGTAGCCATAAGGAGCCCAGTTGTGCGTCTTTCATCTCATTTATTTATTTCTCACCTGACAGCCCTGTTTTCCTGCCCCCCCCGACAGCCCAATACATCACAGACCGTATGTATGTGATGAAGTCATTCCGTGATATATCGGCTCGCTGTGAGAGGAAAAGCAGTTTGCATGCTCGGCAGCCCTCGGGACTTTGCCAAGGCCTGCACAGCATTGTCTGCTGCCAGCGGTAGCAGACGACACGATGTAGTCTGACTCACAGAGAGCGTTTTGTTCCATTCAGCCGCTACAAAACCTGCTTTTCACTGCGATGTCAAGACGGTCAGGACTCAAGTCCAACTTGTTTTTTTCTGAAAGAAAACACTGTAGAGCTGAATGTTAACGCCGCTGTGTAAACGCTCAACTATTCAACCCATTTGGTACGGCGTCGCCAGTGATTCTGTGTTTTTTCCAGTATGTTCGGTAAACACAATGCTGTTTCTTTTGTAATGCCTCTGTACACGCAAGAGTCAGGCCCAAGTCTCCAAGCTAACGTTACGTTAGCAAGCTAACGTTACGTTAGCGAGCTAAAATGAACTTGTTTATTCGTTGTCAGTTAAATTGGTCCTTTGAACAGTTACATTTTTGGATTTCTTCATCATGTTTTAAATAAAAGGTAACAAAAGTAAAGTTATATATATATACATATATATATATATATATGTACATATATATATATATACATATATATATATGTACATATTTGCACATTTTAGTAATGACAAATCCCTGGTCTCATAACAATCAAACTTTAGATTGAAAATATTTATTTTTCTCATAGTAAATTAAATACATTTTTGTGCACCACAACCTACTTAAGAATCTATTGTGAAATTAAAAAAATGTACTCACAGATTTTTATGGTATTTCATTATGGTACATTTCGTATCTAAAATGAGTTTCATAAGCATCATAATTTTTTGTAACTGGTGTATTTGCAATATCAGAAGCTGTGTATGACTATACATGGCTCATTTTTAAACCAATAACTTATCATGTGTTTATAGAGATTAGTGCATTTATGATCTGACTCAAGAAGAAATGTCTTGATCCAGCTTCCTGTGAGTGAACAGAACCTTTGCAGGTTTGGACTGAAGTACTTGTTGCTATAACGACAGCTCCACATTACCTTTTAAGCCAGTCTCAAAGAAACAGGCTGTTGTTGAGTCAACAACAATGAAATTAAGCTAGTTCAGTGTATTTACACAGAAAAGGGATTTACCGTATTGTTGACGAGACTGGAGCTCATTCCCCACCCGGGCATCAATAAACCACCAGAGCACATATAGATCCGTTGGGAAATATGTGTGTGGTTTAACTCCTGGCATGCTTCGGTGTACCACAAATGGAAAAAACAACACTTTTGTTCGAGAGAGCAAATAAAGGTTGAAAACCACCTTCATAGTTGAGCTGCAGGCCTCGGATAGGCCGCACCTGTGCAATCACCACAACGCAGGTGTGTCCTTTGTCCTCAGGAGTCCGATTGAAGGATGAAAGAAAACCTTTTCTGTGCATTTAATGACAACCGGTGATGTTTCTTTTGTTCTAAATAGTTCTGTGGCTATATTTTTGTAAATGAAATGTAACTTTAAATGAGGAAGTGAATTTTTTTTCACCCATTCTTGCAACTTTACTTTTCTTTTCTTTTATTACCTTTAAGACATTTGTAATCTATAACACACCCTGTAACTATGCTGTGGCTTCATAGAAACATTTTGCATCCCTCCATGAAGCATTTTATGCCCCATTTTACCAACTGTGTAACATTGCAATGATTGCAAAGCTCTACATGAATAAACTACTGTGCCTTCAAATAGGTTGTCCAATCAGCAGATTTTTGTTGAGGGTGTGTTTTTACCTGCTTTGACTCATTTTTGGTTCCCGTGTTTACAAAAGGTCTATCTTTGGTTTAGCTGGATAGCAGCCTGAACTTGTGCAGAAATGACTGCTGTTAAATCTGGTGGGAACCCCAATGTTGCAATGGTCAGAATAGAACAATGAACAGCAAACACACTTCTCTTCAATTTCATTTGCATTTATTCTAAAGGGAAAATATATAATTCAATAAATACTGCGGAAACAACATTGGCAAAGACAACCGAAGGTGACATCAACATTCAAGAAAACATGACAATGCACACGGGGGGGTAACAGATTAGAAAATCAAGATGGCCGACTGAGCTGCCAAATGTTACAGCGCGGGCATTTGAGCGAGATAAATCAGGGAAGTTACATTAAAAGTGCATCAATACCTTTGATATTCAAACAGATCCTTAACTGTACTGTTGGAGGAAAAAAAACAACACAAATGTACACTGTAAACACTGTTCCTCAAGACTCTAGACAAGTCGCTCATTTTCAAATTAACGCCCATTTGTTGTTTACAATATTTGTTCTTCTAAAATGTGAGGGCTAATTGGTGAGCTAACCGCTAACGCACTAGCCAACCTAGCTAACTCAAATTTAGCTCCATTAGCTTATTTTTTTTAATTTTCCGTCTATGCCAACGACTCCGCTTCTGCCGTTTTATTCTCAGTATTGTACATTCAATCAAGTAGTGCCAACGATCGTTTTCATTATTGATTAATCTGCTGATTATTTTCCTGATTAGTCATTTAATCTGTAACATGTTGAATGAAGAAACGACTGAAACAACTGACGGATCCAAGCGGTTTGCTGGCGTGACGGGGCCTTTATGAGGATCTTTACCCAACAGTGGAGTCTACACATTTGAGGGAAAAAGCAGAGGCTCTGACGTTTAAGATTCTAATAAACAAGCTTTAATTGTTGCTTGCATATACTCTCCCTCCCTGGAGTGCGGCGGGAAAATGACTCATTGCTCAAACCAGCTGTCAAAACAGACGATTTTACACAATTAAACACATTTTCACTTTGACTAAAGCTCTCCGACCCATTAAGGGTCCATTAAAAGGGTATTTAAACGTGTAATGACAGTTATTTCAGTGTCACTAATTGACGCTGCATTTGTTTTTAAAATGGACTTAAGGAATCGTCGGGCGAATCCTGGAGGCCGACCCACGGCTTTGAGTCCTTTTGCTCGCGGCTCCCCGGTGCGATACAAAAGGAGTCCATAAACCTGTCAGTTAGGATGATCTGTCTTTGTGTTGTCTGTAGCTGTTGGCGTGAAATTAACGGGCACAGAATGGCGGTCCGACTGCTACAGACGTGCGGTTGTCAACTCAAGAATCGCTCAGCGGTTCGTGGTTGAAACTCAACAGAGTGGGGCTAAAAACAAAACAATGATGCGGGTTACACACCGACGACTTCACATTATACCGACGACACATCAAGAGACACGGGACACACAGCGGCAGGTTTCCTTTGTGCAGCACTGAGAAGTTCCTCTTTCTAGTGTCTAACAGTCACAGGAACGAGCAAAAGGTCTTTGATCCGGCACAAACGGCAACCCCCCCCCCCCTCCACCCCTCCATCGCCGCTTTTGGCTCTCCTTCAAACGATCACATGCTCTTAAACCCCTCTTCCGTTCACGAATGAGCGTATACTAATGACATCACTCCTCCTGCTCATTTCCTGCCTCGAACCGTGTCCGCTCCGTCCTCCCCGGAGGGAAGCGGGTCACTTCCCCGAGCAAGTAGCTCACTGACGGATAGCTTCATCGTCTGGCGGGGCGGGGCGGGGTGGAGGGGGTGGGGGGTTCACGTGGGTGGGGATGCTACTACGCGTTGAGTTTTCCAGCGACATGAACATGAATTGAAGCTTATAAAACCCCTCTCCGGACAAACAAGGGGTCTTTAGCATGCAGGAAAGAGCGTCGCCCCACAGCTCCCTGCTCGCACTGTGCCCGGTCCTCGTCCTCAGTCCGATCCCCCAAAGTCTGATCGGTCACATGACCGAGCAACTTTTGGCTTTGTCCTTCCGCAGGTCCGAGGCCACGGCCGCCAGGTCGGGCCTGCCGGGCATGTGTGAGATCCTCTTGTTGCCGCGGGGGGCCTTGCTGCGCTTGACGTTCTTGTTGCTCTTGTTGATGCAGGCCAGCGTGGCCACGTGGAAGATGTCCCTCACGCTGTTCTCCGACTGCTGGGCCGAGCACTCGATGTAGGGCGCTGAGATCTGCTTGGCCATGCTGGAACCCTGAGGAAGAGGAGGTTGAATGAGGTCACAATACGAGAAAAAAGGGCTTGTACGGTCAAAAACGACGGGATTTTCTCTCTTAGGGATCAGCCATGGCGTTACGTTGAGTACAATGAACGACTATTCATGAATGACTCCAGGACAAATGTGTCATTTACAACATTTTGGATCTGCATACCTGGTCGTAGGAGACGGGCGTCTGCCTGTGGTTAGAAAGCTCCACCAGCGTGTTCAGGTCGGTGCGCAGGTCCGACTTGCATCCAACAAGCAGCATCTTGGTGTTGGGACAAAACTCCTGGATCTCCCCTTTCCACTGCGGAGGAAGACAAACGCTTGCATCATGTAACATTCAGAGAGAAAACAATGTCGACCACTGCCAGAATAACATGAGCAGAAAATCAATATTTAGCTACATTTTCTGCTGCGATTAAGTGGTCAAATGTGCACGTTTTCCTGAAAGACGTGACACAACATCCCATGAATCCCCCCCCACCCGTTCCTTTAAGCACAAAGGTTAAAGCTGCCACTTCCTGGAGCCCCTCGTGCTTTCAACCCTTGAAGGGAACTACAAATAATCCTCATGTTTCCTCCCGGACAACAATAAATGCTCTGTGATCGATGGCATTTCTCCAGGGGCTTCAAGCTGAGGCTAATGTGCCTCAGGGCCGGCTGGTCGGCTGGTCAGGGGATCAAGATCATCAACATCCAAAGAGGAAGTTGTTTTGTACAATGTGTCACTTTCTGTCTGCACAAACACCACTTGACTAAAAAGCCAACGCTCATTCCACTCTAGATCGTCCGAAACACGACCTGCGACTGACGCAACGTCGAGGAAACGCACTTAACTTACAAAAACTAACAAACGTTGTTTTTATGAGCCTTTTTATCAGTCAGATGACTGACGTCCTGCTCCAGGTTCAGCACACACATGTGGCAGTCAGCCAGCGCGACCACAGTCATCAGACGTTAACCACGTTAACCCCGTGTGAGTAATTGGCGGCTAGGTTCCGGTTAAAAAGTCAGTCGGTGGAGAACAGCCGCTCCGGGGATTTAACCCAGCCGGCCTCCAGGTCACAGACAAAATCAAAGACTTTACAGCGGAGGAATTTGTAAGAGTTTAAGACATCTACTGAGCTTATCAAAGGCTTGATGATCGCTCCTTGAATGAATGTGAAAGTAAAAAGCAACAAAGAGTTCAGAGTGCTCTTCACAGTGTGCGTTTTCAGTTCATGAAAGTTAATTGTAACAATTTGGTCGCCTAGAACATGTCTTGTTCGGTTGTACTTAGCTCGACCCTCTCGTGTCACTTCTGGTTGCAAAACAACCCCCAAGATGGCCAAATCGTTCAGGTGAGACAAAACGAGCCCCCTTTACCTTTTTCAGCACGCTGTCGAGTGTTTCAGGGCGGCTGATGTCGAAACAGATGAGGACGGCGTCCGAGTCCGGGTAGGAGAGAGGCCTCACGTTGTCGTAGTACGGAGATCCTGAAACAGAAGGAAATTTAAGAAGCTGAAAAAGTATTCACACTTCATCTAACGGTGTGTCTGTAGATGGAACTTTATTTCCCTGCAAGGCCTAAAATTCTTCACTGAAAAGGAAATACCTGCATTGAAGTGAGCGGCAGTAACCACATCTCCAGAGGAAACCACAGACAGATTCACGCCCCAAAGATCGCTTTAAACTCCTAAGCATTTTTTGGCAGCTATTCTCATACGGCATGATTGCAGCTCAGCCATAATCCATAGCAACCGGGGCGAGGGAAACAAAACAAATAACGCCGCATCAGTCGGAAAAATGTGCTGACTACGGCGAGATCACTTGTTGAAGAAATCCTGGAGAAGAGCGAGGAAGCGACTCCCAATACTCCAAAACTGAAAACATGTGTGAGGGAGACGCCCATCTCTCCGGCAGACTGAAACATCTCAGGGGAGGAAGGGGGGGAGGAAGGGGGGAGGGGGGAGGGGACGGTGGCCTCATGTCAAGGTGAGTCAAGATCACATGACGAGCCAGAGCTGACCACACAATCGGCTGCCAAAAATCCAGAGAATTTTGTTTTTGGTAACTGAAGGTTCCCCCTGGGAGGTCCTCTATAAACACTGCTGTGGAGAAAAGTCAGGAATGCACTGTCACACACACACACACACACACACACACACACACAATCAGGGATCTAGTGTTCCTGACCTGAACGGTCCGGATGGGAGACGACACCGTTTATACAATCTGCACTTCCTTCCAGGCCGCGCACAACAAAGCAAGACGATGGCGTATGTGTGCACAATAAATGAACCGCCGCTGCACACAGAAATCTGAACCATATCTATGTCCACAAGCATACATTCCCAGAGTTCGAGCCGGGGAGGGGGGGGGGATGGGCTGGTTAGGTCACTGCTCCGTCTAACGGGGATAATAAACAATCCTGTGAATTCCACCGTCTCACTTTCCCAAATGTTGATACACGCGGGCCAGCCGAGGATGCAGCTCGTTTCTGTGTCGTGATGCCTTTTACTGGTTCTAAAGCTGAGAGTCAGTGAAGTACGGACGCCAAGAACAACACAGAACTAATTATTTTGATGTCTTGATCTGAACATGATGTGTTTTTGGCTGTTCCCGCCCACTCCCTCAGGATCCTCGTCTGATAGGTGACACCACCTAAACAAAAAGGAAGTACAGGGCGAGGAGGAATGTGGGATCTCCTGCAAGAATTTATTTCCCATTTTTCACGGCCGTCTCACAATCAATCACGACCACATTGCATTGTTTGAAGGTTTTTCTTCTGAGTGCCTGGAACCAATCACTGGAAAAATAAGACCCTGCGACAGAAAGGGGAACGAGTCGGTTGACATTTTACGATGAATTGATTCTTTTGAGCAACCCGTTGGAGGGGGAACACACGTATCCGAGTGGCTGGGTGGAGTGTGTGCGTCTCTGTACATATGCCTGTGAAATTACTTGGAGATTTATATATTTATAGCTGCGAAATTTTAAGCCTCACAACACAGAGGATCAAAATGTGCATGCGGCTTGTGCGCAGGTCTGTTAATGGTTTTCATTTGAGACGCGAGAGTTTTTGAGACGTTCTCCGTCTTGATTGTCGTTCACAGCGGAGTCGTAACTGCGTTGAGGTCATTTTCCTGCCAAGCGGAAAGATAAGAGGACATCCCATAGGCCTGGTGACAGCCATCTAATTAGCTCCTGTCATTGTTCTCCCACAGGATCTCTAAATCTGGACAAAGACACACCCCGTCCTCCCTGTCCGTCCTTTACACACACACACACACACACACACACTCTCTCGCCTACTCTTAAAGCTATTCCCCTGGTGCCTCGCTCACAGCAAATGAATGCACGATGACGTGAGAGGACGCATTACGCTGTCAGACAATACCAAACTTCCCACTGGTGAAAAACTAAATGTCTTTCCATGACTGCGCAGAAACTTTTATAAAATGTAAAATAAAAAATGTTCTTCCTTCCCGGTGTGCTGACTTCCTCAACAGCTGGGATGGAAAAGCCCCACTGAATGCACGTGAAACCAGTCGGAAAATGCATTCTGCTCTATTCGCACGATTGTGACTCAATATTCAAATCCACAGATGTTCTCTCGACTTCCACCGAACGACAAAAGAAGCTGACGTTTCCCCACGTCGCCTGTCGGGAATACGGTTCCTAAATAATCCCGTGACGTTTCAGACATCCCACTTTCTGTTGGAAGCCCTCACACAAAAACGGCCTGCAGACATGGAAACACACACACACACACACACACACACACACAGAGTCCTGAGGTAAGCCAGCTGCGGCCCGACAGTCTGGAGGTATGGTCTGGCAACAGGTCTGCAGGCCTGCTGATTTACTGCATAGCTCACATAGCTGAGTTAACTGAGCTGAGGGGGGGGGGGGCGTGTGTGTGTGTGTGTGTGTGTGGAGAGAGGCGCTACGCCTTCAGGGACACCTGTGGAAACAACAAAACAGCGACAGGCACGGCCAGCCGTCCCCCACACACATCATCCAGCTTCAGTCACCACTCGCCAGCCAGACGCATTCAACGCAGCGAGGAAGACAAACGGCCAATCAAGCTGTTGTTGCTGTGGTTACAGAGTTATGTGCTGCAGAGTAAAACTAAGCTTTTATGTATGCTGTGATATATGATGTGTTACTTTACAATATGATATAATATATAATATACATTACTGTAAGACGGGGAATATATCGTGTGTCTGGCTTTAACAGACGGCCTCTGAAGAAGGAGTGGGGGACACCGGGGGGGAAAAGCTGCACGTCAACCCGGAATATTTTCCACCAAACCAGAGTTGGTGATTGTTGGAACGAGACGGTTTTGGTGACTTTTTCATTTTTTGGGTGTTTTACGATGAGTTAACAAAGAGAGACTTGAATTTAAAAAAAGGAGTACGAAAAACAGATTTATTGGCCTAAACGGTACAGACGGTTAAGATAAATGCACGATGCAATACGTTAAACATTTCTTTGATAAAGTAGATCAGCATGGTTGTGATTTAGATCACAAACTATCAGAAATGTAGCTTAAGATAGCCATTCATCTCAAAACCATTACATTCACATGTGGATGCACCTAAAAACGCATAATATATGTAAATGAGTTGATGACAGTCGTGTGAATCGAGTGAATCCACTTTAGAACAACTACAAAAACCTGTGGGGGGCCAGGAGGGCAAGGTGTTCAGCGTCAAGACCGGACACGGGTTTTAATGTCGGGTGTAACATCACACAGAACGTCCTTCCAACACATTAGCAGACAGGAAGTCTTTTCATCTCTCCCAGAATTCCACTGCCCTCACGTTGATACACTGTATCGGCCACCGTGGGCTCAAGGCTCTCGCTCGCCGCTCGGCAAATTCCAGCGTGATTCAATTTCCCCCCCTGGAAACGAGGTAGGGCTTTAGCGGACCACGCCACTTCTCTTTCACTCCGCCGGGGATCTAACCCGGCCGGGTACAATGGGGGTCTTTGTAGGCGAGGAAGGAGAAACCTTTAGTCTGAGGAATGCCAGACATGCGGCTCCAATTCGCTGAGCCCAGAAATGTGATCCGATGCAACAATGGCCGCCGACACAAGAGAGTGGAAGGGGGGGGGGCACGGTTTGCAGAGGAGCTTACTGAACACACAGAAAAGTCCCATAGTTCAACTGTTCAGCATCACAAGAAACGATGACAACCTGGGCTCCACTATCATCACACATCATCCTGTATCGAGCTGCTTCAGTGGGTCGTCTTTTAATCTGTCGGCAGCTGTTCAACTCAGCCTCTAAACACAACACAACGAGAAGTTTCCCTTAAGGTTCCCCAGGATAAATATTACCAAATGAGCTCCATGGGGGCCAACACGTGGGTCTCTTTGGGAGTCCTTGATGGGGAAATGCCCGACAGTTGCTGTTTTTCCTGATATTATTCTATTGAAGCTTGCACTCCTCCTGGCTTTGGCAACTTGCCTCAAGGAAGTTGGAACAAACACATCACAGTGATTTCTGAGGCGCTAAGCTGCTCGGTGCTCCAACATCATTACATTAAGAGTGTTTCACCAGTGTCAAATCTGATTAAACTAATTCTGGGATTAGCGCTGAAACGATAAGTTGATTGACAGAAAACAGCATTTTTAAAGTTTATTAATATTTTGAAGGTGTACTTCTGTTTGATAAACCCACCAAATAGCAGACACAGTTAGAGACGAGCTTGGCGAACACAGTGGGACATTTAGCAGCTAAAGAGCCAGATGGTTTCCTCAGGAGTTGGTGGAAACCAAACCAGAGCAAAAAAGGAGCATTTGCATCTATGATGTGGCCAGAAACACGAGCCTACATAAATACTAATGCTGCCTGGGGTCAGATCTCACCAGCATTAAGTGCGTCGGTGTTATGTTAACAAATAATAACTGTATGCAGGTTTAACAATCGATACATTGTATAAAAGGATTTGCTGCTTTTCTCTGTAAATTACTCATTTAAAGGCGTCACCTCGGGGTTTGGGAAAGTGAGTTTCTTGCCATTTTAATAATGAAAACAGTTGCCAGCTGCCGTTCCTCTGCCTGAGATTACCTACTTTGCAGGTTTTGAGATGGATTTTTGCTCATTTCAACTGGCATGGCGAGAGGCCTCGGGCCCTCGGGCCCACGGGGGTTGTTCTGTTTACCTTCCCCGTCTTCCTGTCCTCCTGTTTACCTCTCACGCAGAAAACACCTTCGCAGCACATTGAGACATGCGGGCAGACGACATTAACCACTTCCTCTTGCTGGTGAGAGACGTGCGAAGCATCAAAGGGTTCCCCGTCGGGCCCCGCCCTGAGGCCTGGGAAGCAGAGCTAGCGGCCGACAAGCTGGGTGGGTGGAGGGGGGGGGGGGGGCAATACGACAGGCAGGCATTTACCTTAATGACCTGAATTACTCCCATCACCCTCCCTTTTAAAACACACACGGCAGCCATTTCATTAGGCCACTCATCACCGCAGAACAAAGACCACCACGGTGTGTGATTGAGAGGGAGGGGGTTGGATTGTTTGTCTTCATCTCTGCGTCCTGGTCTTTGTCCCGGTGCATGCTGGGGTCACACACACACACACACACAGCCCCCCCCAGCACACCTCAGGAGATAAGGGATCGATTGGATTGGCCACGGCCGATGGGTTGACTCTACAAAGGGGACGAGTCGAGTCGAAGGCCGTATCAATCAGTCTCTGGGTGTGTGTGTGCATGCTGGGTGGGGGTTAGGATTGTAGGTGTGTGTGTGTGTGTGTGTGTGTGTGTGGTGGGGTGGGGGGGGTCTGGCTCCATCTCTGACCCACTGATCTAATAGGAACGGCGCTCCCCCCAACCCCACCCTCGCTGTTTTATGAAGCGGAGAGAAAAAGAAAAATGGCTCCAGGCGGCCAGCCAACACAGCGCAATAAAACAAAATTCTCACCCTGGCCGACTTTCATTTCTTCTTTCCCAACACACACACACACACACACACACACACACACACACACACACACACACTTGTAGGGGCGAAATAATTTGAAACCCGACCTCCCTGCCTCTCGCTCGCTTGGAAACGAGGGTGACTTACTCCGAATAGACAACATCTAACTTAAAGCCGCTTGGGTCCAGCTGTTGTTTGTGCAAAATCTAAATCTGTTAAAATCGATTCTGCAGTTTTGCGTCGTTCTTTAAAGTTCAACAAAGTTGCTCAAACATCGCTCAGGAATTCCAGACCAGAGACCCGCAACAGCTGGCTGTGTGCTTGTCCCCGCCCATCACACACACACACACACACACACACACACACACACACACACACACACACACACACACACACACACACACACACACACACACACACACACACACACACACACACACACACACACACACACATACGCCTCGCTCACGCCTCACTGCTGTGCTATTCACTGCTCGGGCATTGATGGATGGGAAAGTGGGTTTGTTTATACACACACACACACACACGTTTAAGCACACACAAGGGGACACAGCAGCTGGTTTGGACCCCGAACACAAAGTCCAACCAAACAAGTGATAAAAGCTGTTGGACACGCGTTGCACAACAAAACTTTCCCCTCAAAAAAAAAAGAACCCGCAGTGGGAAGAATTTGAAAAGTGTGTTCTCCAGATGTGGGAATACGTTCAGCCCGTCTTCCTGTCTCTGCCTCGGCCTGTCCTCAGCTGGGAAGAAATCATAAATCAAATCCAGCGTTTCACACTGAACTGCGAGTACTAAACTGTTTCTATGTAGGTAAAAGGTGAGCCACTTTCCTAATCTGAGGGGGGGGGGCATGTGTCTGGCTTGTGGGACCAGCAACTCTAGACTATGTGTAAAGGATTAACCCAGCTTTGTTGATTAAAATGGGTCACAGATTAATTTCGTTATTCAAAGATGAAAGCCCGGGCCTCTTTAAAATGTCACGATTTGGACATATTTTAGGGGAAATACGTCAATGTTGACTTATGAAGACATGGCCGAACACAGATTCAGTTTGACAACACAACAGGAGAGCATGTCCACAGGGGTCACACAGGAACTGTGCAAGCAACCCGCATGTTTGGACATGTCCGGACATTTCACCAGGATTGATTTGCATTGAAGATGAAGCACACAAGAGAGGTGATAGATAGGAAGGAAGGAAGGAAGGGAGGAAGGAAGGGAGGCATAATTACCTGAGGTGTCCCACAAACTGAGCTCAATCCTCTGCGTGTCGATTTCAAAACTGGCTGTGTAGTTTTCGAACACTGTGGGGACGTAGCTCTGCAGGAAAAATGAATAAAATACATTAACTTTGGTTGGAAATGGCTAAAACGAGGCCTATAAACAGAGGAATAATTCTAAAGTGTCATACCCATTTAATAACTAGTGCCAATACGCAACTAGTATCATAATACCACAGCACTGTTACCACTACTAGAACTGCATCACAGCTACAACACATACTAATACATATGCATGCATCATATAATATGTGTATAACATTCGTCATTATTGGAGCACCAGCCCTTCGGACACATCCGTCTCCGCACAGGCGCGAGGCGTTTCCCCCGCGTCCTAACAACAGCAGGTTAATGAGCGTCACGCTAATCAGTCCGGGTCTCACCTCGGGGAAACAGTCCTTGGCGAACACGTGAAGCAGGGCGGTCTTCCCGCACTGGCTGTCTCCCACCACCACTATCTTACACTTCACGCTCTGACTGGGCTCCATGCCGGATTTCAGAGATAGTTTCTGACACGAGCGTCTCTCCTTCATTGGTTGCGAAAATGGAAATGAAGCGTAAAAGTCCAATCCTGCGCGCGCGTGTGTGTGGAGTCGTCGTACAGCGACAGAAGCGTCTCCCTGCTTGTCCGTCTTCTGTCCGCCTCGCCTGGTGTCTCCGCTTGCTCTGTGCCGGCAAATACCATTTGCCTGTATTTATAACGTCGCAGGGAGCCAATGGCAGCGGCTCTCCTCCCGCGAGGACGAAGCTCGTCCCTCCCGCGAGCCCTGCGCGTGAGCCACGCACAGCAGCCCGCAGGACCTTCCCTCCGTCGTGGCGCCCCCGTTCGGACGACCACAACTTTTACATGAAATACATTGAAATAATAATGAACAATATAAAATTGATCTTTACTGTTATGTGTTGATATGTACAAATGAATAAAAGATACAAACGCAACCATTTTGAAACACTACTTCCTGTTTTCATAACATGACAGGAAGTAAATAAACTCATAATGCTACTAGTTTGTTTGATTTGAGCTGTTAACTACAATTAGCATTCAGTTGAAGGAAGATTACTGAACAGTAAACCATCATTTAGTCATGGACTAAAAACTTAAAAACAATTGTGATAGAATGTAAATGTGTTTGTTTGTAGTTTGGTTTGAGGCAACAAAGAAAAGGCGAAGCGGCTTAATATTCAACATAAACTTGGGCTTTTAAATTGCATTTTACTCAGTAACGTATAAGTTTAAAGTCATTATAACAAATGCTCTTGATCAGATTGTTTTCTTTGTGTAAATTCTAATACAACACGTAAAATCTAAACTACTCCGACTCGATAATTTCCCTTTTTAAAACAAAAATTGCAACAAGGAAACTGGCTTATACGATCATACTCTATAAGTAATAAAACACCTTGTTTTTACTTAAGTATATACAAACATTCCCCAGTCTTACGTACACAGGCGTAACCTTCATGAAAATATGTATTACAGAAATGAAACTCAAAGAATGGAGTTGGAAATATGTATATTTTTTAATCACATGTTACATTTCATGTGAAGCCTGTTAACAGGGTCTTGCTGACAAAACTGATGAATTTGATGCAATAAAAGTGTTGCACTCATTAATATACGCTTTAAATAATATGCTGATTGTGGCAGTTTTCTGCTGAAACAAAGGCCCCCGTGACTCCCAGTTATCCCGAAGTGATGTAGCAACACACACTGCTATCTTCATTCTTCTTTACACACAATTCACTCGATTCCTACGGCGAACGAGCTGAACATGGCGAGCAGGTATCGATTGACTCGCACGCGCTGAGGTTTTTTCTGTAGGAGCAAATTAATTTGACAAAACAACAATAAAACCCAGTGAACCCAGTAACAAGTGCTTATTTCTAGCGAGCAGCTTTGGTAGTTCCCCTCATTATCGGTGAATAATACACATACTTATTGTGGCACACACAGCCAGGGAAAACATATTAGCTTTCATTCTTCTGAGAAGACACAGAGGAGAAAGGGTATAATGAAAGATTTTCCCCTTCGGGCTTGATAACGCTTTTCCATCTTTTTGCGAGTGTGAGCAGACACCCTTCTGGTCTGAAGGCCTCGTCTCTCAGCCTTCAGGCTTCCTTCCCAACACGGCAGCACCACTATCTTTTTTTTTTTTTTACAAAAAAGGGGGAAAGAACAGCGTTCTGCATCAGCTCTCCCCCTCTGTGACGGAGTGATTGGACTCTCTGTGCTGCTGGCAGCCTTTACAGTGAGACAGCTCCACCCTGCAGGCTGTATGGTGGGAGTCCCGTCTGTTGTGTGGGAGCTCTGCCTCCAGGACACAGCGCTGCCAGGAGAAAAGGGACGGGGGACGGGGGGGATTTATACTACTATAGCTCTGCTATTTGGCTGCCGTCTCTGTACCGTATGCATTCGACCTCATTCACATTCTGTCTGAATCAGATTACAGAGATTTTACCTGCATGGGTTGCAAAACAGCCCGTAAATAAATAAAAACATGCTCCCGAGCTCAACCTTTTTCCTTCCTCTGATATATTTCTTCATGTTCAAATAAATGCAGCTTACTGAGATTGAAACGGACACAGCAGAGGAGACAGTGAACAAAACCACATTAGCTGAGGTGTTTGCACACTGTGCCCTTGTGCCCTTGTGTGTGAGTGTGTGTGTGCATGTGTGTTGCATTCTGCTGTAGCCGGCAGCGTTGCCAATCTCACTTGGGTGCAGCCACACATTTGGGCCAAAGTGAGACTGTGCAGAAGCATCTTAAAGGAAAATTCCACCCATTTATACATAAGATATCACCAATCTGTTACGCATTTAGGCGTTATTTAATTTTGTGTGTAATTATTACCCCTAATCCCTTGCAGCAAACCAAAGAGAAAAGGTGTAAACTTGCCGGAGCAAAGAAAACGCTGTAATATTTACCATCATCATTCAGTTGTGTACTGAGGTCTGTTGAGTCTTGGGTCAATAAAACAAAATTGGTTCCCTGCCCCCTGCGTCTGCAGCATGATTGATGCTGATACAGATAGCACAGCGGACCCAGAACACACAGCGTAGTCGACATTAAAGTGGGTCTTTGTGAGAATGGAATTGGCAGACAAAGTGCAGTTGCCTGAATACTGTACACGGCTCCCAGAATAGAAATGAGGGTACCACCTGTTTCTGGTCACATGCTGCTGTCAACATCCTGTAAATCTCCACCAGGGACTGCAGAACACTAACTACCCCCAATTAGGGATCATTTTCCTCCAAAATGTACTTTTTTTTTAATCTTTGGTGGCTTTCAACTGGTTTTCATCTTTGTATTTAGTGTGGAGGTAACAGACGTTTTATCTGGGTTCCAGAGATGATCTTGAGGTATCCTTGACTGAAACGTCAATAAGCTCAAATACTGCATCTCTCCTTTGGGAACCCTTTCACCGTCCTCACTGCCCCGCACATATAGAATAATGCAGCGATGCCCTTGGAAAGTGAGGGATTTCTAGCAGCTCTGTGAATGTACTAAACTGCGGCACATAGAATTTGAGTGCTTGACTGAACCATTTGGGATGCTCTACATCCAATTTAAAATCACAAAATAATGATGAACGTACATTTGAACGAATATGCTGTAATTAATCAAAGCGCACAAACTGTAAGAGATGAATACTAGGTGACCGTGGTGCGTATTCCCGCAATGCTTTATTACACAACTAGGTCAGCACACATCTACCTCGCAGCAGTCCAGTGTGTTGGCTTCGGTAAATGTTGGAAACAATCCGGGAAATCTGCCACAGGTATTTTTCAAAACTATAAATAATCTGAATTATTCATACGGAAAGTACCTCAAAGCGGCAACACTGTAGTTTTCCAATGACGAGCTCACATCCCTGTGTGTTTTGAATGGGAGGCGGCCATTGTTATCTGTGGTATCTAGCCTAGTTCAGGTCTGGGTCACGCGCCGGTGCCCGTAATTCTTCCTGTGCGAAAGCTTCTCGGAGTACCGAAATGAGAGGGATTTATCAGGTTGATGCAGGATTTCCAGGAAATCTTAGGCAACCGCAGGAGCGGTAACCAGTCGAAAATGACGATTAAAAACAGTTTCTCCCAACAGGTCACAACGGACGATGAAGAATGAGTAAGAAATAATGCAGTTTGAAGTGAATCTGAAGTGGTTTGGTTTCAGCCGGCGGGCCAGCAGTGCTTGGAGGTGTGCTAGTCTAGGTCACTGGGCCGCTCTCCCTCCACCCTGACGGACGTGACAGCATGCTGCCCCACAGTTATCTCTGTCGATGTGCATTCGATCAGCGGAGCGCTGACATTTACACACACACATTGCTTCGGTTCGGGAGGGATTTCCTCGACGGTGAGTCACCGCGACTGGGAAATTAAGGGCAGATTCAAAACAGTTCAGGGGAGAAATAGCGGTGGACGTCCCTTTTGTTCTTTATTCAAAAACAAGTGGAAGCAACACGGGAGCTGGAGAAACATGTCACTGCTGTATAATTACTTCAAATCATTTTGCTGTATTGTGAAATCACTTTAGTGATCACTGGTGTCCGTATTTGTCCGTGGTTTTGTATTTTCTTATGATCTGGTATAATATCAAATTAATTTGGATTGGAACATTGTGAACATGTGAAGATTTCTCCTTTTAGCATTAAATGTCTTGAGAAACCCTTGAATCTTTGGCTCAAGCTTTCGTGGAGGGAATAAAGGCACGAAAGAGGTGAAATGAACATCAAAAACAGTTTTTGCATGTTAATGATTTGTTGATTTTCTAATTTTAACTCTATTAGGATGGTTTATTCCATTTTAATCTCCATTAGTAATTATGAGTAATACTTCAGCATGTCCACACCTTTCATGGGAATACAAAGTTCAACCACATCCTGTATGAATCACCATTACATCAACATTACAGATACAATGTTAGCAAGAAGAACCAGAGCCAAGACATCCCATCATCCAACAGGTACACATCTACACAATGGCATTCTGGGTTTTCTAGTGCATGAAACAACTGTAACCGACTGGAACCCACTAATGAATCCTAATAATCCCCCCCGGCTTACTAACACATGACATTTTGTTTTAATAAACCATTAGCTTAATATCCTCTGCTGAATGTACTGTAGGGCAGCGAGGGCGCGGCACACACACACACACACACACAGAGGAGGAAGGCAATGGCGTGTTTGACAAGAGTACAGTAAGTCTGCGGAGTGTCTCCCGTCAGTCATTAGGTCGGTTCAGGCATGGATACACACTGATGTAATGAGGCACAGTGAATGTGTTCAGTCTGTGTGTGCGTTTAATAGTTTGAAGGATGAATCATTCTAGGGATGACCTGATTCTTCAGGGAGGTTCGAGTATGTGTGTGTTTCTGTGTGTGTGTGTGTGTGTGTGTGTGTGTGCGTATTTGGGGGTTAATGGCGCATGAAATTACGTCTTCATTAGCATCTCCTCAAGACAAAACCACATGATGGGACAATCATCATATCTGTCAGATACATGACAGGAACATAGGGTATTTGTGAGTGTAATCATTAAATGACAACAGTGGGAAAGAAATGATGAAACCATTTTACCTGTTTCGAGCTGATTGGAAGTATGCTAACGTCACGCTAACGTTACGCTAACGTCACGCTAACGTTACGTGTGTGGCTCTATATAACGTCAGCTTAACTTTTTATAGCCTGCTTGTTTTTGTGGTTTGTGCCGCCTCTTAACTATTTTATAGTGGAATTGTTAACGCGTTTAGTTTGTAAATTGTTACTTTATTAGTTCCAGGAAGTGGTAGCGTTAGCTAAAGTCACTGACGTTATTGAAATGTGAGCTAAAAAGCGATTTTGCAGGATGCGTGCTAATGTCTATTAGTCCATCATTCACGATACTATTTAATTAAAATCTTTCTTGAAACGTGTAGTTTTTGTTATCGCAGGTTCTTTATTTTGAACTTGTCTGTTTGGTCATGCAAAACATGCAAAACATGCAAAACATGGAAAACATTTTGTGAACGCAACCAACACTGCCCGGTTCACCACAGTTCTGGCTGTATCTTCCAGTCATGTAGTCTGTGATCCAAACCAGCGCCTGCTGTATAATCCCTCATGATCCTCAGAAATGTGCGGCTGCTGTGCGAGGATGTGGGTTTTTTTTTTATTTAACAACCGTGGCGGACCCACCACAGTCATGCCAATGAGTCAAATCACATCACAGGGCGATCCAGATCTGGCGGCGTGTGTTTTGTGTGACGTGTGAGGTGGAGATGAGGTTGACAGCCTCCGGTGTCATCAGGCTTTTTATCACAGTAATGATAAATGAGAGGCTCCACATGACTTGGTTTTAATGTGAGGTCTGGTATCAAATGCACAAAAGGCAAAAGACAGATAATGCCACCACTGCTGTCGCCAACGTCGTTCTGATGAAAAGCTTTGACTGATGTAGATGTTGACATGATGGTCGGGTTTGGATGTGTTCTTTCATAGCTTCCAGGTGACATAATGTGCCCCCTGGCTGCTTCATTGGAGGTCCTCAGCTGTGAATGAGGGACAGCAACTGATCCTATTTCTGAATGCATGACCAGAATCATGCATCTTAATGTTTCTGAGGTTTCATCACGAAGACAGTTAATTACTTTAGTGCACGAGATAAAAGAGTTTATACGCTAGACTAGTTCTCGGCCGGGGAGCTTTACTTAGCTAACCAGAATGACACATTCGAATGTGACATCAAGAAATCAAAACTCTCTAAATAAGGCCTCTACATCCACGCTAAAACAACCCTTCCAAATATTTCATGTTCTGGATATATATAGCTAAGAACCAGGCCATCTCTCTGGCCCATATATGTGTTAACTCACCACCAGACCTACATGAACGTGCCAGACGTGGCTGCTGGGAGATGTGAGATCCTCTGCAGGGCGATGATGTGCTAAAGTACACCGTGTTTCGTTAACTGTTAACTGTCTGATAAGCCACTTCTGTAGACAGACTTTAAATGTGTAAATGCTTAATTATAACGTGAGTAATGTGAGAAAGCAGGAGCGTCGCTGTGGTGTGCCACACAGCCAGAAGAGAGTCCGCTTTTCTTTGTCAGCACTGTGATGATATTCAAGCGATCTTTGGAGCTCAGCCTGCAAACCCCCCCACCGACGGCAAACCGTTGGCCTGGTAATCAGCAGCAGGCGGTGGCGAGGATGCGGTGTGCAAAGCCAAACCTGCCCAGACTGATGCCGGGAGAGCTTGGGAGAGGGGGGGGGTGTAGAAGCAGAAGGTGTGGTTGTGTCAGCATCTGTGAGTGTGCTGGAATATGGGAATCCTTCATGCAGATATGAGAGCGTAATGTCAGCGCAGAGCGGCCGACAGACATGAAGCGAGCATATTTCATAACCGTTGGGACGTCCCAGACAATGGGATGGAAATCAAAAGGAGGCACGCTGACCCGCTCACAGCTGGGTCTTTTTCGGGGCTTCTGTTCTGCCTTCCTGAAAGGGAAAGAGTACTTAAAGCAAGAGGTGTGTTGTGGGGTTACTTTGAGCCACTGTGGTGCTGGGATTTAGAGGTTTTAAGTGGCGGGGGGTGGGGGGGGTTTCATACCAACATGTCTTTGATCTACTGAAGTGGCCTCAGGTCTGAGCAGCCTGCTGTGAGTTGGGCTGGTGTGTGTGTGTGTGTGTGTAGTTCAACACATTAAACCACGGTTAGACACGAAAACACTGGAGTGCATAGCCTTCTATTGAAAGGTAATTGTTTTAATGAGATTACGGGTCTGGCTGAGATTAATACGAGAGGCTGTTTAGTTCATAAATCATACTCGCACACTCGCCGTTATATGTGAGAAAGAATATTGGTGTGTACGTAATGAAATAGAATAATGGTCTGCATGTATGTGAGACAGTATGACAATATGTGTTCCAATTACATTCCACTGAGCATCAAATTAAAGGCACGCTGTGGAGTTTCTGACCACTAGTAGCGCTGTGGAGCAAAGCTTTGAGGAGCTTTTTAATCGTGCAAAAGGACACAAAGAAGAATGCGGTAATGCACAGAGATGGTGCTATATGTAATATATTAGGAGCCAAACTTGCCCGAGTACATGCAATGGACTCATTTGCAAATGCAGCAGAGAGTTGGTGGGCCGAGGGGCTGCAGTTAAGAGGGGGGGGATGTCACTTGTCTCTCCCCGATTTTGGTCTGTCTCCACTTATAAAACTCCCATAAAACCAATAATGTTGTGCAGATGCGGACGATTTTACCCGTGAGCTAACGACACAGAGGGCGCAGTATGTGGGGAATGCCTTTGATCAGCGCTTTATGAAGGAGACGGACGCTTTCATGAATTCTGCTGACATTTCCAGGAGACCTTTAATCAAATCAGCGTGTGTTCGCTCTCTTTCGAGGTTAGGTCGCATGTATGCGGTTAGTGTTTTTCTTTTATTGGCTCGGAGATGAGGAGACGCTGTGTCTAAGTGCTTTTTGAACGAACATGTGTACGCTGAACATTTCGTGAACGTATTTCTTAGAGTCAGAATGCGTTCGTACGTTCCGGTACGTTTGGCCGTGAACCCCACCGGCTCGGAGCGTCTCAACCGACCAGCATGTTGGTACCATGTCATCCTCCTTTGGATATATCTATGTGCTTTGTCCCAGCATTAACATTTCACTTAAAGCCAGCGCCATTCATCTTCCCCACGCGACTGATTTCAGCTGCCGACAGCATACAAATGCGCTCATCACACACACACACACACACACACACACACACACACACACACACACACACACACACACACACACACACACACACACACACACACACCTGCATGTGCAAACGCACCCATGCTGGCACATCCTGTTGGCTCACTGGGCCACCGATGGATTCGTGAAAACCTCTTCTCTCTCTCCTCCGTCTGTCACGGCTCTTTTCACCGGACAGAGCGAACAGGGATTCTTTTTTACTATTATGTAAATCTTTCTATTGTCATCCGAGTTTCTTGGATTTCTCCGTTTGTCTGTCGCAGATGTAAAAACGGCAAAGTTCTTACTTTTTTTTGGGGGGGGGGTCCAATTCTGTGTGTTGAACTCAGCGGTTACACCTGAGCCTTCACAGTGTCACGGATCAACCCGGGGTGCTATCATGGTGCGTAATTTGAGGATGGATTACGAGATGGTTCGACCGGTGCCGTTTGTGCGGCGGCTTCAATTCCGAAAATGTCCGTGACCGTTAAATCGCACAGGTGCTTTTCACACAAATCTCAATTATTAGACCTATTTCGCCTCCCGGGACACCACCGCGCGCAGCTTAAAATAAGACAGAGTGCCTCGAATCACCCCGAGACTCACGAATCTTCTGACGCCGTACGGTGCCACCTGAGAAATGGGCCTCTGGTGTTTTTCTGTTCGGGCTAATGGAGCTCAGAGACGAGGGCTCTCACGCAGGGCGGCATAACCTATAACATTATATTTTGGACCAGCTGCAGACAGCGAAGCAGTTCGGCCATTAACTTAATTACAAATCGGTAATGATCCTTCCGCAGGTTCACCTACGCAAAACCTACCACTTTCCTCCACAAACAGTTGAGACGCTAGAACACATGAAGGTCTCAAAGGCCCTTGTTTGCATCCATAGGAAGTCATTGTTTCCTGCTTTAGATTGTGTACACCCCCCCCCCCCCCCCGTCTTTAAATATCCAAGTGCAAAGTAATAGTTCTAAATTCCGGGGGGGGGGGGGGGCACATGTGTCATCCGTGTGTTGCAGCCTGCGGTGTCGAAAGGTTTAACAGGCGTTTCTTCCTCACACCCCCGGTCAGGAGGGAGAGACCGATAATTGCACCGACACATCCTGGATCGGCTCGTAAGTGAGGCCGAGCAGACGTGGAGCCGCTTCATCGCAGCGTCTTATCGTCTGTTCGTCCTCAACTGGAGTCACATTGCAGCGCAAAATATAATGACAAACGCTGATCCTTACTGTTTAAATGATTCCTCTTCCCCTCACAACAGATCCACAATGGCATCCTCTTGCTGTGGCTTGTATATATATATATATGTATATTATATATGTGTGTGTGTGAGTGTGCTGTGGGGATAATGGGGTAACGAGAGGCAGGTGTGACGACGGGAATGAGGGACAGGTGTGCAGGGAGCTGCGAGGTCAGGTGACTGGGAACAACAGGTAAGTAATGGTAGTAATGAAGAGCAGCACGGTAAATGGAATCAGTGGGGTGATACCGATCTGACGGCGCACAGTTTACACATTAATCATTAGTCACACGTGGGTCACATTCGTACAATTCAAGGGGATTCGCTCCGTCTACATTATGGGTCGTAAGTTGCGAGACCAATTAAACACTATTCATCCTTTTTCCACAGCTAACACACACAAACTGTTTTCTTGGTCCGTTGCCCCCAATTTCTCCGACAAGGCTCTTCCATCACAGCTCCCTAATACCCAGACCACACGGGGTTGGGGGGTACAACTCATATCACTACCCACCGTACCCCTCCCGGGCAGGGTGATGATCTGTAAAGAGAATCATTAAGATGCAATCTGTGGCTGCAACGTGCACACACACGTCGCCTGGAGAAGATCATTCATCAGCCGGCGGCCCTCATTCCTCACTGGGAAAGAAATGTGACGCGGAGGCTTGCTGCCTGTCTGCACGACCTCTGACCTCCAAGGTGTGTGTGCCTGAACGTGACGACACGAGCGTACACACAGAAATAGAACAATAGGTGGTCTGGTGGCGATAGGCACCTTCCAATCATGGACCACGGACAGAACGCTGTGTCCCCCAGCACTAAGCACTGCTTTCTAAATTGTTTTGTGCATCTCTTTGTGGTTGTTTTGAGTCTCTTTCTATGTGTTTCGTGTCTCTATAGTCGTTTTGCTTTTCTCTGTAGGCATTTTGCATCTCTTTGTGGTTTTAGGCCTCTTTGTGGTCGCTTTGTGTCTCTTTGTGGTCGTTTTGTGTCTCTTTGTGGTTATTTTGTGTCTCTTTGTGGTTGATTTATGTCTCTTTGTGGTCGTTTTATGTCTCTTTGTGGTTGTTTTGTGTCCCTTTGTGGTCGTTTTGTGTCTCTTTGTGGTCGTTTTGTGTCTCTTTGTGGTTGTTTTGTGTCTCTTTGTGGTTGATTTATGTCTCTTTGTGATTGTTTTGCATCTCTGTGTGGTCGTTTTGTGTCTCTGTAGTTGTTTTGAGTCTCTTCGTAGTCGCTTGCTTTACTTCCCAATAAGAACGGTCAACAGTCACTAGAGCCCGATAGGCCTGTTCAGTAATCCGCCTGTGGTCCAATCACAGCTTTGATCCACAGCAGACCCCGCCCCCCGAGGGAAACATGCTTGGCTTCCTTTTCTGGCCTGCTGCTGTGTTTGACCTCCATCACGAAAGTCATACACGTTATTATTCAAAAATGTAATTACCTAATTATACGTTATGCATAATGAGGAGAGGATGTAATGGAGGACCGGGGAAAACCAAATTCACGCTCTGCTCATTGACCCCTCCTCTCCATTTAACCACGACCCCCACCCGAGTGATGGGTAGTAGTTGAAGACGTGCTATCAAAGGCTCTCTCCTCCCCTCGTCTCCTATGAAGGGTTCTCCTGCTGTAATGTAATTCCTCCGTCCTCCTGGATGTTTCCATTGTGTTCCAGAGCCTCCCCCTAACGACGCCCAGCGCTGCAGCTCGGCAACCTCTTCCACTATGTTCCTATGGTAACAACCCAGAGAGAGAGTGTGTGTGTGTGTGTGTGTGTCTGGGAGATGAGTGATTGTCTCTGTTTGTGTGCGTTCATTACGGCTGTGTGGCTCATTTCTACATAATGAATCAATTATCGAGGCTGTGGAGCGAGCTCATTTGAATAATCTGAGCGAGAGACGATTTAACTGAGGATCTTCACACATCACATGTACGGATCAGTATTTCCTTGGAAGGTGTGTGTGTGTGTGTGTGTGTGTGTGTGTGTGTGTGGGGAGGGGATAGGGTGTATAATGGGACGTCCAGCTGACATCATTCGCCTGCCAATCTGCGCCCTGCTTGCCAAACCCCGGCCTCCATAATAGCTTCACTGAGCAGGACTGTGGCAGCTACAGCTTCTCTATTTTTAACCGGTTCAGCATGCGGGAGAAAGTGTCACACCGCCCCCTACTGTCCAACGCTGGTACATGATACTGATCACAGCACAGCTACAGTGAGATCAGGACATAAACCACCAAGCCTCAAAAGGGGGTTTTGCTTTTTTCTGCTTCAAATTATATTTTGTAATGAAATATATAAAAACACTTCAAATAAAATGATTTATTGCCAATGAATGATTAATTAACCTGTAGTCAAGAGAGTAGGAAGATGTGATTATGTGAGACAGGTTGTCGTCCGTCAATTTTTGCTTTTAATTATCTTTTGTGATTAAGGTGTGATGAGGTTAATTAAGACTTGTCCTCACCGCTGTGAGAACAACCGTGTGGATTAACACCGGTTGTTTAGAGACCTGATTATTAAACAGAAGCTTCACCATAGAGACAAAGGGAAAAGGAAAGCATTTCTATCTAATAAGAGACCTGAACTGAGTTGTCCGAGTAATTGACGCATGTGTAATTAGTATCATTTATTTCTATAGTTGTAATTATTACTTCAAAAATTAAAAAATAACCGCGAGTTTAACAGGAATGTTGATTTCAGACACAAACTGCAGGAGCCGGTTTCTGTGACACGCAGCGCAACTGCCCCGCCCTGTGGTCGTTGATAATACTGCATTCATTCGTGCCCCATTCTTTCAGTTCTGAGGGTCTTTGAGTCGAGCGACTCTCTCCTCCACCCACCTGCAGAACAGGGGACCTGACACCGATGTGCCGATGACGTTGACGCAAGAGTCCTCCAGCGAGTAAAGAACGTTGCGGTACAGCGCATTCGCATCATCGCAGATTTGAATCAGTTTGTGTCTCTCGAGCTGCTCGTCCTCGTCCAAGTCGATCCGATGAACTCTTAACATCAGCAGCCAATACTCCACCAAACTCCTGAGGTCCTCCGATGCCTGCCAGGTCCTTGAGCCCGTCTCAGTCCACGATATCCGCGTGAGGTCGGTGCCTTCGCGGACGACACGCGCGTTAAGGCCCCTCAAGCATGTGTCGAACTTCTGCTTGTCAAACTTTTCGATGTACCTGCAAATGTACGAGTCGACCCAGACGCACGCGTCCCCCTCAGCAGACGGCTCTTCGGTGTCCCCCGCATCGCTCTTTGAGGACATCGAGGCACCTTTGGGTCGGAGGATCTTAGCGGTTAAGGCTGAGCCGCTCTGATCCGGACCCTTACGATAGTCGGTACTGCTGTAGAAGGAGCCCGTCGGATTCTCTCCCCTGATCTCGGGTGCTGAAATCCTGTCTGGTCCGGTGCGTTTTTCTGAAGTGCCGTCTACTGCTGGCTGTGTTGCTGATGTTTCCTCTGCTCTGTGCAGGTCCAGGCCTGATAAGGAAGATGTAAGCCCTGCATTCAGCAGCTCTGTCCTATATTCTGCGGGCATTTCCCTCCTGGACCGATCCCTCGGCTCTTCTTCCCTGTTGCCGTGTGTTTCGCAAAAGCTCCCGGCGGCGGCGGCGGCGGCGGCGGCGGCCAAACTCTCATGAGGAACTTTTCTCCTCGGGGAGGCGGTTCGAGGTTTCCCATTCGAGAGCGGGCTTTGGACTTCAGCTGCCTCACCTGTGGCCTGTGTGGATAAGCCGTGTGAGCTCCCCTCCGGTCCCGGCTTAGCTTCAGAACCTCCGCAGTTTACGGAGCCGACAACCTCGCGGTGAGCCATTCCCCTCGGATTAAGGGATTCTCTCGGTTGGACGGCGGCAGCTCGGGCCGAGACTTTGACGGATTTAAGCTGGCCGGCGCTGAGGATGAGGTCCTGCCTCAGGGCCTGGACGGCGGAGAAGGGCCCCTCCACGGTGGCTTTCGTCTGCTGCGGGGAAGGCCGGAAACGCAGCGACCTGTGAGCCGAGCTCAGACTCTGGATCAGCGTCGACGGATCTCTGCCGAACACGGAGAGGTCGACCGTAGCGCTGTGGACGTACAAAAACACCTGCAGCACAAGAGCACATTCAAATAAACATCCTACATCTGAGAAACATGTAATTGTCAGTCTGGTATAAATTACAGACGAGCAAAACTCCGCTGACACTCACATCTCTAGTGAAGGGGAACACAGTGAGGAGGTACTTGTCTGGAAACTCGTCGTCCTTCATGAGCTGCCGCTTCTTCCGCACCACCCTCTCTGCATCTGCCAAGAGTACCGTACTGGTCCATCAACATCACACTGATGGCTTCATGAAGCCTCTCATAGACCAGTTAAAGCACTCACACCAGCCTGGCAGCACTTCATGTGAACACGTGTTTGATCTGCGTTCAGCTCTCTTACGTAGTTCCCATGGGAGCCAATTAGAGCATACAAACAGGAGACGCATTTGACAATGACTTTAAGGCATTTACGCAGGAATGTCCATTCACGGAGCCGCTTGTCGTCCTGCCGTCACATCCCAGTCGCAGCTGATAAGCGCCAATAAGTAAATAGTGAGTGTTAAAGATGGCGGGTGTTGGTTTATGCTTAGTGACTGAACGTAATGATAAACCTGAGGCACAAACTGGGGCTTCTGGACAAGGAAGTCAACTTAAAAAGTGTCGTTTTTTAAAAGGAGTTTGGCGCGTTAACGATAAACAGTTATTAACCCGTTTATTGTTAACTTATGCTCCTCGCGGTGGACACAAATAACAGACACGCGCTATAGTATGATTAGCTTGTAGCCTGTGTTTAGCTAAAACCCGTTTATTTACCTTCCGCTTTGTCAAAAGTGACAAAAGCGACTCCGGCCATGTTGGTGGGGTACGTGACCGCCTCCACGTCTCCTCCTCGACTCCTCCTGTAACTTAGGAAGTGAATAGTCAGCTTGTCGACCATCCTGCTGACGGGTAACGGGTCGGGCACCCCGGACACGACCACCGTCCTGGAGCTTTCCTCCCTGCGGTCGCTCTCCATTACCGGACGCAGACCGTGAGGCCTAGCAAACACAAGCTAACTGCTTCTTCTTCTAGCTAACTGCTAACTCCTCGCTGTTGCTATGAACACAAAGTTAAGCGTTCAGTTTCACTTTCGCCCTGCCATGTGTTGGTTACATGCTGTAGTAACAGCGTTTGTCCACTAGGGGTCTCTGTTTCTCCACATTTCACCCACCGAGAAGACGGTTTATTCAAAAGTGCTAATTTCATGCGGAAACTAGGCTGCCAAGCAGAGCAAATGTCTCTGCAATGCCCTAAAGGCAGAGATACAAACCTAGAGCAACATTTTCCAAAAAGTTGCTTCACAATGTTGCTACACACACACACACACACACACACACACACACACACACACACACACACACACACACACACACACACACACACACACACACACACACACACACACACACACACACACACACACACACACACACACACACACACACACACACCCTCAGTTTCACATCATTGCTCGACCTTTCAACATTGGAAAAACTTTTCTCAACACGTGTGGTGCAAACATTTATTAGAGTCCAAAAAAAAAGAAAGAAAAGCCACACCAGACACAGAACACCTCTCATGATTCACACAAATAAAATACCCCCCCCCCCCCCACTCCAAAAAAAAGAAGCCAAGTAGTGACAAACTCGATTGCATTTTTCTTGTGCATATAAACATTTTAATTAAATATAAAAGAAAGTGGCCTGGCCGAGTGCAACAAACGGGTACAAGAGGGGGGGGGGTGAATAAAAGAAAATCCAGGCCCTGTCTGATACCGATCAAATCTCCGTTCATCACTTCAGTGCAAATCCAACATTCACTGTGTGTAAAAGTGACTTTAAATAATTCAGGTAGTACATCTATTATTCAGTGTTTATTATTGTCGGGAGATAAATGCCGCTCAGTGTCTCGACTCAGGGGGTTTGGACACGGATGATGGAGTTATTGATGAATGCCAAATAAAAAATAAAACACTTTGATGCGAGTGCTCAGTTCGATACGGTACGGAGGCCCCAATTTCACGTCGTCTTAAGCGGGAACAGAAACATTGTCGAACCAGAAACCAGTAGATCATGTGTACGTTTAGCTCGAGATGCTGCCGTTATGCTCACACACCTGCTATCGAAAGAGCCACAGTGGAATCTCGCTCTCCAAACACTTTCATTTCTGAACAGCAAACTACACTTTTTATTTGTATTTTTCAGGATAGAGAAGGGGCCAGCTCAGCAGCCGCGGACGCTTTTCACAAATAAAACCAAACTCGGGGCCCCGTTGGCCAGAAAAATAATAAAATGAACTAAAATAAAATAAAAGTGAACGATCATTCTTCAAACATTTGATTTTGTGTGTGTATTTGGACAGAGTCTGGGACTTGAACCGAGGCGGTCCAGACCGAGGCAGCAGAGGCAGGTGGTTGGATGTGCGTTTTGCGTGGCGCTCCTTTAAGACGCTCCGAGATGTTTTAGCAGCTATGAGCCGGACCTTGTCCGAGGCCACACGGCTCCCCGTTGTGTCCGGCGCTAGTTCGGAGTTCGAAAGTGGGGTCCGCCGTGGTGGAGCGCGGCGCTCGGGGCGGCGAGTCTGGGGGGTAGCATGGCGAAGATGGAGTATGACGAGGCCAGGCGTCCGCCGGGAGCGTCTCTGGTCTCCGCGCCGCGCAGCCGGGGCTGATGGTCCGACAGCCGCTGGATCAATTGTCCCCCTCTGCAGAGCTCTGCCAGGAGGTGGTGGGAGTCTGTGCAGCCGATCCCCTCCGGAGGACCCGTCACTTCCAGGATCTGACTGCTCACTGCGGGGACACACACACACACACACACACACACACACCCACACACACACACAGATGGCACTGTGAGCAGCAGAGCCAGTAAATAAAACAACTGTCACGGGTGGAGAGAGAAGTCAGACCTGCACCATTGGGAGGCTTCAATAAACTGCTGCTGCCAGCTTTAAAGCTTTAGGTGGACGGTCGGTGCAAATACCCTGCACATTTGTTGTTTTTTTACCAATTTCCTGATGGGTTCCACTTTAAGAAATGCATTGTGAGTTTAAAGATAACGCTGCTTTTCTTACTCCCAGACAGCGTTGACATATTACAGCAGCGCTGTAAGTGTTGAACTTTCCATCGACACCGCGTACGCCCCTCCCCCCCCCCTCCTCCTTGATGATTGTACAAGTGGGATTGTTGCCAAAAGAACCTGAATAATGCAAAAAAATAAATAAATAGAAAAAATACGACGCCATATTCTAAATAATCAGCACATTTGTACTCTCGGCACAAACACCGCCGGGGCTGCAGGTTCCACAGCCAGGTGTGATTTCTGCCCCGTCTGTGAATTTATTCTGCTTACATTCACAAACAAGACGCTTCCCTCCGCAGCTGAGGGCAGCGCAGCTAGCACATTTTGACTCACAACAAAAAGAAAACTGACGTTATTTCAATCTGCTAAATAGAGCACACAGCAGCTGAGTTCATCACGTTTTCTGATCGACATCCTGACGCTTCACTCCTGGACTTTTTTTTTTAATGAAGCCGGATTTTTCTAGCAATATAGAAATCACTTTCATGCTTCTCTCTGTACAGGGAAGGTCAACTTTCGGTTGTGACCTCTAATTAAATAGAAAAATGGCCGCCGTTGGCTCGAGGTTTACTAAACTCAAGCCTCCCTCTGGACTTCCTATTACCTGCTTCACCTACACTGAGATCTGAAGACAGAGGTTTTCTGCTGGCCTTCCTCCCATGACCGCTACGCCAAACCCCCAGTGGACCCTGAGGAGACAAGAGGAAACCAGTGAGGTTATCCGTGGAGGAAATGACTCTCATGACTGATCCATTAGAACATTTTATACTTTATATTTTTGTATGCGCCTGACCTGGTGTTTGGCCACTATGTGTGCGGTGTGGATCAGCGGAGGTCTGATGGAGGGTTTGTACTGCAGAGGTTGGCCCAGTAGAGAGTAGTGTGCTTCACCTAGACGGCACAAAAAGAAAAGTTAGCACGAGCGGTGGCGCTTCAGGTCAGTCGAAACAAGAAGGTGAACGTCCACTGTGAGTTCATACGGAGTGAGATTTGAGCGAACTAAAATGTACTACATGGTAAATCACTTGTACGTTCGTCTGTAGTTCATGAGCTTGCAACCTTGCCCTCTTTTTAGGTAGCTAGCGTTAGCTAACTTCTGCCACTCAAACATTGGCTAACTAAGCTAGTTGGCTAATTGGGTAATTCCAGCGACACAGACAAGGCATTAAAAATCTAAGATTTGACATTCATTGGAAAGAGTTAAAATCTCTTTAGCAGCACGCTATAAGGTGGTTAATAGTATTTAGCAAGTCAGCTAACATTACATTAGCTAAGCTTAGTTAGCCACTGCTTACATGGCTAGCTAGCTAGCTAGCGACTAAGACGGCTCGGATGCAAGCTAATAAAAGTACAAACTAACTTAAAAATAATGCTTTTATTAAGATTCATGACACTAAATATGTAACCAAAACTGTATACACTACTTAAGTGTGGCTGCTTAGCACTCTACCAGTGCTTCCGTAGCTCCCTAGCAGCAGATAGCCAATCAGAAACGACCTCCTCCGATCATGTGATTGGCTAAACAGAGCGTACGGACCAGGGATGGTGAGCGAGGAGCTCATTATGTGTCCTCGCGTAGATAATTTACTAAGCACTAAATAGTTTTTGGTTTGCTCAAATGAAATAATTTTTGCATGAAAACGTCTCTAAAATATAATTAACATGCACAGAGAAATACAACTCCAGAGGTCTGGATTATCCTGATGATGTGATTGGTGAGGCGGCCCCTTGTGTCTGACCTTGTCCACTGTGGCAGAAGGCTGTAGGGAGCGGCGGGTGGTGGTGGTGCGGGTGGCGTGCCATGACAGGGATGGACGAGATGCCTGACGGGAGGCCCTTGAAGCTGGGCGGCTGGCCTGGCGAGGGAGTGAGCGCCGGGGACAAGGGCAGGCTGCTCTACACGCAACACACCGGCGGTGAGGCGACGGGGGGGGGAGGAGAACACAGAGACACTTTCATTCAAAAACAAGAAGGAAAGCAAACATCGCTGTTTCTCTCCCCTGCAAAGTCGTGGCTTTAATGTGCCGTTCTAGCCACATTAGTCCCCCCCAATGTACCGTTACGCCCTAATGCTCGGGACTATTTTCTCCTCATTGTCAAGCTACGCCCGCACCAGCGACTTCATTTGCGGAACCTGTTTACTGCGACATTTAACCCGCCCGCAGGAGGATTTTGGCAATTCCCGCGTCACTGTCAGACTCAGACAACCAAAATAAATTGCCTCCCAAATTGCTTTCTTGTGACCGTCTCAACTTCCCGACACATTCCGTGTTGTCCTGTGTGGCGAACACTACCTGAGCAATTTCATAATTTAATCTAACACTGTTGGGAAATTGTCGTTGTCAAGTGAAAACCTCTGGGCCACTGAGCAAGACAACCCTCAAAAAGGTTATTAAAAGGTTATAAATACAATCTCGTGAGTGCCGTTTTATTGAACATTTGGACGCTGTCTGATGCACATGGGCTGCGTTTGTACCTGGGTGCTGTCTGGAGGCGCGGGGAGCTCAGCGGGCCTGCGGCTGCGCTGGTGCTCGGTGCCCGGGTGTTTGTGGCCGGGCTGTTTACGCTGGCAGGGGGAGGGGGCCCGGGGCTGCTGGCAGGAGGGCGCCGTCATTTGCAGCATCACCATGCCGCCGCCGGGGGCCGGGGGTAACAACCCTGCACGAACGCACATGGAAAAAAACTACTTCAAAAAACACAAAAGACAGGAATTGAAACATAGTGTTGAAAATAGGCAAATGAGGTCAGGCAGACATGGTAAAACACTTAATACTGTTTCTTTTATTCATCATTTATTCATCATATTTATGCTGATAGACTAAATGGGGTGAGCATTTAAGTTCTAAGAGCCTCCATTATGAGGCCACATGAAGCAAGAACAGTCCATTGCTGCTAAAATCCTCTAATAATGCTGCAGATCCATTTTATCCAGATTATTTTATTCATTTTTGACGCATTAATGTGAATAAAAAAACCTAACAATCAGAGAACCTTCTGCTCCGTGAACTCAAAAAAAGAGAAGAAAATCCATCTAATTAATTTCTGTTTACAAAAAAAATGGTGTTATAAAATGTGCAGAGCCGACGCCGCTGTTGATTTATTAATCATCACCGACAACAGTTGCAAGGACAATAGATGTTTGGACTTAAAATCGGGCCCCGGCCAATTAAAAGTCTGCCTGTGATGCTGTGAGTGAGGCGGCCCGCGAGACCTTCATCCAACCTCATTACTGACAGGCGCTGGACATGACGGCTCCCTCCATCGCCCCCCCCCAATAACAATCAGTCATGAATAATAAAGGTCATTAGTAAGGAGACGGCCCCACCTGGACGGCCATTCTCTGAGCCCTCGGAAAGCCAGCACATGAAAACACGGCTCATTACGGCAACTTTTATTCCTATAAACTACGCTTACTTCGCCTTGGTCTATTTATCCGCTGTTGTCGACGTACCGGTCGACCTACTGGCTGTTCAATCCCAGCACAGCTCCGGGGGGGTCGGGGGGGACGTACCTGCATACTGCTGGCCTGGGTGCTGCTGGGAGACGCAGGGGGACGAGGTCTGAGAAAACTGGAGCTGCTCCATCATCTGGGCGGGCAGGAAACTCACCGTGGAGCTGCGAATACACAGAAGGAAGTGTTTCACAACGGGGCTTTCTGCAGCGTTCACGGTAAATGGGACTGAAAGGATGGATTAACCAATTAACGGCCTGGATCAGAAAACATGTGATTTGGCTCCCCTTCCTCTGCCACATGTAGGCTCATTGGAATGTACCGCCTCCGTCTGTTTGGAAAGGTGACCTGTATATTTCTCGCGAGCCAATCAGAGCAGACTGTTTACGGGATGAGGTCTTAAAGAGACAGGCGCTAAAAACAGAGCGTTTCAGAAAGAGGGTGAATACAGGTTTATTCACACATTATGAGAGAAATATTTAGTTTTTTTACATTAAAGCATGTAGACATATTCTAGTATAAACCTAAAAGTATAATATGTCCCCTTTGAATGTTAGATGCCTCAGCAGCAGCAGTGCATCTGGTGCTCCGGAGCCTCAGCACCTGAAGAAGAAGTAGTCCAACACGATGCTCACGCCTCTGTGATTACAAGAGGACTTCTAAAAACCTGCACAGATGTATACGTCCTCCCCGCAGATGGGGTATTAAATTTGAAATTTAACTTTCAAACTCCATCTGCAAAAGCAGGCGCTCGGCTCCGTGAGCAAACCCGCCTGCAGGGACTCGTGTCCAGCTGGTGAGAAAGCGGGCTGCAGGTGGACAGCCGGGCCTCGGGGGAGAACGCTGAGCTGTTCGAAAACTCGCTGCCGCATAAATCATGTTTTTTTCCATGCCGACTGCCCTACTAAAGCAGCCTCGTTTTACAGCTGGGACATGAGAGAGGGTGACCTCTCTCCCATGTGTGTGCGCACACATTGTTCTTTCTGCAGGTGACGACTATCGTACATGGCCGTTTCTCCTCGTCTGGCGCTTGTCATGTGTACGAGCGCGTCCCAGCGGCGCTCCCCTACACCGCCATCCAGATTGATTGGGTCCGCGGAGGTAGGAGCTAATTACATGTTTTTGCTTTTCGGTGAACCAGTTCTATCAATCAGCCCGTAATGAGAGCGCGCGGCAGAGTACCGGAGGAAGACGGGGAAGGCTCTTTGAGAGGACGTTCATCAGCTACAAGCACCCACACACACACAGGGAATAACGATGACCTTGACTCGGAGGCTTTGGGGATTCACCGTCAGGTCTATAAATAAGAGGCACCTGCAGCATCACGTACCTGCAAATCGGTTTCTGGGACAAAGTACATTTACAGGCGAGCCAATCGAGTTTCATCTGAAGCAGCTTCAGCTATTAGCGACCGTCTTCAATAAAAGGAGGGACATCAATCAAGAGCGGGTTTATTATCAGGTCTCATTAAAAAGCCCTTCAGAATGATTTCTTAATGGATCAATGTAAACTGGGTCATGGTAAACTAATCACTCCCGTATATTAAAGTATCAATGCAATAAAACCACTCTTTAAGCTCCTTCGTACTGGGCTTCCTGCGAGTAGAACGAAACCTCTTGAAATGAAAATCGTGCTTTTATTTTGAAGGAACGGTTGTACACCGGTTTCTCTTGAAAAGAGATCTCCATGAGATATGATCTCGAGCGAGTCATGAAGCTCTTTTCTTGTGGCCTTAGTGACGTGCAGAGCGCCGGCGGTCGATTGGACGGCGTACCTCATGGTGGTGTGCTGGTTCGGGGGGAGCAGGCTGTAGCAGGGCTGCATGCCGGCCATGGCCACCGCCCCCTGACCCGGCTGACAGGACACAAACACTGGCTGCTGGTACGTCTGCTGTGGCACAGAAACCTGCTGCAGGAAGAAAAAAGAAGCTAGGTGATCATGGAAAGCAAGCAAATAAAGCAACAAAACCAGAGAAAACTGGCTTTATTGGCTAAATCCAGCACTGGATAAAAGCAATAAAGTCAGAAGTTGTTTTGTATTCTTTCTAATCTTAAGGACAAATGACTCAAAAGCCAACGCTGGTTTTCTCCAATCAATACCGAACAAAACGAGCTGAAGAGAGCGAAGCGAAAAAGTACCTGATAGGACTGCATTGGATTGTACTGGACCATCATGCCTTGCATCTGGTTGCCCATATTGCTTTGCTGGTTGCCGGTGAGAGCCAGGCTGGACGTCGGCTGCATGCCCACTATGGCCTGGTAGCTGGACGCCGGGTTGGGCATCATGGCTTGGTGCACTGAGGCGAGAGAGAAAGGCACCGAATGAAGAGGAGACCAAGACATCGCCATTAATATTCACATTTAGAGAAGGGACAGGAAGGAAGCGGAGGATTGAAAGACGGTGGAAGTCGAGCAGGTTTGAGGCACTCGGGGATAAATGAGAAAGTCGATATATTTAGGTTCAGCGCGGTAAACAGAGAGGTGGCGACACGTTTCTATAGCGCTGCTTAAAAACCCATTTAGAGACGGAAAATGAACGCACACAGAGGAGACAAAGTCACGCGGATCCGTCCTGAGGGGGAAGGAGGGGGGGGAATCGAACGCTTAAATGTCAAGGTGACAAAAAGAGACATCTGAAAAATAGCGTCCCTCGTGACACACACACACACACACACACGGTAATCCAATGGACAAAAAGGAGAGGACGTCCTTTTGTGAAGGTGTCTTTACAGTCTGCCGCCCTGGGAGAGAAAAACTAGACAATGAGAGTGCTCGGTGAGGAGGGGGTGTGTGTGGGGGGGGGGGGGACTATTTTTATCCACCCTTCGCTCACCAACCGAGCATGAAATGATGGTACTATCAAACGCGCCCCCCCCCCCCCCGTTTTATTCCCGTCCTGCTCGGTCCTCCGTTACCTTGTTGCCCGACTGAGACGCGTCCCGCGAGGGTGAGGGAGTGAGGGGCTGAAAAAGAGACCGGTTCACTGTGAGATTCATAGAGGTCTCTCAGACAGCGTCCCGGCCCCGCATCCCGCCTCTCGGGCTCGGCGTGCTTCAGACTCAAGAGGCCCAAACAGAGGACAGGCTGCCGTCCACCTGCCGCATTTAAAGTATGCATCGCATCAGTCCTTGAAAGGATTTTCCCCCCTTTGATTGAAAGTACACTTCACCATATATTCGTTCTAGCAATGACATTTAGTTTATATTAAGATTAAACACAAAACTATTCACTTTGTTATCAAAGATGACAAAGAAAAGCAGCAAATCCCAATATTGGAGAAGCACCTTTTTCAATCTTGATGATGTTTTCATCGCTCCTTAAGAGAAAACAAAAGCTCCGTCGCATCCTCCTCCTGGCGACGACAAATGAAGTCGGTCATTGCCGAACAGTGAAGAGGAAGGAGGACCAGCGCGCCGCATAGAATACCATTTTCTCCCAGAATGACCATGACTGCAGCCGGAGCCCTGCGGCGGCGGTCTGATGCAAGGCGGTGGAAACATTCACAGGTGTCTCTGTGGACGCCCGACTGCGCCGGCAGAGAATCCCCACTGATTACTGATTTATTGTGCGCAGCCCGTGCTGCAATATCTTCACCTTTAGTCGTCTTATATATCTTTATTTTTTAAATTAATACACAGAAAAAGGAGGGAAAAACAAGGCACTGAAGTCATTTTTTCCCTGAGAAATAATTGCTGTCCTTTGCCTTTGTAGGTCAGCTTCATTTGTCCACCGTCTTATTCCCCGGGTCCCCAGCAGGGAAGCCGCATTTGCTGCCGACAGATGACAGAATAGTGCCGCAGCCACTTACAGAGTGCGTGCGTGTGTGTGTGTGTGTGTGTGTGTGTGCACGAGCGTGCGTACAAGAGTCGCAATCGTGGGCGACATCACATCCAGTTAAGCGCGTGCGTGTGTGAGGAAGACCGAGCAGGAGCTAACAATCTCATCTCCTGTGGCGAAAAAAAGAAAAACAGAATAATCAAGTGGATGATTCCCGGGGAGACGTGTGAAAAACAAACAGGAAAGAAAAGGGGGGAAATATTTGTCCGTCGGACTCCCTTGTGAAGAAACACACGAGAACAACAAATAATGTAAGAGAGGAAGAAGTCTGTTGGTTTAGTGCGACTCTTGATGCGGCGGCGAGGCTGAGAATTCTACGGGAGAAGCAGTCGCTCGGCATCAGAGGCCGCAGACCTCGTTCATTAAAACCTCCTTTGATTCTTCTGCGTTAACTAAGATCATCTGGTAAGAAAACACTGTTAACGTGGGTGTTAAAGCGTGTTCGTACCTTGTTGCTGGGGCAGGCTTTGGCTCTGAGGGCAGTTGTAGGGCAGCGGGTTGACGGGGGGCCGGTAGTGCTGCTGCTGCTGCTGGGCGGAGCAGTGCGGGTGGTGGGCCGACGAGCAGTAGCACGCCGACATCTGGAAAGACACGACAAAAGGAAACTCCAAGAGCTGTGCGACACCGTTGGAATCCACGTGGAGGATTGGTCTTAAAGCCGCGGGATTAGATGCCACCCTACCTGCTGGACAGGCTGTTGGATGTAGGCGTGCTGCTGGAGCAGCTGCTGGTTCAGCGCGGACCCCGGGAAAGCGGCGGGGCCCGGCGTGGAGCTGGGGTACGCGTGGTTGGGGCCCGGGGTCGGGAGCGGGAGCGGGACGGGCTGACCCTGCAGCAACCCCGGGTGTCCCCCCGGCGGCCCCGCCACCATGTAGCTAGCGACCTGCGGGTGCTGATGCTGCTGCTGCTGTGCTCCCTGCAGCACCATGGGGGAGGCGTGGTGGTGGTGGTGGTACACGGCGGGATAGTGGCGGGCGTCCGCCGCCGAGGCCCCGCCGTCGCTGGGCGGCTGCTGCGCCAGAGTCATGTGACTGAACTGAGCGTTGAGCGCGTCGGGCTGGAGAGAGAGAGTTCAGCGTTAACAAACGTCTTGAATCGTAAAATCCGCTCAGAACACAAACACAGGGAGTCTAAATCTGACCCGGGGTCTGCGGGGACAAAGAGTCCAAAAAGCCAGCTATTTATCTCGCGGTGTGGCCGTCCGGCTCACTTCTGACATGTTGTTGGAAATAAAAGGTGTTTTTTTTAGTCATGGATTATTCAGAGCCAACATCTGGTGATGAATTAATTATTAATGGGACTTTCCACGGGCGTAATTAGTGGCAGAGGCATGTCTTTCACTGAAACCAGGTCAAAAATGAGGTCAAGTGAATGCATGATCTATATACGCCGGCTGGATTCAGATGCACCTTTCCAATGAGAGACTAACTGAACAGTTGAGCGGCGGCATAATAAGACGGTGTGCGTTGAAGCTTGAGAGGAAAAGGTAATGCTGGATTTCAGGGAGCATTAATAAGACTCGCGTTGTTAGATACAGCAAAAGATAACTTTATAACAAATAATAAACTGGTATAGAGGTCTGACACGAGGGGGGAGAGTAATAAAATGGAAGAAAGGAGTTCTGTACCACAGTGTACTGTTGGTTAGGACAGACGGGCAGGAACTGAGGAGGAGGAAGAGAATACGAGACCGTTGGGTTGTTAACAGGCTCAGAGGACAGCTGGAGAGGAGGACAGATCGGCTGAGGAAGGAAGGAAGGAGGGAGGGAAGGAGGGAGGGAGGGAAGGAGGGAGGGGGAGAGATGGGAGATGAGACAGGAGGAAGGACGCTGGTAAAAATCGGTGGGAGCCTCAACTGACCGTTTGCTAAACCCCTTTTACGTCTTCACTTCTATTTTTGCAAAGGCCTTTAGGACGAGGCCTGACTGAGGACAGCTTCTGGTGGGAGGGGCTTATCAAACTCAGTGAAGCTCCTACCGTCCTATCAGCTCCCAATTCAACACTATTAGTTAGTGAGGTTAGAACAAACACTTCACATGAGGAATGAGGAAAGATTGAGGAAACGTAGCCCCGCCCACTGACCTGGGAGTGCAGGTGATTGGCCGGCTGCTGCGTCGGGGCGGAGATGTGCTGCTGCAGGGTTTTGCCCTGCTGTGGGTTCCTGCCAGCGCCGGGCGCCACGGAGGCCGGGTTATAGACTACCGCGCTGCCGTCGGGGTGGATGAAAGGCTTGCCTGTCCGATTCAATTCAGAAGAGAGAGAAAAACACAATTCATCATCGCACGGAAGGAAACACTTGAATTCTTCAGGATCCCTGTGCCTTCGTGGGATCACCCACCTGTGTGCGGGTTGACCAGAACGCTGCCGGGCGGGATGCCCGAGGCCTCCAGCGGCAGCACGTAGTAGCTGGTGGCGTTCGCGGCCGACGGGGGCTGCGGCGGGACGCTCTTGATCGCCTCGGGGCGCCCGGGGCCTCGGGTGTCGGTGGCCGGGTGGATCAAGGGCACGCTGGGGATGCTGGACCAGGACGGGGCCGAGACCGGGAGAGACAGCTGGGGACGGGACAGCGAGCTGGACGAGGAGCCGACGCTGCTGCACGATTCCGAGCCTGAGGGGAGGAGGGGAAAACAACGAGGTCATCGTCTGCGTCCTGCGTTTCCTCAGAATTGAGGAGGAGGAGCATCTCTTGCGGGTAAATTATCCGTCTTGCCTGTCTTGGAGAGCCTCCCGGTGCTCTTGCTGCTGGCCGTGCTGTCCCCCCGCACGAGGGCGGGGGAGATGCCGCTGAAGCTGCTGGCCTTGGTGATGGCGGGCCGCGGGGCGAGCCGGTTGGAGCTGTCCGAGCTGTCGGTGCTGCTCCACGGCCGCGGCTCGCCGTGCCGCGGCTCCGTCTCGGAGCTGCTCTGGCGGCTTGCGCCCGACCGACCGGCCCGTAACCTGATATGAAATGGAAAAAAGCCTTTTTAACCCTTTTAGATTAAACAATATATTTAAAAAAGAAAATCCATTTCTTTGTATATTTAACATATTATGTTAGGATTTGGATCCCTCTTGTAACTGAACCGTTTCACGATGACGTTCAATATTATAAATGGAAAACTGTTAAAAACAAGAAAGGACGTATTTGTATTTTGACTCCAGACTGCAAAGCCTGATCAAGAAACGATGCCGTTTCAAAAATAAAAGTCACGGTGTAATCGGCGAGCTCTGGGGTTGCAATAGGCCGTCCCACACGGGCAGAAAATCCCATTTAACAGAAGCTTCTCCCCCCCCCAAATCCTCAGATCAGCACTCCTGCTTCCTGAACAAGCCGATTAAGGCGCACGCCGATTCAAAGGGCTCTCTCCGCCTGCGGTCGCAGCCATCTGAAAAGGAGCTGAGTGATGTGTGACGGAGGGTGGTGGGTGGTGGTGGTGGGGGGGGGGACCTACCTGAACATTTGCCGCCTCTGCTGGGTGCTCATGCATGCGCCTTCATCCTGAGCGCTGAGGGAGGGAGAGAGAGAGAGAACCACCATTTTAAAAAAAGAACAGGATGGAACATCATTTAAAAAGGAGAAGCCATCTGAAGAGCTTCAGCTCTCTTATTGGCCAATTAACTGACAATCTATCATCCTTAGATTTAGCATCAGGAGTCAGTGAGATCATGTGACTACTTACCTCCGGTCTAGCATGAAGTGATCTCCCTGTGGGCGGAAAAGAAAATCACAATTCAGTTTGTTCTTGTTGGCATTTTCAAGAGACTTTTCTTCTTTGCATTCACTGAAAGCTGCGTTATGATCATTTGGGCGTAAAGATGTAAAGATGACGTGGACCTCGTCAACGCATCGATGCGGACTTGATAGATTTAGCACCACATCAGCGAGAGAAAAATAAATTCATAAATCCAGCGGCGGTAATTGGGAGCGAGAAATGCGACTAAATTTGCACATGAATAGAGACGACACAAAGATTTGTGCAACATGCCCGACTCCCCCCTCCTCCCCCGCCTACACAAACAGCTCTCACATCATGTGCGAATATCCTTTCTCTGGCTCGCTGGTACTCCTCCTCCCTCTCCTCCATCGATTTGCTCCTCTTGTCAGCTTTCAAACGCATTCGAATCTGCCGACACACACACACACACACACACAAATGTCAGGGATGCCAGATTGTCCCACTCTTACCAACATGTCAGAAATGAAAGTGACAGCTTGGTAGAAAGAAAAAACAACATTCTTACACACACACACACACACACATAGAAAATAAAACACCTACCGTGCTGTCTTCGCGATCAAAGCTGGAGTTGTCTCGTTTGAGAATGTAGCGTTTCTGAAAATCGTCCGCCCTGTCGTCCTTGATGTGCTCTGAGAATTTCTGATCGGGTCTGTCGGTGAGGGAGGGGGGGGGGTACCCAAGTTTTCAGCGGTGGCTTAATTTCAAGCAGACGCTGACAGCGAACATATGTTAACCAACTTTACAGATGTGTCGATGGGCTGAGGCAGTGTAGTGCACGGGGCTCACATTCTGGTGTTGGTGGTTTTGTTGATCACCACCGACTTCCCGCTGGGGTCCACGTTGTGGTCCATGCCGAAGTAGGCGGCCACTCGGTGGAGCAGCATCCTGTGGTAGGACGTCATGGGCGGGAACTTTCTCTTATGGCTTCTGGAGGGACACACCGAGGCGGTTCACGGATCAGCTACATGGTAGAAGTCTGTTGTTCTACAGCGACACCACTACTTACATGACCATAGGCGACAGTAAGGTCAGCTGCTAAATAATATCTAATATATATATATATATATATATATATATATATATATATATATATATATCTCGTTGTGTCTTACTCATTATTGCTGATGAAGTCCAAGATGTCCTGTTCCAACTTCAGTAGCATGATTCGATCCCTAAATAGACACATGACACACATTTAGGTTGTTTTCGAGACATCAGAAACGCATAGATTGGGCTCATAGTGATTTATGTTATTACTCGTTAGGTCATAAGAAACATAATCAATGATCAGATAGTAGCAGTGAGTTCACATCCTAACGTAGCACAATAAAATCATCTCCATCTCTGTGTCTTCATAGGGTATGGTGAATACTGTAGCTAGCAAGCTAACGGCTAGCATGCTAGCCAGCACGGATAAAGCTACTTCATTCATTTGAGGTGTGTGTGTGTGTGTGTGTGGAGCGTACCTGGGGTTGCCCTTCAGCGTGTTGACCAGGAACTCGTGGAGATCTATCCCAGTGGAATCTGTGTAGTCTTGACTGGAATCTAACCAAGAGAGACACAGACGACGTTCAGAGATTCCACCCTAAAAACGTCATTTTCTGACTATAATGTCATTCATACGAATATGAATAATATGTTCCGGGCCCGTTATTGCCACAGATGAACGATGAACGGCCGTTATTCGACTATTTGTGAAGAAAAAAAAGGAAAAAAGGAAAAGTCTGAGGGTGACGTTGCTATTTGGTGGTGGTTATTGGTGATAAAACATTAATCTGGCAGCTTGTATCAGCAGCAGTGAGCTCTGCCAGCTGAACCATTTAAGAAACGAGGAAGCGGTCGGGTGACGAAGTTGACACCAAAAAAAAAAAAAGGCGACAAAAAGGATGGGACCCATGGGGGGGGGGGGGGGGGGGCATGTCTGGTGGCTATAATTGGCGGCTGCCTCATCAGCGGCGAAGCGGACACCTTTTACTCCGCCTGTGGGAATCCGTATAATTGCTTAACACCTTGAGCTCGTCGCAATTAACTGAATCACGGCAATTATCGGCCCGTAATGAGATATCATTCCGAACGCAGGAGCGCTTTCGGACAAACCTGAGGGCACTGAGGAAAAAAAGAAAAGGAGGAAAAGTTTACTTTTGGTAAAAGATATAATTATAAGGATGAGACGTGACATTGATTATCATTAAAGCATCTGGATTCATTTTAAGTGACGCATGCGACCAATAAATATATATTAAAAAAAGTGCGATTCTATTTATAAATAGAAGTTCTCTATGTGTGAATTCCATTTTACGCATCTCTCACGGGGTAAGCAATGTTTATAAATGAGGCCCCGGGTGTTCCTGATGTAAAGAAAAGCCGAGGTGCTGATGGGAAGATTTCTGCCCCGAGTCTCCTCACAACCCAAAATCTACATTTCCTCACCTCTCGAAAGCATCTTTCTCTGCGTTTTCTCGGGCTTGTCCGCCTTGTCGCAGCCGTCCTCTTTCTCCGCTCGGTCCTGCGTGGCTCGCTCTTCCTTTTCAGAGGGCTGGAGGGGAGATCCGTCCTGCAGGGCGGGCAAACACAAACTCCGGTTGAGGAAAGAAAAACTAAAAAAAAAGACCGATTCACGCCTGAAACGGATCTTGCTGGGGTATTTATTATTTATTAAATGCGTGTTACCACACACACACACACACGCAGCATTTTACAAGAGCTTCAAATACCAAATGTGACCCGAGTGCTCTGATCAAAGAACGGGCACGAGGTGGTTCATTTACAAACGAGGCACTAAATATGAGGGCGTTTGATTCTCCTGGAGGTTCTAGGTTAGTTAGAGGAATATCATCACAGCAATAAACCCGGTTTCATCCAAACATGAGTCCGTTAATTCCAAACCACACATGGAAATCATTGTGTCAGATGATGAAAGAACATTTCAGTCCTCAACAACAGTTCGCTGTAATCCTTTGACGGTAAAAAATAAAATAAATTGACAATCTGAATGGAAGATGTTTTGGTGAGATCTATTAAAAACGGCCTTGATTTACCCCAGTCTTCCTCGCCACACACACACACACACACACACACACACACACACACACACACACGACTCAGAGCAGAATCTGATTTGCTTTTCAGCCGATCCTACAAAAGGCTGAAAGGAAAGCTGGAGAGGCGCACGCCGCAAAGTAGATTAAACGCACAACGGTGGGAGGCCGACATCAGAGCGCGCGCGCGCGTGTGTGTGTGTGTGTGTGTGTGTGTGTGTGTGTGTGTGTGTGTGTGTGTGTGTGTGTGTGTGTGTGTGTGTGTGTGTGTGTGTGTGTGTGTGTGTGTGTGTGTGTGTGTGTGTGTGTGTGTGTGTGTGTGTGTGTGTGTGTGTGTGTGTGTGTGTGTGTGTGTGTGTGTGTGTGTGTGTGTGTGTGTGTGAGAGAAACGAATGAATGAAGGAGAGACGAGGGCGACCTGGTGGCGGGAGAGCAGCGCATGACCAGGGGATGTAAAAAAAGAAGAAAAAAAAGGTCACGAGTTCGATCCCCGTAACAGCTGCGGAGCAAGATAATGAGACGCTGCGTTCTGCTTTCGTTCCAGTATATATATGTGAAAATGTAATATGCAAATGAGGTACGCGACTGACTAATTGCCTCAGCGAGACTGGGAGAGAACGAAAAAACTGCGTGACAGCCAGTTCATACGCACGTGTGTGTGTGTGTGTGTGTGTGTGTGTCAAAGCAAAAGGATTCTTTTTTTCTTCTTCTTTTTCTCCCCTGGCACGACGCGGTGATGTTTTGCTACTCAATGCCACCCTCGGCATCACACGGAGGCCGCCCGGTTGATGTGCAGCTGTTGCGAGCTGCCTCGTTTGTTCCGACACCCATTTACCTCGAGATAAAGGAAAAGCAGCGTGAAGACGAATATGTAATGAACGCCCTGTCAGTCTCAAAACAAAAAAAACAAAGAAAAAAAACCTCGGCTGTCGGCCGTTGATTGGAGTTGACAGCGGGAGGGGAGGGGAGGGGGGGAGGGGGTGTCATTTTAATCGGGGGTGCCTCGGACGGTCTTTAGATCCGTGCAGCCTTTTGTTAACGCGTACGGTTAGACATCGGAGACAATAATGCAAACTACGGGGAAACGTTCAGATCGGATCACGGTCTGAACGGGTGTTCTCACAGCTCAAGGCGCTCTCCCTCTTCGTCTCTTTATTGCTTTACCTCGCCTCCTCCAGGTTAGTCTGCCGCAGATGGAGTCTCGACTCCGGGTAGCGGGGGCGGGGTCGGGGAGGAAATACCGGGAGTATTCAATTAGAGTGCTCCACAGCTCCTTCGCAGCTAACGTGCGGAGATTGTAATTTCCCCGACATGATTGATGGCGGCAATACGAGCCGTCGCGTGAGCGCAGGCGATGCGGGACCTCTGTGGGAATAAAAGCCGCCCTCTGGTTGTGGGACGCTCGCTGCTGACGGGCTGAAACACCTGGAACAAACACACCTGTGTGTGTGTGAAAGCGTGCCAGGAGCTGTGCAGAGTGGCATGTAATGGAGAAAGTTCCTCCAGAGAGGAAAGAAATATATAAAAGAGTTGATTTAGCAAACTGGCGGCCGGCTCGCTGTCGGCGCTCTGCACTTCGCCGATGTGGTGTTTTCATCGAGCGGCGGGTATTTAATCACAGCTGTCAGGCGAAGGCCGCTAATCAAGCATCGGAGGTCTGCCCGCTGTAATCGAGGGCCGATCCCTGGTCAGCACTTCAGCGTGTGGGCTTGTAGCTCGGGGACGTTTGATGAGATGACGGATGAGTTCTGCTCCGGATGCGGTTGCATGCGAGTTAGGGACGTGCCGGTATCGAATGAATACACTTCCGGTCGCTGGGAGACGGTTACCTGAGGTGCTGCTGAAGGCTCAGGGATAGGGCAGGGAAAGGACTCTTCACACACTGCCAGGCTCCGCACGAGCTTTAGCCTGGGGTTGGACTAAGGGGGGGGAAGGGTGCAGGTAAGTGGGCACAGTTAAAACCACGCACACACACACACACACCACACAATTTAATCAATATCATCACAGTGACAGGCCAAGAGTAAAAACAAGCAACAGCCGGCGAGCACGATCGATTCTTGCAGCCAATTCATACAGTTTCAACATTTCACAGTTCAGCTGACAGAAATCTTTCTCCGAGTGACTGACGGCCGAAATGATTGCAGACCAGCTGCAGATAACTTGATCACAACTATCCTGAATAAAAACAACGGAGTAAGCACTTTCACATAGACCCAAGCCGTGTCATGTCCCCCCCCCCTGTGGGAACATCAACAAGCGATGCAAGCAAGCACACGGGACATTATTTTCCCCAGGCATGATTCACACCGCAGCCTCCACTATCACTCATGTAACGGCATCTCAACACATTGCAGCTTGTCTTTAAAAATGGTCCGGAGCAGCGTGCTCGACAGGACACACGGGTACAACTTCCAGCACACAACGCAACCCAAAGTGCACATTCCACGGGTCGGCGCATCCTCGCACAGCATGCACATGTCGGAGCGTACCGTACCTTAGAGTACTTCAGGGGCTGTCCATGGGGGGGAGAGGGGGGAGAGATGCACAGGAGGAGAAATCAAACAAACCACAGAAGCTCGGTTCGGGCAAACAGGATTGTTACTTCGAGAAAGTGGAGAAGTTTGAATTAAATATGACCGGCCTACATTTTGTGCATGTGTGCGCTACTTGCTCCTTAAACCAGAAAAAGAGCTAAACAAATTCATACCAAGGCAGCAAAAAAAACCCTAAAAAAACTAAATAACTTGTGTGTGTGTTCCTATTGTGTTCGCATTGATCTGCAAAAAATTCCCTAGTGCAGCATGAAATCCTCAAGTTGAGCATTTGACGTTTCCTGTGGAGCACGAATTAATTTTGCAAAGCATATGCTACCAAAGCGGCTGCACTGTGGCGCCCACACACACACACACACACACACACACACACACACTGCAGAAAACAAAAAGCCAGACATGTGGCTGCGAGCGAGTCGGGTCAGTTTTACACGTTGCTCTCGGCTCCATCTAGCCGTCACGTGAATCAGACCCCGGCGCTGGAGGTGAGATGCAGAGAGCGGAGAGACACCGGCCGCCACCGCAGCGTGTGAGACAGCTCGGTGCCTCTGCGCTTCACGCGCCGGTGGCTCTGTGTGTGTGTGTGTCTGTGTGTGTGTGTGTGTGTGTGTGTGTGTGTGTGTACACACACAAACAGAAGGTCTCTCAGTGGCGCGCATGGCAGAGCGGAGGGTGAGACCTGGCAGGAGCCATTTCAGGCAAAATTGTAACAGAGCCCAGTCCTCTGCTTCCTAATCCCAACATGCATCCACACACACAGCTCTGTCCTTCCCACCTGTCCTCTGAAATCAGAAAGGACAACCCCTCCCCTCCCTCATTGAGCTCGAGGGCCAAATAACACCTAGACCCCCCCCCTATCTCCAGCGCCTGTGACCTGCCGCGCCCCTTTTTTCTATGGCAGGTAATATGGATGGGGGAGAGGGAGGTGGGGGGAGAGGGCTGGGACTGTGAGCGCACCGCTACACCGGCTAATTGAGCGGCGTGGGGCCGGTGGGGAAACGAACAATGCCGGCAGGAGATAAAGGAATGTGGGGGGGGGGGGGAGGGAGGGGAGGAAAGGGCTGAAGTCAGCAGAAGTAGGACAGCCAGCAGCCACCTGTCCTGCTGCAGAGGACAGGAGCTGGAGAGCTGGAGGCAGATGGTGGCAAAGTCACCCAGTCTCTCTCTCTCTCCTCTGTCAGAATGCTTTTCCACGTTACACCTACCGCCGCTCCCCCTCCTCCCTCCCCCGTTTCTTAACATTTCAGGCATTTAACCGGTGCCCTTACACCGACGCAACGGAATTAACTTCGGCCCCTATCGCCGCTGTGAAAAATTACGAGTGGGGAAAAGGTCAGGAGCATCGGCGTGTCTCTGCGGCGTATATCCCCGGTGAGTTTTGAGGGAAAAGGAGCAGAAGAAGAGGTCACGAAAAACATGAGGAGGAGACAGGGGTGCATGCAAAGTCGATTTAAGGTGAGATGTGCAAAGGAGAGGGAGAGAGCTTTTGCTTTCGGGGGTAAGAATTGAGGAAAAGGGGAAAAGTTTGACCAAAAACTCAAATCTCATTTGTTTTCTAAAAAGGGGGAGATGCCGTTTTTTTAAACAGCAGCCACAAGTGGAAATTACAGGATAACGGGCCAGTTGTTTCTGAAGATCGACACCAATCTGATGTCTCTCAGACTTTATGCTAAGCTAATCGGGAGCTGGCTGTAGCTTGGCGGAGCAGCTCCCGGTGCGTTGTCAAACTGTAGAGTTACAGCCGCGCGGGTGTCGTAAAGCCAGCTCGGTGTAGTCATTCAAACGTCAATATCTGCCATCATTAGCCCCTTTAATCTACTGGTCATACCAGACCAAGTAAGGCTGCAGCAGCAAAACGCCCGAGTGTATTGAATTGAGCAATGGTGCGTTTTATTGCTTACGAAGTCCACTTTATATGTTTCCAATAGGAGGATTGTGTTATTTCATCCAACAAACGTAACGTAAATTAACTTTCTGCTCCTTCTGTTCTGGATGGATGTGCCTTTAAAATGACTGCCACCTTCATGCTTCATTCTTCCCTCACGCTCTCTCACCTTCCTCCTCTCCTTGATCCCCCCCCCCCCCCCCACGCTGCTGTCATTCTGTTCCTCGCCCGGGGGTAACGTAGACGCAGGAAGTCTGTAGATAAGCCAGGATTTGAGCTCCAGATTATCTGCCTCGCTCTGACTTCTCCCTTTCAACCACGAGGGTCAGATTGGCCTGAATCCTATTTTTAGGCTCCTAAAGACAGAATCCTTCTCCCTTTTCCTGGATTTCCTCACGCGGGAGGCTTTCAAAACCTCTTTCCACTTGAAAAGGGCAAATTAAAAAGTGCAAATTCGCCCACGGTCCCAAAGCACATTCGCCGCAATGACAAAGAGAGCTAATTAATTAGCAGTTTATTTGAAAGTAATCTCAGGTGCCCTGAATCCCCCCCGGTAGCTCCGCCGCTTTACCGTCTCCCGCGGAGGATAAATGAAGATTCACCAGTTTCAACGAGCAAACGCTCTTTTACCACATTCGGGTTTCGGTAGCGGCCGACCTTCGCGAGGCAGAGTCAAGCCCCCGCATTATTATTTTGCTTTTCGGGGGAATAATATAATATTATTTATAATAGCCGCAGCTGCCGAGAAAATCCGACTGGAACGCCGCGGGGGACAGGAGATCCCCGGGGCAGCTTGTGTTTGACGGTTGCTGAATTTTCATGGAGACGAGTGTGGAGGAAAGAGTGAAAAATCACTCCTGCTCCTCCAACCTCCCCGAGTAGACGACTATGTGACGGGTTATGGAAACGCTGAAAAAATGATGGTTCGGTCTATACCGGTCGGTGTGAACGTCGACCTCGCTCAGTTCTTTACCTGTGCGTCCCTCACGTTGTTGCTGCCGTGTTCGTCTCGGCCGCTCTGGTCGGCGACCTCAGAGTTGGTGGCGTTGTCCTTCGGGGGCGGGGCCGCGTCGGCGGCTTCGGAAACCTTCATCGTTTCAGTGTCGGCTGTGTCGGACATTCTCATTGCAAAGTCTTACTGGGAGATGCTGGCGAATGCGGAGAACCTGAAAGAGACGGGAGGAACGTTTTCTTTGAGGAATTACAAGAAGATGACAAAACGTTTACATTGGCTGCATGTTTGGGGAAGCTGCTCTCCAAAAACAGACAATTTGAAGAGACCAAATATTATTGAGACAGTCAAGTCGTGTTTAATTGGATTAGCTTGTAGCAGACATTTCAATGAATACTTTGACTAAGATGAGACTTGAATGCATATACCAACACAATAATACACCTTTTCATGAGTTGTAGTATTTTATTTTTACACAAATAACTAAATTGCTTTGTACATTCAGAAATAAACATGAGCACTATAACACAGAGTCCTGGGTGTGTCCGACGGCTGTGCAGTCCTGCAGTCACTGTCCTCACCCTTCTGTTCTACATGGTGTCAGAGAAACAGTTCGTAAGCAACTTCAAACTGTCCGTGGGTAATGTACAGTAGGAAGCATTACATACAATAACACAGGCCTACATTAAAGGTATAGTGTATATATGAGGTATTTCAATAACATTAAGGTCTATAAAAGTAGAAATAGACGATAAACTTGACATGAGATAAGCTATTCTTACATAAAGTGATAAATCAAACTTACTTGTTCAAGCTGCATCATTAAATCAGGCCCACAGCGAAGCACCTGCTCTTCATCCGTGGTGCGCTGCATTTTTCTCGCGGGTTTTATTTTGAAAGAGACGCTGCAGCGGTAATAACGGGAATGACTTGCAGTTCCCACGGAGCCGCCCGACTAACGATTTCACAGCGGCCATTTAGAGTCGTCGTGGCGGTGGAAACACAGGTGCGACTAACGATCTTAACTGACGGGGAAACTCGATGCGCGCCGAGAGGAAGGTCTATGAAGCCGCCGGCAGGGTAGGGAGGGGCGGTCTGTGTCATCCACACAGCCTGTGATCATCAGTCACTCCTTTCTGTCGGCCTCACGGCTCTGCAGCTGCTCAGCCGCAGACAATGGACGCGATTGGACAAGACACAGCGGGGGGGGGGGTGCACAGTTAGTGTCCAGTGAGACGGCTTCGGGTTGCATCGACGGGCCTCCACTCAAAATAAACCTTTGACATCGATGTTTGGAAGTATCGGATGGAGGTGGGGAGGGTCGAGAGCTGCACCCAACCGCCCCCAAACAGGTTTTTTTGGAGCACCAACAATTGGAAAAATGAAGTTTGAAATTTGTTGAACCCATAACATGGATATGACGGGGCTTAATCTGACTTAAAGTGTGACGAATAAGCTAATATAAGTCTAGAACTTTTATTGTGAAAGGTAAGAACTTCTCGGTTGGGACTGCACAGCCTCTGTGATTCACCACGAGCAAAAATGTGGAAGAGCCTAAATCATTTTGAACTATACTAAAGGTATATTATAAAAGTGTGTTTTCATTAGCTTGAAGTCGCAAAGGCAACGTTTCCAATTGAATTTTTGGGTGCAGAAGTACAAAAAGGTGAATTACCAGCAGGCAGTATGTAAAGGCAGGATCACGTTCTGGTTTTACCAAAGAAGAGCAGCTCAAGCATCCAGATTACGGTTCATTTAATAACTCCGGTTCAAACTTTGTGGATAAAACATGGAGAAGTTAATTTGGCCGTGTTAAAAAATAAATTTCACAATAAAAGAACTCATTAACACTCGCGGCTCTGCACCTGTGGCCCGCTGCATGAAACAATTGTGCAATGCCGTGACCTTCCGTGTGTTGAAGTCACGGTGCACAAGCGCATCCTGCTGATGCGCCCTCATTATGCAGCCGGGCCCCCACGCAGCGAAAACACACGCGCAGACACGCGGAGGGAGGGGCTGACATCTGCTACATGAGAGCGATGATTAATAGGTTAATTAGAAACGGGGCTCGTCGAAATTCACATCAAAACTGGAAACGTTCACGACAGAGCCAGGGCCTCGACTCGCTTTTGCCCGGCAGTGATCGGAGGCCGAGCGCGTCAGGTTTCCCTCTATGTGGGAGTAATGACTCGTGGGCCGGGGCCCGCCGCTCTCCGGAGCTCCTCCGCCGCTAACCCAATGCCGCGCGAGGCTAAGAGGTTAGCCGAAACGCAGCTGGGCACCGGGAGAGTCAGGTGTTGAATCTCAATGACCTGTCAGAGGGTTTGACAAAAAGCAACGCCGGCTGCTGCTGCTTTACATTATTTTTACATTCGGAGAGGAAAAACAGCTTAATACTCCAGAGTGCCGCGCGCTGCCGTTGAATATTTAGTGTCTGGCGCTGACATTTTGATGAGTGAAGTCTCTCGAGTGAAGATTTGCAATTTTGGGACAGATATACAGATATATTTATATTTATTTTCTTTCCAAGAGCCGGGCCTTGTGACGGATCGCCGTCTTCTCCCTCGCCGAATCATTCATTCTTCCGACGCACATTATTTCATCACGGGACCGGCGCGTCGGACTAAATTCGGCTTCAGACTTTGATGCATTCCGACTTCGCCGTCTCGTCCCTCGCGGCGGAGGTAATTGCGCCGCGTGCCTGTTCAGAATCCCTGATGTTTTTTGGCTGCATGAGTAATCTAGATCATCATTTGATCCTCAGCGTTGCATTAACAGAACGGCTGGGAATTTAAAAAAGGAGCCGCAAATTGGTCTCTTATGAGGGAGACGGAAAACGGACATCACCATATTTTTCTTAGATATATATATATATTTAAGGCTCCCTTAATATTGTAATGTCATATTATGGAATATATCATGTAATGATAGCTATCTGCGTTCATGATATGATAATGTAGCAGGAGGTAAACTTCTAACTCGGTTTGCTGGATCTGAATGGATTTCTGCACCAACACAAACCATTAGTTTGAAGACACACAAACCATTACTGTAAACTGTTTGTCGAGTTTGAAATGTAACGCTTGGCTGCCATTAACATTAGACAAAGTTTTCTCTATGCTGGTCTTAAGGCGGTTTGTATTTGGCTATTTTTGATCGACTCGGCATTGCACAACGATTTTATTGATAACGTTGTGCTACTGGTGGGGAAAAGGCTCTATGTGCTTTTGGGGAATAAGATCAGTTGAGAACACGAGAATAACGTGAAATAAACATGTTTAATGGTGTAGGTTAAATGAGCGTCTCACCGCCTATTCTTGACAAACAGAAGTAAAGAGGGTGACGTACTTGTTGCGTAGCCAGTGGTGGTCGCGGCGAAGGAGGATGCTGCTGGTGAGGTCGATGAGGCTGAGCCTGCCGGTGCCATTTGAGACTTCTCTGCCCATGTCTGCTTCAGCTGCTCTGAACGGCAACCGGGGCCTCCGACGCCCTCATGACCCCTGCTGACCTGCGGGCGAGAGAGGCACGGGGGGGGGGGGTTAGCCGGGTCGGAGAGGTCAGGGGTGGGGGCGCACTGACACCCGGGGTCGAGCGGACTGACAGCGGGGGCTCTGGACGTCAGCAACTCTTTGAGATATCTGTGCGTCGGAGCAAAAATAAAAAGTTGGGAGTGTGTATTTCTGGGACTGTGCGTGCCTGTGCGCCATGAATAATTGATGAGCGCAGAGATGGGAGTGCGGCTGAGGCAACGGGAGGAGGCACCCCCCCCCGCCAGCCTCGTAAAAAAAAAACACCGTGAGCATTAGGAATTCAGGGAGCGGCGGGGGGAAGATGGCATTTCTCAGCTCAAAAATCCTCTGCCATTTGGTGGCACATAAATTGCAAATCGCCAGCGTACAAGCTCTTGTTTTCTAGCAAATTCCCCTCCAGCTGAACTGCAGTGCTATCTTTGGGTGGCATCTCTAAATGTGTTGTTTTGTTTGACCAGCAGTCCAAAAACCCCAAACTGCTTTAGTGTCGAGAGGCAACGATCCGACTGTTCAGGTCCCGATGCCGATATTTAGGTACGATACCTGTGTGGAAGTGACACCGAACATCGAGACAAATGTACTGAATTGTTATTTATCCTTAAACAAATGAAGTCGTGAACCAACTTCAAAATGAACAGGAATTCAAATCACAGTATATAACGTAGAAACATAGAATCGCATAGATCGGCCCCATTTTACCGATATGCGATCCAGCTAGGCGAGTCAGTATCGGTGCATCCTTAGTTTACACTGGAACCGCTGTTTGCCAATTTGTATCGCAAGAAACGGAATAAACGAACATAACTATAACAGATCCTCGCTCTCGGGCTTCTCATTGTCTCCCTGCCTCTCCCTCCTCCCGTAAAATCTCCGGCTCTGTGTTGGGAGCAGCAGCCGGGGGCCTTGGCACCGCTGGGAGCCAGAGTGGCACCGCTCACTGTCTCGGTGAGACCCCCCCCCACACCAGACAAAAAAAAGGTCAAGTGGAATCTCTGCGCGCTTAATGTTGAGTTCTCCGACTGCTGTTTGGTATTCAAGCAAATTTTGTGAGGGGGGGGGGGGGCGGGGCATCCTCTTCGGGCTGTCGCGTCTCTCCCTGGCGCTGGCAGACGGACGAGTGCGAGGCCCGAGGCAGGACTCATCCATCAATGTTGATGTCGTTTCTATAATTACTTACATCTGGAGAGTACACAACCTAGGACACGCAGCTTGTGAGCGCTCTAGACAGCCTCCGTCTTTTCCCCTCTTATCGTGACCCTCCTGCTCCTTTGCCTTCTAAAACCTTTTTACGTGGAAATTGTGGCGGGCTAAATGGCACTTGGGGGGGGGGGGGGGCAGCTCTGTGATCCGGTGCTGGTCCTGCAGCTATAAACGCACGCAGAGTGAAAAAGTTGTTCTGACAGTGTGAGTCCGGCCGTCGGCACTCCAGGTTTTATGACCGGAGCTGCTGAGCGGGCTTCAGGACTTCACACTGAGCCTCTGTGTGTGTGTGTGTGTGTGTGTGTGCAGGAGACTTGTCTTACGAATGCTAATGCACTGCAAAAAAAAAAAAAAGTTTTGACAGACGCGGGGAAGCATCTACGTTTGATTGGTACTCAGCAGCTTCAAACACACCTTAGGACGCACACACACACACACACACACAGCATGTGAACCGGTGCGTCCTCCAGCACTGTGCTGTGGCTGAACAGGGAGTGGTTCATTGGTATTGCGGTCGCTGCAGAGCGCAGCAACCTTAAAAGAGGCTCTCTGGGGCATCTTTCAGAGTTGCACCGCCCCTTAACGCCACCGTTTATCGCCTGCAACCCCTCTCTCTCTCTCTCTCTCGCTCTCTCTCTCTCACGCACACACTGATGCATCACACCTGCAATACCAGCACAAATGCATGAACGTGTCAAAACCCAGAGATGCTCAATTAGACGGGGAACAATGCAGGATACATAGAAATAAATGTCGCACAAATCAAAAGGAAGACAATAAAAAAAAACACGATTTGATCGACAACGCACAGCCTCCGCTGCGTGCATATTATTGATGGAAATCTATTCTCAAAAAACAAAAACACACAAAGGGGCCATGAGGGTGGCCGACAACTGAGCCGAGTTAATCATACACCGGGCTCTTAACGGACGGCTCTTAACGCACGATTGCGCTCGATGGCGAGTTAATGAGACATTTTTCAATCAAGGCGAAGCCCACTGGTGATGACACACACACACACACACGCACACAGACACACACACACGAGCAAGCACACTCCAACACACTTATTTTGCTTCTCCCCCTTCACTCTCTCTCTCCTGCTAAAGGGCTGACCTTTCCCTTCGACGCCTCCGCTCCGTTCTGCCCTGCGTGGATCGGCGCTCTTGTCCGGAGCTAAAAACGCGGCTCAACTGAAGTCGAGGACCCTCAATCCCTCCCTCATCTATCTGCTACTCCATCCCTGGCACGAGGGAGGGAGGGAGCAGTCACCTTTCAAGAGCCTCTAAAGGAGCAGGAAGCAAATCCGCCGTTGATTTTCTAAGCGAGAAGTGCAGATGCAGATCGCACCTTGAAAAGAAAAAAGACTCCTCTTTTCTGTTGTTACTGCGAGCGTCACATAAAAATAAAATAAAGAAAGGGACAGCGGCGCGCCAAACAGCTGTGATAGTGTCTGCAGAGATGTACTTAGACGGAGCATCGGGGGAAACAAAAGCAGCGACTCGAATACAAAAGGTGACGCCGTGGCTGAAGGGGGGCTGCAGCTCGGTGTGACCGCACCGAGGTTTGGATCACTCCACGGAGGAAACAAATACCACTCACGCGTCGGCTGAGTTCTGAAACCGTACATTTCAAAAACACAGCGAGTGCTGCCACGCGGTTTGTTTTTTACGGCTATTAATTGCCGACTCCCAAAAAACACACCGACGACGAGGAGGCGGGTTTGGAGTGGAATCGACGGAGCGCAGGACGCAAACTGATAAAAACCAGGCATCAAATAAACAGCTAATTAGCTCGCTAATGCCGGTTTGCACTCGTGACGCTGCGATGGAATTGATTTCGGCGTTTCGCTAAACTGAGTGACTAATCTCCCATTTTTTCGAGCCATTCCTGCTAATTGCGAAGCGAGGCGAGCGCTGACAGGGGAGCTGTGTAATTGGACCTGAAAAAACGATTAGTGTAAAAGCTTATGAAATTATATCGCTTTCACACACCGCTTGCCTCGATTTCCGGGGCGACCGAGGCGAGCGTCGGTTTTTAAGGAACTGCCTCTAATGGCTCAGACTGAATTAGCCGAAAGAAAACCATAAACAGGCACAAATGAGCCTCTAATTGCGCCTCTCGCTCTGCCTCCGGGTCGCATGAGGCGGCGGGGAGGCAAGAGGCGCCGTCAGCCGGCATTAATAAATTAAATCCACAGCAGAGCGCCAAGGTAATCCATTACCTTTCCCACAGGAGAGCTTCCAGGGAATATCAATCGAGGCAATTAGGGGTGGAACAATAAACACAGAAAAACTAACATGCAAGTCTAGCAGTTTTAATCTATGGAGCCCTATGAGGAGGGAATAACTCATCAAAAAAAAAAGTCTGCCAGACTCATTAAAAGTCCATTTGCAGTCAACACCTGCAGAACAAACAGGGGAGCAAGAGAAAGAGAGAGAGAGCGAGAAAGAGCTTGGCTGGAGAACAATGCGGAAGCGAAGCCTCTTATTGGCTGATCTCGGCTAATTATCCTCCTAATGAAAAGCAGAGGCAGCGTTGGCAAGCCGGGGCGAGGGGATTTGGGGAGCTCTGGTTCGGCCACCGACGACGCGCCGGATCTCACGGCCGAACACTTGCTGCCATGCGATGGTACACAAGGAGCAGAAAAGGATTTTTCTCTCATGGATTGACAATAATGCAACATGCGCTCACCTCAAGCAGAAAAATCAATACGACACAATGTTGAAAAAGCAGAACTAAACAATAAGCAAGAAACATGAAGATGAAATCAGAAACAAATAAAAAGCAGGTGAGGTTGGAAGCTGCAGGACCTACCTGCCCCGGCAGCTCTGCCCTCCATCCCTTCTGCTACTCAACCGTTTAGTTTCCATTGTACAGGAGGCACTATTTGCTGGAGAGGAGGCTGGAGTCGCCTCCCAGCTCGCTCCTCTGCAGCTGCCTGCTGCCTCCTGTTCGCCCGCTCGACTGAGTGAGAGCGGAACACGGGGAGAGGGGAGTGTAAAAAGGGAGAGGGAGAGTGGGTGTCACAAAGAGAGAGAGAGAGAGAGAGAGAGAGAGAGAGGGAGGGAGGGAGAGTGCTGTGCTAGCACAAGTTTACCTGCCACAACCCATCAAGCCAGCCAGCCTTGGAGACAGCGCCAAATCAACAGCTGGCCCCCGTGTGATGTCAGAGCCTCAACAGCCAGTCACGGCAGACCGAGGCCGGCCGGTGCTACGGAGCGCCGACTGAACCAAAGTCACCGGCTAAATGGGGCTCTTCATTAGCCGCTCTGCTTTAGGATGGAGGCGGGGGGCGGGAGGAGGAAAGGGCAGCCAGGGACATGGGACGGATGGAAGGAGAACGAGAGGAAGATGAGCAAAAACGGGGAGGGTGGGAGGTAGAGCGGTAAGAGGGAGAGAAAAAAAGACAAACGGGGGAGGAGGATGGGGGGACGGGATCGCCGCGTCCGCGGCCAGCTAGGTGCTCAAAGACCAGGTGGAGAGTCGATGGGGAGGCGCTGGGCGCTGAGAGGCCGAGCTGTTCACTGGGCCACCTTCCCATTAAAGCTGGCACCCTGCTCCTCTCTCACACACACACACACACACACACACACACACACACACACACACACACACACACACACACACACACACACACACACACACACACACACACAGCTAATCCCACAGACTCAGAGAGAGAGAGCGAGAGAGAGAGAGACACCACCTGAAACACCCACCCATTACCCAGACAAGACGAGTAAAACACTGCAATAAAGACACTCGGCTTTCGGCAAATCTCACACGAGCGTTTTCGGTGGAGCAGCTAGAGAACAATGCGCTGACTGCAGTGAGGGAGGAGAGCAGCTGCTTGTGCACGATCAAAAGCGAACCACCTCCAGTCCACCGAAATCTGCCTTTAGACGATTTAACGGGGGGGAAACTGAAGCCCCCACCAGAATTCACTTGGCTTGTTTGTGTCATTAAAGACCGAGAATTCGGTCTACACACGCAGCAAAGACACGCCGTAGAGCTCTGGAGATGATCGAGGCGCCTCCATCGCTAAGTGACCGACAGGCTGACAGAGACGCAGGGGGTTCAGGTCCAAGTCTAGACCGCCACATCGTGATTGTTTTTGCTGTGCGTTCAGTCACTCAAGACATTAACAGCGAACACGGTGGGCGTAAAAAGAAAAAAAAGTTCCTGCTGTCACTTAGCAACCGGCACCGTTTCCCGACTCCCTGCCTCATGATCGTGCCGTTCGTTGCGCCTCTGATGAATCTAGTTACTGTGATTCCCTCTTGATCTCGTGGAAAAGGTCACCGATTGGACAAACAATTTACGGATAGGCGGATGAATTATTTAATGGCCCGGACCAAATATTATGGGAGCGGGAGAGATCCCCCCCCTTCTCCTCCCTGGGAGGCGATGAATTATTTAGCCGGTGGGGCCCACATCTTAGGCTAAAGCTATTACACAGCATCCTCAACCCCCCCCCACCCCCTTCAATATCTGATAATGTCATCAGCTCCAAACGCGCCCTAACCTGCGTAATGAACGGTCAACAGAGCGGCGGCCGGGTGAAACGGTTATGGCAAACAATTATGAGCGTTTATTCTGAGCCTCGGGAGGGGTGCGACACCGAGGCCAGACAATCACACGAGCATTAGAGTGAAGATTTAGTGCACTTTTTCTGTGACAAAAACAACACATTTATCTGCATCACCACATCCCTCAAACACGGAGGAACGTCCACGTTAGCCACACGAAATGACGGTCACAACGCGCAACGGCGGCATGTGCAGCGGCGGAGTCCGCCAGCCCCTGCAAAGATGAACACATCATCTCCACTCTGCAGAGCAGCAGCCGGAGGGACTGAGCCGGCATCCACTCTCCACCCACCAGGCTCCGCTGGTGCCTGAATGAAAACGACACCATCAGTGGTGGCGACCTGTAAGCTCTCGGTGCGTCTCCATCAAGCCTACAGATGATAGTCGGGGTCAGTGCATCGGAATCACAGCCGTGTGGGTCACTTAGTAGCCTATACACGTGTATCAAAAATGAGATAATAGATGTATTTATGGTGCTTTCACCAACATAAATCTACTTCAAATCATTCAATGTCCACCTTTATAATGTCTAACGGAGATGTGAAGATGCTACTATATAAAAGGAATTATTTTATTAATATTAAAACCAGCTAATCTGTTTGTGGTTGATTATGTGCAAAGCTGCACTAAATCATTCATTTTTTAAAATCATAATTACAATTAAATTTCATTCAGCCTGTTTTAGTGATCGATACATTTTGTCACTGCAGAAATACAACATGAACCCGTATTTGGTGAACTACTTCGCACTTAACGTCATATGTCATTTATTAATACGTGGGCTCGATTAATTAGCGTGCGACTTGTTTCTCTACGTAGTCTTCCATCGACCATTAAACGTCTCATTGACGAGCACGTCTCTGCCCTGAAGAGCCCGTTGTGCTGGGCTTTACACCAGAAACAAGGAGAATCAACGGAAACGCACTTGGTTAATCGTTTATAGCGATTTCGTCCGCTCGCTATTACACTGCGAGCTCGTGGCACCAGACTCCATTACACATTTGGCCATTTTTATTGTTTGCTCGGTGTCGGCGAAACCACAAAGCCCGGACAACACATGACGTTACAACCTGATACGTGATGCACGTAACTAACATTCGGCCGATACGACATTTACACAAGCATTCCCAGTGAAGGCTCCGTGTGTTGAAATGCTAACCGTGAGTGCACACTGCTCGTTGCCGCATATTAGCAGCAGAGACACACTCGCACCAGGCCTGAAAGTTACTGAATTACGCTTCATCATTCAACTGCTGCCGTTCGCTTTTCTTCGGACGAACGCTGAGTTTAAGGACGGTCGCTTACAGTTCGGAGACGGCGTTTTCCTGCGAGGTGTGCGCGTTTATCCGCAGAGCAAAAGGCAACATTGTGAGCCACATTTGGCGTTGTGTCGTGTCTTGTGCTAAGCTAACGACCATTACGCTTAAAAACGGCCAAACACCGGCGACCTGCGCTGTCACGCAGTAGCACGAGCGATGTTTACTGCTAACGAGCTCGTGTTACATGATTACAACAACCCGGTCAGACAAGACAAGATACTGCAGATATCTAATGTTGCCTTACCGCTTTAAACCGGTGCACAGCCGTCAACCGAGGGTGAAGTAGCTAGTGTTAGTGGCGGAGTGAAGGAGACACGGAGGAGTCGAGCAGGCGGGCAGAGTGCGTCAGATCCTCACGTCCGATACGTAGGGTGTTGGAAATAAGTCACGTCTCGTCGTTGCTGGTGTTGTGGCAGCACGCATGCTCGCGGTTTGTTTGACAATTTCGTCATTTTCTCCCACACATCATTTAACATTGACGCCTTTTATTGTTTTAGGTGAATTGTGACGACATTAGTTCGTAAAGTGCAAGGACGTAGCACTGAATACTCAGCGTTGACTGACTGCGTGCTGCCCCGGTGGTTTAAACCGAGTGAACCTTACATTTCCCGCGAAACTTTTTTTTAGTGAATCAGTTCAGTCCGCTGTTTCATTAACAACTAGAGTGCTGCGCTTCATTACCGGGTAGGCAAACCACGCATACACCAACAGATGTATAGCTTTACTAGCACAATACTTTCACGTGTACGTTAAGTGACCGAGTACAGCTGCTGAGTCACGATGCATGCTGCACGTGGCTGTCCGGCTCAGCTTAGAGCAGCAGACGTGTAGCTATCGCACACGTTACCTAAAAGCAGAGCATTTATGTTAGCTTGCTAGTTTCCTCCTCTATAAACATCTACGTGTTTTCACCTCACATGGTACGAGAGTCAAATACAACATGAATGCGTATCCGGTATATAAAATAATGAATCTGTGGGTTTGAGTACGAGTGGTGCTTTTATTTCTGTAGGCACGTTTGTTTACTTCCGGTTTGAGTTGCTAGCTCCAGTTCACGCGCTCCAACCTGACTTCTTTAGTTGGTTAAAACTCCAAATTTGTTCTTTTGCAGACTTAATTGTGTATTAAGTTGTTTTTCCCCAAAACAGGCAACTTGTTCTTTAGGTCCTCTAATTATACATCGCTGATTTATTTAAGTTTAAATATAAAGTTATAACCATTTAGGTGGCTTTGGTTGAAAATTAACTATTAAATATAATTTGTGGTTGTTGCAATTACATGGAATTATAAATGTATTATTGTAAATTATTATTATTTTGAGGTATATTAAGTGCGTAATACACATAGGACTTTTGCCATTTACTGTAGCCACAGCTGGTGTCTCTGACTTCTGTCCGAGTGCTGTTGTTACTATTTCAGACACAAGATTCGTGTGGTTGTCGGTGTACGCTCACCAATATCTGTAACTAAATAACAAAAGCAGAAGCGTCAGCCTGGACAGACCAGGACAGCCAGATGAGGTGAGGAAACACTAAAAAGATGCTGTTGTAACCGGGGGCTGCTGAGACGGGCGACTTTTACCATCTCGGACCGTCTTTGTCCACCGCACCGCGTCACCCAGCTTCTAAAAATGGCATTCCTGTCAGTGCTGGAGGAGCAGAGGAAAGCTTATTACCATTTGTATAAAACATGTTTAAATCAACCACAAATACGGCAAACAAAAGGGTTCTTTAATGTCGAATAGATGCTCTACGTTCATTTGTACAACTTAGTTTATAATGTTTTTTTCCCCTCCTGCTTCAAACCAGGGGCAGAGAAACGGATGAGGCCGTGCGGATGGAGATGGACGATAACGACCTACAGAGCTCTTGCTGTGACACAAGATGGTCACAGCAACTGTCGGGCCTTCCTCGCAAGCTCCTGCGGCGCCTGATGCCTTTCCAACGGGAGGGAGTGGAGTTTGCTCTATCCAGGAACGGACGGTGAGCACTCGGTCACGTCAAGGCCTCATTGTTCGGAAGCCAAGTAGCGTAGTTTCTCATTTTTTAAAGGTAGTTTTAAAACGAAAGGTCAGCTTGTCAAGTCAGTAATAACATGACAAGGAAGAGGCATGGTGTTGAGAAAATGTCGGCCGCTGATATGTTGTCAACGTTTCACTTCCTGAGGAGGAAAATACAGCAAAACGTCATTATAATCTGTCACACATGTTCCTCTCTTGTGCTGCACCAGTGTGTGATTTGGTCTAATAGGGCGGCATGTTTAGATGGATCATTTGCCTAATGGAGCTTCCAAACAGGCAGTCCCACCCCAACCTCTATAGTGCAATCAGGAAACTCTCATTCCCAGCCCAGCTCCAAAAACCGCACGATGGCCCAAGATGCGAGTAAATAGTCAAGAATGTAGGAGTCTTAAGTTGCCCTTAAGTCCGTAATTGTTGCGCATCAGCTGCAGGAACCGAAGGGGACTTCTCCCCCCCGCCTACGACCAGTCGATGTACGCTCGGGCTCTCGCTGAAGGTCAGCGCAGGGGGAGCCAATCTGAGCGCCGCCGCGATGCGGAGCGGCCGTTATTGATCCGGAGAACACTGGGAGGCGCTGCTTTGTTACACGGGTGGGTCAGAAGTCAATTGGCTCTTGGCGCACCGTGTGGACAGCCACCTCGGTCAATTGGCGCCAGTATGTGACAGGCAGCAGCAACGCTTCTCCCTGGAGAGCAGCAGAAGTGGCATCAGCACCAGACGTTATAGGTAGAGAGCAGAATGAGCGCACCATGCCAGTTAGTTTGTTTACATTCTACCCTCAGATATCTATATATATACAGATTGTATATATATAGATATATAAATATACATGCTGGCAGGCACTTCTTCCATTTTAACTTAAGTGTGAGACGATACAGTGACTAGGAAGTTGGAGTGTTAAGCCTGCAGTACGACACTAACAAACAGACAGACGGTAAAGAAGATTACAAGCTAAAAATGTTCATTTTATTGACAGTAATCTTGATCTTTCTATGTATTTGTGGCACCCTGCTGTTCTTTATTTGATCACTCAATACCCTTGAAAAGAGCCTCAAATTAAAGCGGCAGTGCCTTTTTTTTATTCATTCTCACCGATACTAAACAGAGACTCTACCCGCTTCAGCCTGAATGGACCAGAATGCAATGCGGCTGCAGAGATGTAGGGTACCACGACCTGAGGTGGAACTAGTCGAAGGCAGGCTGACAGACAAAGAAATGACATAAACGGCTTCATTATAATGAAGAACTCCTGAAATGCAACGAACATCATAGATTGATGTCGGATATCTAACAGCGTGGGAGGATCCGTGGGCGCATTTTTTTTCCCTTATCAAAAAAATGAATGTCATAGTCGTTGTGTCTTTTCATACCAAGAGCGCCGAACCCCCAAAAAATCACATCAGACGCCGTCGCAATTCAAATACTGATGGAGCGCGCCGCGTCGGTCTGTGTAGGAGGACGAGTGAGCTTTATGGAGTTAGAGGAGGGATAATGCGGGGAGAGTTGTGGCACAGAGTGGCAATAAAAACCCTCGAGATGTGGTCGATTGTATTGTTTGGAAAGTTGGGCAGAAGTGTGCCGTCAGACCGCTGACATCTGCATGTATTCAGCCGTCCGAAAACATCCCTTTACCCAGGGTGCATCTGTGGAAGGCAGCACCGTGCGCCAGATATCGAAGAAAACATCAATTTGGAGTGAAAGTACATCCATTCAAGGCCTTTTGGTCACTTCCATTAAGGTGTCCGCCCTGCTCTGATTTGTCCGGAATGTTATAGCGAGCGACTGCCCGCGCTGTTATTGAATGAGGCCGCTCTGCTGACGTGAGAGGAGATCGATATGCAGCCTGTGTCCTCTCTCCCTGCGACGGCCAAACACCTGAAGTCCTGTTCTCTGTGTGTTCTCACGCCCGTGAGTGTTTAATATAGAGTACTGTACACAGAGTTCTACCTCAGCAGCGCAGTGCTCTGCTGTTCCAACACTGTGGAGTAGCATCGGGCTTATTCCCAGGGTCCAACGGTCCTACGTTTGGGCGCTTTTTTTACGGCCTTTTAACAGTTTATTCCATGTCGTTGATTCAGTCAGTCTGCCTGAACAAATAAGTGGAAATCATTTCTTATTAAAGGGGTCATTTTCTTTTAAGCACATCCGTAAATTTGTGAGAGACAGAAGGCTCGGTACCATCTTTAAAACAAGAAAGTCTCTCCGTTACTGTATTTAAGTTGCTATAAATTCCATTTCCTCCTCATTAAGCTCGACGTTTGCTATAGGTCGTAATGTAAGGGCGGGTGTTATGTATTGTGAAGACGGCAGGAGATGCGTTCTGTTATACACAATGAAAAATGTGATCTTCGTCACCGTGCGTGAGTGAGTGACTGGTGTTTATCTCTGTGTCTGTCCACGGCAAACCTCGCATACCGCTGCACCAAACCCCATGAAACTTCGGCTGCTGCTTCATGGATGCACGCTCATGGTCGTAACGGATGATAAATAACCAGAGGAATCAAATGTTTTTGTCTATTTTAAGCACCAGTGACACAATTAAAGGAACTCTGGTAGATTTGGGTGTGCTTAAGTTAGGAAAAACCAAAGAACTTATAACCGTTTCCTGACACTTTGGGGCTTGTGGGTTTCAGAGATAACATTAGAGAGACGGGGCCGTGCCGTCGTCAGGCAACGGCGCCGCAGCATCCTCGCGGTCTCAAACCGTCAAGACGACACTCGGGTTATTTAAAGGAGGATGATTAATGTGCTGGGAAATGGCAAGCACCTGCCCCTGTGTGTGTGTGTGTGTGTGTGTGTGTGTGTGTGTGTGTGTGTGTGTGTGTGTGTGTGTGTGTGTGTGTGTGTGTGCTTACATGTTTGCGTGCGTGTGTATCATTTTTCTTTTCATTTTTCTTTTTTTTCCCAAAAGTCTTTTGTGTGCATTTTTTCACACACGTACTGTTTTGTGTGTGTGTGTGTGTGTGTGTGTGTGTGTGTGTGTGTGTGTGTGTGTGTGTGTGTGTGTGTGTGTGTGTGTGTGTGTGTGTGTGTGCATTGCGCTGACTGGGCCGGTGTGCTGGCAATTAGAAAAACCACCAGTGGCAAGGTGCACATTAATCATGTTCCTCAGCTGAAAGAGAGAAATGGGGGGAGATGGGGGGGTGGGGGGGAGAATAATGAGAGCGTGTCTGAGGTATTCAGAGCCGCACGGTTGCGCCGTTTGCTCCCGACATGGTGTTGGAAGCGTTTATGAATACGCAAGGTTGTGACTGAAGGCCCCCACGAATCCACCGGGCAGAGAGCAGCAGAGGTCGATCAGCGGGACAACTTCAGCCAAGGAATGTGTCCGCGTTCATTGTTCCCTTTTATCCAAGTTTAAGGTTCTGTTAGTCTTAAACATGTGAACTAGAAGATGAATTTAGGCCAAATAGTCCTCAAACACGTCGTCATTGTTCATTCACTGATGTGATGTGCTGTCGAGGCTACAGCAGCCTCTCCATGTGCTAAAGTGCTTCTCCGATGATATTAAAACTCACTCCCTCACTGCATTTTTACAACGGGTATTTTGACATTAGCCGTTTTGGGATGTTGGACCGTGAAACTGCTCACACAGCAAGGATTTACAAAGAAAAGACCGGCCTGTCGGATGTCGATCAATTCTAAAATAGTCGTGTTGCAGGCTGAATTTTTGCTGAAGTGTTGAATCGCTGAAGTAAACTTTCATTCAAATTTACATAAATACGTCCTTGACTTTTTTTTTTTTTTAACTGTCCGGTCAATAGAAGTAAAGATCCTCCACTCCCTTGGGTTTCTGCTACGGATCATTGGACGAGCCGGGAAACGTCCGGACGAGGGCACCGACAAATGCCCTCTCCAAAAGGAATGATGCTGTAGTGCCTTTGAGCAAAGCCCTCCTGCTGTCGTTCTTTTACATGTAAGCTGTGTCTCTTCATAGCAACCAGGCCAGGCCTGATGACCGATTTTCTCTCTTTGCTTCTGTCTTGCAGATGTATGATTGCTGATGAGGTAAGCACACCACACCGGCGGCTCAGGAACAAATGAGGCTGGGACTTCGCTGCGCACTTTACAAATTCATTTGTCATCCCCGCGCGGCGCTCCCACGTGCCTAATCGCGTTTGACACCAGAATCATTCTGAGACCTTATTACTCTCGGGCCTCGCATCAGCTCGGCCGTCGTATGCAATTTGCCGCAGAGTTGGCGTCGTGCGATTGACCCGTTTCTCCCTCCCCGTTCGGTTTTGGTCGGCCCAGATGGGTCTTGGGAAGACGGTGCAGGCCATCGCCGTGGCGTACGCCTTCCGCCAGGAGTGGCCCCTCCTGGTGGTGGTGCCCTCGTCCCTGAAGTATCCCTGGATAGAGGAGCTGGAGCGGTGGATCCCCGAGCTGCAGCCTGGAGACATCAACCTGGTGGAGAACAAGAGCGACACCATGTAGGTCCCCCACACACACACACACACACACACACACACACACTCCACCTTCATCCCTTCAACCAACTACATGCATGTAACGTGTACTTACAGCTGCGTGAACGCATCTTTTCGGCCCCTTGTGAAGACCCGAGAATATTCACATTTGAGAAGCTGAAACTAGTCAATATTTTGCAATTTATTTACTTAAAAAGTAACAATGTATCAACTATACATTTGAGCTAATTCTGGTCAAAACCCTCCATGATATCGAGCAGATAGGGACCCACTTTGCACGTTCATGCCCCACAGTCTTGTGCCCAGGGTATCTCTAAGCAGAGCCCATAATCCAGTGGATTATGTTCATCATACGCAGGATTATGTAAGTGAGAGGTCACAGCCCTTATTTGAACTTAAGTGGAAGTTGCGGCAGTGTCCCTCCGGCTCCTATATATATATATATATATATATATATATATATATATATATATATATATGAACACACTCGGTCACACGCACACACAGCATGATGGACGGAGAAGTCGCGGCTGACAATTTAATCTCAAAGTGTCCCCCGGTGTCGGGAGTTGGCGGGGGCCCGGTGTTTGACAGCGCTGACAGACAAATCATGTCAACGCCAGCGTCTGCAATATTGAACAAGAGCTGGATTTTTTTTGTGCGGGGGGGGGGGGGGGGGGGGGGGGGGGGCTTCAGAGAAAAGAAAAGAAATGCTGCGGTGGAGGAACGCGTCTCATTTCCACCCAGCTGTTCGTATTGATTGGGTTTTTGCCGTGGACTCGTACTTTTAGTATCGTCCCAACTTTCCCAGAGTTCCCCCGAGTGTGTGTTTTTTGTTTCTTTTAATTTTGAATGAAAAACTTTCTGAATGTGTGAGAGAGAAAAAATCCACCTCGCATCACAGACGAGGCGCAAAATGAAGTTGTGAAAGCCTTCTGGGGGAAAAACGTGTCCTTGAACCGGGATGTGTTAATGACGGTACGGCGAGGAAACATTATGCAGCTCCTCCTCCCAGTGTGCTCACTCACTTGTTCTGCAGAACATGAATGCACCTCAGGTTTATTTCAGCTGTGTGTGTGTGTGTGTGCGCGGTGAAGACAAAGAATTAGAAGCTGACAGATGCTGGGAAGGTTTTTGAAATTCTCTGAGATTCTCATTGAGTCCCGTTGCAGCCGAACGCCACCGCTGTGTTTGTTTGTTCATCTGCGTGTTTGTGTTCGGGGGGCTGCGCATACTAAATTCCAATACAGCCCAGGAATGGATTCCTTTACCGCCCGTTTGTTCCTGGCCGTGTCCGTGTCCGTGTGTGTGTGTGTGTGTGTGTGTGTGTCTTCCTTTGTGTGCTGTAACATTTATCAAGTCCACACACACACACCCTTTTTAAATAGTCTGGTTTGCTTTACCTTGAGGGCTCAGTCAATACGCACTGGAGCAGATGTTGAGTTTGTATTTAGCTCTGCGTGTTAACACACATTTGTCAATGTTAAAGATGACTACAGTGTAAAGGATGAGGCGGGCCCGATGTGTCGTCTTCCCTCAGCGCCACAGAGCTCCCTTTGTCTCTTAAAAACACATCGGTGAGCCACACTGTTGCACCAGGTGACACGTTTCTTCGCTACACCGTTCTGCCTTTAACAATGCTCTCCTTACCAAATGTGTATTAATCCGCCGCTGAAAATAGTCCCCAATCGATGCCCCTTTGTTTGAGTGGCGTTTGCTCAAAAACTACAGTGCCCAGATGTTTTAGGAAATGACTGAGCCCATTCTTCAGCAGGAAGCAATGGACTGTAAACATGGTGTGTGTGTGTGTGTGTGTGTGTGTGTGTGTGTGTGTGTGTGTAGGCGTATCAGCAGCAGTAAGGTGACGGTCCTGGGCTACGGCCTGCTCACCACGGACGCGCGCCCCCTGGTGGAGGCTCTGAGCAGGCAGCGGTTCGCCGTGGTCGTGGTGGACGAGTCGCACTACCTCAAATCCAGGAACGCGGCGCGGACCAAGATCCTGGCGCCCCTCATTCAGGGCGCCAAGCGGGCCATCCTGCTCACCGGCACCCCGGCCCTGGGTCGGCCTGAAGAGGTAACCTGATCACATGGTCAGAGTTGGAGAAATGCTTTTAGTATTTAGTTTTTTCTCCTTGCTGAAGAGACATTATAGGGCCACAGAGCTAACTCGGGGCTCATCTCTGGCTCCTTCTCAATACAGCGCAGGTAGATCGCCATGGCAACTTGCTCCGGAGCAGATTCCGACACTCGAAAAAGCCAATTAACTCTCCCCGGCATCACTTATCCTCCAGGATCCCGTGGTCTTATTTCAATAACCTTTTGTTGCAAAAACTTCATTTGCAAAGGCCGATATGAACAAGACACCGCGCTGCAATAAATGAGACGAGTAATAAAAAGAGGCGCGGGGGGGGATAAGGGGGGGGGGGGGGCTATTGAATTTAGAGACAATAAGAAGGGCTGTTCACAGGACAACGGTGTTTGGAGAGCGCCGGAGCCGTTCCCCATCTCCATAATGATTTATTATATCATTTTTATATATGATGCATCGAAGCAGCGGGTTGCAGCCATATTCCATCACTGCAGGACAAAGTGAATGGAAAACCATCGTGAGGAGACAATACAGCATCAATAAGACGTACTGTACGTCCACCGTGCCCTATTGACGGGGCGCTGATACGGCCCTGTGCTGAGGCTTTTCACGCCGTCTCTACTTTCCCTCCGGTCGTCCTCTCCGGCCCCGGGAGCAGCACTCATTTGGGCTTTTACGGTGTTGCTCGTAAGCTTATGTTGGCTGTAGTTAATAATGTAGTGTAAGAAGTCAATTTATTTACTATGTTTACAAATTATGCAGTTGATTTGCCACATAATTTATTATTCATAACGTGCATAATCTGAATATCTGTGTTGACAGATACATACATATATATATATATATATATATATATATATATATATATATATATATATATATATGTATGTATATATACACACGATAAATCATTGAACGAACAATACAAAGAAACCCAGCAGAGGCAAGATGACGACAGTAGTTAGAGGCCCTATAATATAGGTATTCATCTGCAAAATTAAATATTCATGACAAAATATATATAATATCGAATAGCAATAATTCATGTTAAAGTTTTGGGGGAAAAAACATCCATGGTTATTTATTTATTAAGAGTTTAACAGTCAAAAACTAATCTGCTTCATCAGGACTGTGTTTCTCAATCCTGATTGGCGCACAGAAGTAAGTGACATCACCTGTTTTTCACCTGAGACACGCTCAACTCGCACAGCGACAGAATCACAAGCAGCTCAGACGGAAACTTCCTTTCTGTACTCAAACGGGAGGAAACGGTGCATGTATTAGGGACTATTTTCAGCTGCGGATTAATACACATGCAGCGGTTATTTATTGTTTTGTCACACTCTGGTAGTGAGGAGTCTGAGTGGTGTAGTCTGTGAGACCATGAAGAATATTTAATTTAATTAATTATAAAAAGCAATGATTGCAATGAATTAATTTAAAATAAAACACAATCTAAAACAGACGTAAAGCTAAATCTGGTGCTATTTGGTGACATTTGTTAGTTTTGTCCCTGTTGTGTTAAAGAAAACTGAGCTGATAACCGACTACATCACCAGTCTGACATCATCGGCTTCGTGTTGACTGCTTTTAAGTATCTTGCGTGAGACGGGACTCGGACCGCTCTGTCATCAAACTGCCACGTCGCTGCAGGGAAAACTTAATTATTGCCTCAACTCGATCGCGATAATTAACTGAGACCCAGGCAGCTAATTAATTCCAAAAATGTTGGCGCTTGTAAGAAATGTGGAGGTGTGTCACGAAGCCAGTGTGTGTGCGCGTTATATACTGCATGTGTGTGTGTGTGTGTGCATGAGATACATGCCAGCCTGTCTTTGCCATCGCCTTGCCCCGCAGTGTTGAGGTTATTTTTTTTTTTTTAAGATATCATCTCTCTCCCTGCCACTGGAATCTGAAACCGAATATAACATTTTATATCATCCGCAGCATAAACCTGATAAGACCTGTCCCTGCCGCTGTGCCAGCCTCCCCGCTGCCGTCATTACTCACTGGTGGCTCTGACATCGAGTTAGCACACAGCTCAGGGCATGCTGCACCGTTCACCGTGTGCCCTCGTTCCACCCACCTATTATATCAACAGTGTGAGGGCGGGGGGGGGGGGGATGCAAAGTTCCTGTTGAACAAGCGCTGAATTTAGAACAGCGCTCGCACTGTGTGGCTGATCGCCTCGCCGATGATTGCCTGTCATCGCTTCAAAAATACTGCAAATATGCCATACGTTAACGCTGACGACAGAACAGCCTGTCACTTTCTATGTTTTAATGATGCAAAGATCTTTTTGATGACTTTTCTTCTTCTTTTTTGCGCCTTATCTGACTGCGCTGGCGATTTGACCTTGTTAGTTGGCTGCTGACACAAATAAACCGTCGCACAACGCGTGGCTGGTAAACTAGGCGAAGGACAACATGACCCTAAATACATTGCACACAAGATGCACTTCATGACAGTAGACTAATCGAGAGCGCAGGTAAGGTCTGTGATTAAAGCACGCCCCCAAAAAAGCTCTCTGTACTTTGAGTTATTGCGCGCGGCTTTCAGAAAGTAAAAGGTGAGAAGTTGTGGCTGCTAAAATAGGGTGCCATCTTCAAGTCACGCTGCTAAACTTAAAGGCTGTGGTATGAGAATGGTGAAATGTATACAAGATGTACTAAAATACCTTTTTCCAAAGTAAAAGTTATCATTGTTAGCATTTGGGGACTTGCAGTGCTTATTCACTTTCTTGCCGAGAGTTAGCTAGATGGGAAGATTGATTGCGCTTGCTCGCTAAATACCAAGCTACTACCAGCAGCTGCTTAGCTTAGCTGAGTTTAGCTTCTTTTTGATAAACTCATTGAATTATGTGTCTGTGACGTGAAACGTAGTAACGGTAGCAGAAATTGAGAAGAGTCACAAACTGACTTTGCTGAGTTTCTGACTCTAAATGAGTCGGCGTTAGCCATGTCAGTTAGCAGCATTTAGCTAAAGTTTGCAAACATTAGCTTCAACGAGCTACGTGACAATCAAGGGATCGCTAAAACATAATGTAACATTAGCTTAAGTAGAGACGAGTGATGAAGTTTATAGTTTATCTTTATGATAAAGACTTTTTCTGTCTCTGTGATTCACAGCTTTTCATGCAGATTGATGCCCTCTACCCCAAGAGGCTCGGAACCTGGACTGACTACGCCAAGAAATTCTGCAACGCCCATTACAGGTGAGTCTTCAACACACACAAGCTAACGTGCACCTCGCACACTTTGTCCCACTTATTTGTAGTGTAGTTTAATGCTACTATACATGTCACATGCTACTTCTTTGACATTTTGGTAAACACGCTAATTCACCTTCTTGCCAAGAGTTAGCTTTGAAGGTAATTGTGTAGCGAGAGCCGGAAAACCGTTAGCTTAGCGTAACGTAGCAAAGAGACTGGAAGCAGCAGGTAAACAGCTAACCCACCTACCAGCGTTGCTAATATGTTGAAACGAGTTGCGGTATTACAGGGTGAATTTGACAGATCTAGGCTCGCTGCCTCAAGTGTTTACGCTAAGCTAAGCTAGGCTAAGCTAACTGGATCTAGCTTCTGGTTTGCTGAAATTTAGTGGTATCTTATTTATCTCCTAAATCGTCAAATTAAACTTTATTTTATTTACACACTTTTAATTCCTTGCTCAATGATATAAGCAGACTTTCCAGTAGATCTCATCTACCGTTAAATTCTCACTCTTTTCAAGTGTCTGCTGGGATGAGGTGGGCTGTACCTGAGCTATTGAGTTGAGGTGGTTTTGTTGTCGGAGCCAGACCCCGACCGAAGCCAAGCGTTAAAATGCCAACTGGCTGCCAGTTACGATCAGTTACACGTGTGAACACGCACATCAAATGCATTGTTTTGGATGTCCATCACAGCCGGGCAGCTCTGCTGTGGATGGGCCCGCCGGCATTAGTGATAACACTTTGTATCTAATAGCGCTCGTGTGGCTGGGGGGGGGACGCCGCTCTGAGCCACAACTTTCACGCGAAAGATCGAGCGCGCCTTGTCACATAGTGACGTTATCCGCAGCCGTGGAGTTGCTGGTTCAAATCCCCTCTCAGCAAACCAGAAGCAGAAACACTTTCACTTCCCCTTCCCTCAGAAACTACACGTTTAGATACCGAAGTGTGAAACGGCGCATTTTGGCAGTGGCTTGTTAAGTTTGTCCACACTTCCAGCCAATATGGCAGATGACCAGCCTTTGTGTGGAGGGCCAGTTCTATTCTAAAAGAAATCCGCTTGGCAGATAGATTGCGAAAGTTGCCAGGCGAGTTTTGGGATGAACCTGCTGCCGTGGCCATTAGACAAAATAGTTTGCTGCTCTGCAAAGTTGCCCTTAAGCAAAAAAACGGATTCCCCCCCAACGACTGCTGCAGCACACGATGGAAGGCTGCTGCAGAGCCGGGCAGCTCCCAGGTGGGAATGTTTTAAATGTGTTTAACTACTCCAGGGCATTGCCGTAAATAACTATGCTTTCTGAGGAAGTTTCTCTCGGTTTTCGAAATATATAAAATGCATCTGCAGCCACAGCTTTTTTTGTCTCTCACAGGTACTTCGGGTCTCGCAGGCAGTGGGACTGTCGCGGGGCGTCTAACCTGGAGGAGCTGCACCGGCGGCTGAGCGAGATCATGATCCGCCGTCTCAAGGCCGAGGTGCTCAAGCAGCTGCCCCCCAAAGTCCGCCAGCGGATCCCCTTCGACCTGCCTAAGGAGGCCGCAAAGGTACATGTCAGACGACAACATGTGGCCTTTTGTCGGACATCCAATCCCTCTGCCGATGTCGTTATTTTCTAGGGCTGCAGCTAACAATTGTTTTCATTCCAGACCAATCACGAGTCGATGGCTCTGTGTGAATGTCAGATAATAATTAGGTGCCGCTCGTAATTTCCCAGAGCCCAAGGTGACATTATCAAATGTCCAGCTTGAGAAACCATTAATTAACCATGAAGATAGCTCCCAAACAATTTTTCTGTTGATGGACCGAATGATTAATCGCACAAGCTCCAACGTTTACACACACATGCCTGACGCAAATTCCAAAAGCGTCGCGTCTAAACACCCAGTCGCGTGGCAAGGTCTCGATTAATGGAGATGCGGCAGATTCACGCTGTTAGGTAAAATTAAATTCTGTTATCTCCGGGTTTATTCTCAGCACACGGGGAGTGATTAAAGATGATATATATATACAGATGATACTCTCCTGCTCATCACCTTTTTATTTATTTTGCTGCTTTAACTCTTGTTAGAATTTTGTAAATGTCGCTTTTTGACCACTTTCATCATGGTACGCTCTGATGAAGGTCCTTTTAGAACGAAAGCTAAAAATAAAGTGTTCTCTGCGTAGATTTAAGTGTGCGGACATCTCTTCTACCAGCAACACTTTCATCATGAGTTGCCAATTTACGCGCTTTTCTGACTTTATCGGCATATTCCGGCACGGCATCTTCTGCACCTCTGTGGCTCCAACACTCCTGTATCTGTCACATGGCAGATCCCTTATAAAAGCTGACGATGTAAAATACAGTATAATATTCTCTCGTCCATTTCCAGGCCTGTCGCCTCCAGTCTCAAGTCATACACCTCTTCTTTTAGCACTTCATGTCGGAGCGTTCCCTCTTTATTTCTGTTACAGTGTGGGGCCGCTCTGATGACACCTCGCTGGCAGCTGTATTCATATTGTTTATATATTTTAGCATTAACAAAAAAATGTAATATATATATGTGTGTGTGTGTTAATATATTCTAATGGTCCTCTTCACATAGTGCACCATGTTGCGCCGCCACGTTCTACGGTAGCCCAGAACGGACAAACCAAACACTGGCTCGAGAGAGGACATTTATGCGTTTTTTTACGTCTTTACCCCTTCGCACAGATAGACAGTGTGTGTGTGTGTGTGTGTGTGTGTGTGTGTGTGCATGTGTGTGTGTTCCCTACCAGGGCATTTGTAGAGTGGATGTCATGTTTGGTGTGTAGGTGTTTCACATCTCTTTTTTTATTTTTCCCGCCTCCCCAAAGTTATGGTTGCGGTCTCCGCCTCCCACGCCACGCCGGATGCATTAGCACACGTGGTTGCTAATGTGGCTTTGACCCGGGCCTGTGCGCCCGGCCTCCGCTCTCTGCGCCGGGTCACCGATGTCGACGCAACAAAGGGACCGGCACAAAGAACAATACACATTTAGAAGCAGCAGGAGTGGAAGCCCTAGCTCTAATTACGCCAACGTCCCAGGAATGACACGACAATAAGGACGTTGCTCATGAAAAGTGATGATGCAGGATTTTTTTCTCCTCAAATGTTATGGGACGCTTTAATTGGGGGGGCTAAATATGGTCGGTGTTCCTACACGGTGGTGCCAATTAGGCCAGCGAACGTACGTGCGTAACGGTTGGAAAAAGTCCCCGCAGTCGTTCCCCGCAGTCGTTCCCCGCAGTCGTTCCCCGCAGTCGTTGCCCGTAGTTGTTCTTCTCAGTCATTCCTCGCAGTCGTTCCCCGCAGTCGTTCCTCGCAGTCGTTCCTCGCAGTCGTTGCCCGCAGTCGTTCCCCGCAGTCGTTCTCCGCAGTCGTTCCCCGCAGTCGTTCCCCGCAGTCGTTCCCCGCAGTCGTTCTTCTCAGTCGTTCTTCTCAGTCGTTCCCGCAGTCGTTCCCCGCAGTCGTTCCCCGCAGTCGTTCCCCGCAGTCGTTCTTCTCAGTCGTTCCCGCAGTCGTTCCCCGCAGTCATTCCCCGCAGTCGTTCTTCTCACTCGTTCTCCGCAGTCGTTCTCCGCAGTCGTTCCTCGCTGGCCTCTCACGTTGGCCGAATCAGCAGCTGTGACGCTGAAACATCTGCGGATAAATGAGCTCGCAGATCATCCGTCTTTGCGGAAACAAAAGGAGCGACCGCCTGTCTTCGTCTGTTGGTCCGACCCAGGAACGCAATGAGGGAAATTCTTCAAATTTGCCACAAACGTCCAACTCAGGGATGAACCGATAAGGTTTTTGCCATAACTCAATGCTAATTATGACCAATTGAATAGCATTAAACGATGAAGTGGTTTTACAGTTGGCGGAGGCACACCACCGCGAGGCGGTACTCCTAGTTTGGCTGGTGAGTGTTTTTTAAAACAGGTATTTGTCCGCTGAGAAGAATAGACGGCCATTTTACCCTCCCAGCTAAATGGACTGGTTTTTAAGAGATGTGAAAGGGAGATGTGAAGTGGCCAGTCCCCCCCAAAGCGACGGCCATTGTGCCTCCTCCACGAGAAATGGAAAAACATGAACAATATGAAGCATAAACAAACTGGCTTTTGAAGCCCAGTTTTGCCAGCCGACGATATCTAATGTACACCAGCACCACTCGCCAGTACAGCCTTGTTCCCCCCGTCTCATTTTACTCCCTAATGACGGCTTTTATCTTCCACAGCAGACACTTTTTATGCCCCTCCTGCCCTTTACGTTTTCAGCCCTGGCCTTTTGTCAGTGTTAGTCTAGTGAATATCATCAAGGGTGGATTGTTTAGCCACTCAGGTCCCCCCCCCCCCCCCCCCCCTAGCAGATTACAAAGCAATCCTTGAATGTGAAATTTTTTAATTAGAAATAAACATTGAGAGACGGTCCAAGCGCAGGTGCCGCAAACGCGATGCCGTTCGTTCCCCCGGCCGTCCTTGACTTTGACGAGGTTTCGAATCCGCTAAAATGCTAATTATTTCACTAAATGGTGCAACGCTCTTATGTTTCACCAAACGCCTCTCTCTCATTCCACCGCTCGCGCAAAAAAGAAAAAGGAAAAATCAGTTGTGAAACTTCACAAAAAGCATCCATTAATAAGGCTTCTCACTCTTTTCTCCCCCCACCTCGCTCACTCGTCACCCTCCCCTGCATGTATGTGTTTATGTGCTTAATCACGCGCGGACCACCTCTTCCCTCAGCCCGCCATATGGCTTCACAGTTTCCGCGTCGTTTGATATGCAGCGCTTCGAGGAAGTGTTCGTCGCCGTTTGCTGAAAATGTGTGAAAAGAAAAAAAACACATTTTCAGCCTGAATTCAGGCAGATGAGTTGTGGACAAAAGGCAAAAAATAGCCTGTAATGACAAAGTCAAGGGGGTTCTTCACTTCAGATTATAGACCCGCAGCAGTCAATGCATGAAAATGGAAGCAAACCCAATCTTTCAATACAGCGTGCTGCTTTTCTTGTCACATTCCAACATCATATGTTGCATTGTCGCGTGAAGAATCGAGTGTTTCCATGTGTTTTAATGATAAACAGGGCTAGCCTTCTCTGCGCTCCCCAACTCCTGCCCTTAAATACTTCTCGCCAATCAGAGAGAGAGAGAGAGAGAGAGAGAGAGAGAGAGAGAGAGAGAGAGTTTTTGATTTATTGTACCGGCCCGGCTGCTTCTCCATCTTCGACCCCGGCTTGTCACACGGCGGCTATAATTGGGAGATGCTCATGACCCACCTAGCTCAGCAGCCCGGGAGGGAGGGAGGGAGGGGGGATGCATCCTTGGGAATTCTCCATCCCTCTCTATTTTCTCTCCCTCTTTCTTTCTTTCTCTTCCAGGGAAAGTAGGACACCCAGCAGCACCATTAATTGTTTTGCCCTTTATATCACCAAAAAAGTACGAGCGAGAGAGAAAGAAGGTGCGGATGGAGAAATGAAGGACATCGGCCTCACCGTGTCCACCGTGTCTCTTCTGTGCCCTACAGGAGGCCTCGGCCAGCTTCGCCGAGTACGAGCGGCTGATGAAGGGGCTGGGGTCGGGGGGCGGCGCCACGGACAACCCCTTCACTCAGGTCATGGGCCTGGTCACACAGATGTACAAGCAAACAGCCATCGCCAAGGTAATGGGGGGACCAGGTGGTGCTTGAGTATTTCTTGTTTGAACCCCGGCCTTTGTCATTAAACAGTATTTCTCTGAATCCTGCTATTAAGTACTGAGGGTGGGGAGAAAAAGCTCCGCAGCTGAAAATAGTCCCCAACAAATGCACATTTCCTTCTGTTTGAGTGTTGGAACCGCATGGAACCGGTACCCTGTTAGACAATGTGACACCCGACAAACGAATAGAGCCACAAACACAACAACCTCCTTTAATAGTTGGTGTGTTTTAAGTGAAGCTACCCCCAGTTCTTCATGAGCACAGAAGTGGTGAGGAAGACGGCGGCCGCTCTTCCTCACGGAGGTGCTGCACCTCTCAGGCTCCCCACAGTTAGAACTCACCACGTGCATCACCCGCAACCGTTTAAATCGCCTCCGAATTGGCAAGAATGCCCCTTTCTTTTGTCGGGTTTGATGTTTTCAGGGAGTGTTGAACTGATGGCGTCGTGTTCTGAGCGCTTGGGAAGGCATCGCCATGGTAACAGAGCCTAATGGTCGCCGGTGAAAGCACTTAGACAAAGTAGGGAGTTACAGCCGAGGTATTATTTAGTTGCGTCCGGCCTGGCATGATTACACCTTATCTCGACGTTACACGCCGCGCTGAAAATAGCATCCTCTGTGATGCTGTTGCCATGGGAACTCGGGCCGGCCTTCTCGGCCTGAAGTGACGGCTCTCTCTTTTCTTTTAACGAGGGAGAAATAAGCGATGCGGGGGAAAGGTGGCTCGATGCACACAGTATGAGGAAGGTTGGGGTCAGAGCAACCGGCGGCGATGATCTTAACGAGCGTTTACGTTTCCCGCTCCTCAGTGGAAACGGTCCTCTCACGCACGCGTTGAGTAAACATTCCCACCAAACACAGCATCCCCTCGCCAATCATGTGACGCGTTCAAGAGCCGGGCGGTCCTCTCAATTAGCCCGACGAGCCCCGAGGAGTCGCAGCCCACCCGCGCCCGGAGGTCAAGGAAGACCGGAGATAACCTCCGAACGCAATCATCGACGCGCCGCTCGCTCAGCCTGCCTCCGAGCTTGGATCTTTTTCTGCGCTCGCCGTTGTTTGCTGATTGGATTTCTGCTCAGTTTAGCCTTAACACTGGACCTCCTTTCATTGCAAAGCCCCCCCCCCCCCTTCCACCACCACCCACCTCAAAGCCGATACACCCGACCCAGTCTCATTTCCTCTCCTATTGGTTTTTTTAAGAGCGAGACACACTTTCTACTTCAGAAAACAAACAAAAAAACGCATTCCTTCTTCCTTTTTTGGTTTTGTGGATCATCAGGAGGGGTGTACTGGTGCGATACGTTCACACATATCTGTCACTTTGACGGCATCGTGGCCCCTGCCGGCCCGCCTGCCTGCCAGTCCGCCTGGCGACGGAGCTGCCAAACGCCTTTGGGGTATTTTTATTGCTTAACCCGCCAAGCATCTGCTCCCAATTACCCAGAGAGAGGACAGCTCTGATGCCGGACTTTAAAGCGGTCTCTAACGGGGCCGCTTCAGACAGCCGAGAAGTTTGTGCACTAATTAAACTCGGCGGAAGGAAGCCCGGTGAAGCCCGAGCCGTTGGTAATGAGGACCCCCCCCCACACACACACACACACACACACACACACACACACACACACACACACACACACACCCCAGATCATAACGGGGTCGGCAGGACTGGCGATGAGATTCGTTATCGGGCGCGTCGGCTAATTATCAGCAGGCCTGAAGCAGAGGTTTCCCACCAGAGCAGGTGTGATGGCAGCAGAGGTTGTCAGGTTGCAGTAGGTGTTGAGACAGGACCCTCTGACTGGAATCAGAACTCAGTATTTCTCACTAGTCGCTGCTATTCTCGGCCGCTTTTTTACGCCCCCCCCCTCCCCTCCGAGGCTCCGAGACGAGGCCCCGGACGCTCAATGACACGCTCGCTCAGCACATCCACTCCCGAGATTTGCAGGAAGTAGCGGCGACAGGCCGCACAGCCGTCACGGTGCCGTCGCTCGGGCAGCAGCGAGCGGTGGAACGATAGATACGGATACCTGCAGGGCACAGTTAACTGTCTGGCACTTCTGCTGCTTCCTTTTTCAAGATCGTTAGCTTCACGCTGTCAATCAGGCCCGCAAGATCCTGTTGAATCCGCACTATGATGATTTCTTTTTTTAAGCAGTGTTAGCATTTGACTTCATAAATAAATCAAGACGAACAGGTAGAAAAATACCAGGCGTTAGTAAAAACATAGAAATAGAACCAAGCGACTCCAGAGTGAAGCTGGTGAACTTTGACACACGGGTGAAAATGTCCTGAATATCTGACAATAAATCTAATTTCATGACTTTCTCTTTATTAAGTTGTTGGTAAATTCCTGTTGTCTGTGGAACAAAAGGTGACTTCTCCTTGAGTCTGGGGAAAAGCACACACACCAATCACATCTCTCCAAGTTGCGAGTTATTGATTTGTTCTCACTATCTGAGCTGACAAATGTGCCCCCCCCCCCCCACCGCCCGGTCGCCTCCACAAGCTCGCTGCTTTTAAAGTCCAGATCCGCGGCATTCAATAGAGAATCGATCACGCGGAGAGGAATGCCGCGGTGATTAATTGGCTTCTTCACTGATCCGGCCGATTCCTCCGTGCCGTGTGGTCGACCAGTGTGGTGATGGATTCAGCAGCTCTCTTTCATCTGTGTCTATTTCTGTATCTGTCTGTGTGTGTGTGTGTGTGTGTGTGTGGGGTCAGGCGGGAGCCGTGAAGGACTACATTAAGATGATGCTGGAGGCGGAGCAGCTGAAGTTCCTGGTGTTCGCCCACCACCTCACCATGCTGCAGGCCTGCACCGAGGCCGCCGTCGAGGCCAAGGTAACCTCAGGCGCTCCGCAGGCAACTGGAGCGGGTCGAAAGCAACACACACACTTCCACGCACACACACACACACACACACGTGACACTTGACATGTTACCCCAAAACCGATTTTCCGCACGACTCCGATCCAGATAGGTGATGCGGTCACGTCTTTGTGAGGAGTCTCGTCCCCTCGGCTGATTACAGGGACTTATTTATTAATAGATGTATTTATATGCGCGGTGCATTGATTTCTCTGGTTGTTTGTGCCAACTTTATTTATACAGCACCTTTAAAAAACAGAGTTTACAAAGTGCTGAAAAGACGCACTAGACTGCCCCCTACGATGGATAGTGCTAGTCCCGACCGAGGCTAATGAACGGATGACATCGCTGCTTCGTACACAACCACGACCGACTGAATCTCTAAAACCCGAATGTTTTCTCTTTGTTTGCCGTGAAGTGCTTTGTGTTGGGAGAATCGGCTAATCGGATGCCATTGTGGATGATGGCTTTTGCATGTACGGTGGCCTCGAGTGGTCAAACATCTTGATTTTGATGGATGCAAAAACAAAAAAAAACTGCTTCTTCACTGAAAACACAAAACAAAAAGCTTAAATCAAAAAAGGTGTTTTAAAAAGAGCTGGAATTTGTGTTATTCTTGCCCTATCAATCACTTAGAAACGAGAGGGAGCACTGTTCCTTTCTTTTCCAGCTGCAGCGAACCTGTACTGCCCATTACCGGTAAACCTGTAATCACTAAATGTGCAGTATTCATATTTCACCCCTCCTTCCTGGCTAACCAGAGGTAATTGGCCCCATACTTTAGGTTCTATTCTTTCATCCGTCGCCCCGCTGCGTTTATAAGTCAAATCCTCGCCGTATCTGTGATTAACATAGACGGAGCGCTGAGCGCTAAGCTCACAAGCCGGCCTTGTGCGTCAGCGGGGGATGTGCAGCAGGTGTTGGCAGTCAGAAGTTGTTTGCGTCCAACACTTGATACGCTAAATTCAGGTGTGTAGTGCAACTCCAGTGCAATATGTAGATAATTAATTCTATTTTGAAACACAATATGCATTTAGTATCAAGCACCTCTCGAGCAGTCCATCAATCATCTTCATCTAAGATTGTTAATTATTTTTCCTCATTCTTAAAGAAAGTCTTTTTTCTCCCTCTCAGAAAGTAAACTTCCACAACTAACGCGCTTCACAAGTCAACGTGTGTGTGTGTGTGTGTGTGTGTGTGTGTGTCAGAGGTCGGGGAGGTGTTGTCGAACTGTAATGCAGCGGTGTTTCGTGTGATCGCACATCCACATGCGAGGCGCTCTCTCTCCGGTGCGTTCGCACTCGGCAATTAACAGGGACGGAGCTAAAAAAAGCCAACGACAGCCGGCGCGCTGCGTTCAGGAGCGCGACGTTATGCTGTTTTTTACGCTCCGCACCGCTCCCTCCCTTCTCGCCCGTTGCCAACTGGTCTGAGTTGTGAATGTTTTCAGTGTGATGAAACAGCAGGTTTGATTTCAGAGTGTTATTTATTTATTGTGCTAACCTGCTGGGATGCTTAGTTCTCTGCGAGCACATTTATTTTCAACCTTTTATTTTTCTAGGAAAGCTCAAACGAGACCTCTGTGTTCTCTCTCATCTTCATATTCATGCAGGCACAGTAGCATAGCACAGTAGCATAGCACAGTAGCATAGCACAGTAGCATAGCACAGTGCCACTGAGCCGCTCCGCAGGAGCGACGGACCCGAATCAAAAGAGTGCATTAGGAGCTCAGCGATCGTCAAGTTCAGGTTCAACGGACGCTCTCTCTTTGTCTGCCTTTTCCGCCGGCTCGTACATCCGTCATTGAAATACCACCAGAATAGAATGCAGGTTAATGGGGGAAAAAAGCCCCCGTGCCTTTTAATGTTCCAGCACAAATCTGCACTGGCTTTGTTAAATGCGGCCCCTTCGCAAACCGTGTGAACCTTTAGTCAATTCAAAGAAATGTGCAGACAACAGCGCTTTCGCAATCTGCAGATCTGCTGGTGCACTTCCAGCCATTCGGCGCTTCTAGGCCGTCGACTGTACCGCGGGAGTGGGTGGCGTCGTCGTGACGTCACATGTTGGTTCGCGGAATGCCGTTACGAAGCCTCGAGTTTGCCGATTTGGCCGTCGCCATCTTGAATTTTTGCAACCGGTGAACAGAAGTTACCGAATTTGGAATGCGGGGGAGTGACGTAGAGACGCCGTATACGGCTCTGGTAGCTGCAGTAGCCTGTCAATCACTGTGTAGCCCCGCCCCTAAAGCATCCCCTGCTTTATGGTCTGTGTGACTCTAAATGGACCATCATTTACTAAATGAACATCATGCTGTATTGAAGAAGACTTGAAACTAGAGATTGAGACCATAAACTCATGTTTACAATGTTTACTGAGGTAATAAATCAAGAGAGAAGTAGAGTCATTTTCTCATAGACTTCTATACAACCAGAGGAGTCGCCCCCTGGTGGACACTAGAGAGAATGCAGCTTTAAGACACTTCCCCATTAGCGTCAGTCGTCAGAACCGGAGGTTGCCGCCTGTTCTAGGCTGGTGATAAATAACCTATTTGATTTAGTTAGTCTGGCCTTAAAAGTTTTAATTATGTTCAAATTGAAAATGAGAATATGTGACTTTTAAAAGGAGACATAACACAAATGAAAACATATATTAGTGCTGCTTTAAAGCACGTGTTCCATCAGCTGCACAGCTGGCAGCTGTCACCGTCTGGTTCTTGCTCATCTATCATCTTTGAGAGTTTTTTTTATTTTCTCCAAAGAAGTAAACGTTGTGTTGCTGCAGGCCGGTTACATCCGCATCGACGGCAGCGTGCCGTCCTCCGAACGAATCCAGCTGGTCCACAAGTTCCAGAGTGACCCGGAGACGCGGGTGGCCATCCTCAGCATCCAGGCAGCCGGTCAGGTAGTCACTCACACACACACACACACACTCATGACTCAACATCATTCCTTTTTATTTCAGTTGCCAAGAATCTGCTGTTCAAGGATTCACAAATGACTCTGGAATAGTCTTTAAAAAGATTGAATTTGATCATCAGAAACACTTATGAGCACTCGGATGAACTAGTGCTTTACATTTGGTAAAATAAATAGGCTTCTAGGTGCACGTCAGCAATAATGATGACTGCTCTCGGTTGCAGGGAATCCTAATCGAGGTTTGTGCAAGTAGAAATAAATGCCCAAAATGTGTTACGCTCTCGATAATAAACTTGACATTAATTATTCTGGATGAGCAAATGTGTGCACGCGTTCCAATCAAAGGAAGTAGGTGCTCGAAGCTCTCATACGGCAATTAGCTGCTAATATTCTAGTTATTAAAAAGAAAAAAGGATTTCACCAAATTACATTTCATTGGATGTGGGCTGGAGAGCTCCATTTGAGGTGAATGAGGTATTTTTGTTCTAAGTGGGCTCTTATTAGTGTGTGTGTCCGTCCGTCCTCTGCAGGGTTTGACCTTCACCGCCGCGAGCCACGTGGTGTTCGCCGAGCTCTACTGGAACCCCGGCCAAATCAAGCAGGCGGAGGATCGGGCCCACCGCATCGGACAGACGGCCTCGGTCAACGTGCACTACCTCATCGCCAAGGGCACCTTCGACACCGTCATGTGGGCCATGCTCAACAGGAAGGTGCTGTGGGTGCCGTCGTGTGGGGGGGGGGGGGCTTTGGGCTCAGCCTTAGTTTCGTCACCACACATTCCACCGATGAAGCAATCCTTGCTGTGAATGATGCATCGCTGGAAACTCTGCATTGTCTCTGCAGGAAACGGTGACCGGCAGCACCCTGAACGGCAGGAAGGGCTACCTGAAGGCCGACGAGGGCGACCGGGACAAGTGGGAGTTCCTCAACTTCGCCGACGCGTGGACGCCGAGCAGCATGGTGCTGCCGGTGGAGGGGAACACGGCAGATGCCAAAGACGACGTGTTCTTCACTCACGTGAGTCAGCCCCCCCCCCTCTAGTCTTTCCTTTATCGAGTCTGTATGTTCAATATCTATGGAAGCGTTCTTATGAGGAGGCAGAAAGTTTAATATTTTGGTTGCCGTTTGAGGAGAAAGACAAGCCGTGTCTTCACTCCACAGATTGTGAATAATCGCACGCTTACAAAATATTACAGTTTTGGAAACTTAAGACGCAGTGTGGAGCGGAGTGATCGCCGTCATGTTCGGGAATCGCTGTGCAGCCGCTTCAAGGTTGTTTTTTAAATAGATGGAGTAGCGTGCAGTAATCAGGAAAGAACATGAGAGCTCGTCTAAATTTAAATAATAATGAATATGTCTGAGGTTTGGGAGAATTCAAGCCCATTACCTCAAACACCTTCTCTAGAAAAAAAGTCCAATCACCACATCAATCAACACGTATTATATTTAACATGATCAACAAGTTAATCGCTGCCAGTCGGAGCAGTCACGAGTCTCAGGGCCTGTGTCAGCGTGGCAGGAGACGCTCCATCTGTGCTTTCTCTCATAGAAACTCGCTAATGTGCAGTGGATTTCAGAGGGATTTCGGCCGATTGAAACAGCTGTGCAAAACATGTGATCCATATTTCATCATCAGGCCTTTCTCATTATTATGTCCCGAGTAACCAAAGACTTTGTAGCATCAGCAAAAGTTGCTTTGTATTTTTGTCAGAAGGGGAAATGAATGTCATTGTTACTCGCGTCTTCTTTCTTTCTCTCAGTTTGAGAAAGAGAAGCAGCACGACATCCGTTCCTTCTTCTCGCCGGGCGGCGGCAAGGAGAGGAAGAGGAAGAGAAGGGAAGATGAGGAAACCTCTCCCTCTGTCTCCTCAGAGAGTGGGACAAACTCTGAAAAGAGAGAGGAGAGAGGTGAAGAGTCCCGGTCCCAGACCTCGCTCTCATCCGACCAGGACTTCTCCCCGCAGCTGAAGAGGCTCCGGACGCCGCGGCCCGGCCAGGGCCCCGCGTCTCGGTGCGGCGGGAAGCGGAGGTCGGCGGCTGCGGGGATCGGCTCCGGCGGCCCCGCCCCCTCCCCCTCCATGGCCCCGCGGAGGCTGTCGGAGCCCCGCCCTCCCGCTGAGAAGTGGAGCTGCGGGGCCTGCACCTACTCCAACAGCAGCCTGCTGCCGTACTGCGAGATGTGCGAGTTCCCGCACTCTCCCTCCGGCGTCCGCTCAGGTAGGATTACCACCCAATTATTACCAAACCTAATGTCAAACCCGATTCCATCAAGGACGGGGGGAAAAAACAACAACGACATTTCCATCATCTCTGCACCTGATGCTGAAATCCAGTCATCTCTTTATTTCCCTCCCTGTCAATATCAATCGCACCAGTCTGTTGACATAATACTTTTGAACAGCATTACAGATTTCACCAGATGGAGACGCGTGATAGCGAAAGATGGAGGCAGGCTTGCCAGAGTCTGAAATAGCTCTCTCTTTCTCTCTCTCTCTATTTTTCTCTCGCTCTCTCGCTCTCTCTCTGCAATGACAAGGACTCAGTGTAATTCTCACCTGTCAAGCTGAGGGAGAGGCAGAGAGAACAGACGCCCACTATTGCTGCAAACGTCTCGCACAAAGTTGGGAAAAGTTGAGCCGGCTGTAGCTGATATCTCTGACAGCCTATGATTGTATCCTGCAAAGGAGAGTGTGGGGGGGGGGGGGGGGGGGGGGGTTCGTTCGTTATGACCTGGCATGTCTGAGGTGCCGTCCTAAAATACAATGCCATTTCAGCAGCGGTGATATTCAAGCGTCGCTAATTTTGCGGCGGTATTGATAGCGGAGCGCCTGCGAGTTAAAGTCAGCCAAAACCCATAATTCCAAGCACTCGGATCAATCTTTGCTCTTCATCGGATTCTGACACAGCCTCCCACTGAAAATCAAGTGGGGGAAGAAACAAACTAAATTAAAAAAATCAAAACACCAGCAGTTGGCGAAGATGATTCATCCAACAAAACAGCCGTGCCAGGCTGGGACGGTGTGTACGAGAGGAAATGAGGGGCTTTGTTTGACGCTCTTTGTTGGCTTCATAAGTACACTACATCATGTCCATACACTTAATGACATCACGTCTCATAACCTAAAGCATTTTGCACTTGAAGTTTTATCATTATTCTAATGCTGTGTGTTTTAAGTCAGGCTAGCTGCTTCCCCCCGTTTCCACTCTGTGTGCTAAGCTAAGCTAATCAGCATTGCCGGCAATGCAGACAGGAGAGCGATTTTCTCTCAGCAAAAGAAACGGAACTATTCCGTTTTACAACAGTTAAAAGCTGCTGAGGTAATTAACAGCAATTAACAATTGCACTGTAAATAGATTCAAGGTATCGGAATGCAAAGATACGTGACTAAATGACCTCGGCCCACTTGACGTGGGTCTGCAGTGCTGCAGCCGCATCGTCTCCTTTCCATTCATAAAGGATTCAGTGTACCGTAAACACATGCACGGTACATACGCGTTACCCAACGTTCAATTTCTCACCAGTGCGCTTTAATGACTCAAGTGTCATTATGCAAATCCAGGATCTATATTTAGTGTAAGGGTAAATATTGGCTCTGCTGAGGGTTCGTTTACAGCTCAGTCCAGTGGAAGTGAGGACGGTGCACTCAACAGTTCAAACTAAGCCTCGGCCTCAGAGCGTCACCGGGAAAAAGAAACACACCCACGCGCTCGCCCACACACACACACATTTTTTAACAGTGTTAAAAAATGTCATTCTCAGCAGACGCTCGATAACTATTCAGCAATCACGCTCTCTTCTTTGTCACAAACGCCACTCTGCATTCACAGCAGCGGGGGCCGTGTCAGCTCGCGAGACGGGGAATTTAACAACCTGCTAAATTTGTAAATGACAGTGTGGCGCGAAGTAACAACGGTATTTATGGAGATATCTCTCAACTTGGCACCGCAGTCCTCAGCGCGTGGCAATGTAAGAAAATAATCAGCTCCGGGGCGCAACATGAGAGATGTTATCCCTTCAAGAGCGACAGTTTCTCACAATGACGGGAAGGAAAGTTGTGTCACCGGCATTAAGACGCGTTGCCGAGAATCACAGCCGCATGGTGCACGGACTGGGGTCGCATTCAAAGTAAAGGAACAGAAGAAGTGGCCTTCACTTGTCTGTGGATTTGAGCAGCATGGCAAAAACACAACAACACAGCAGCTGTAGAGGAAGAACAAGTCAGCATGCAGAGGGATGTTAGTCTGTTGCACCATGAGGCGCTTGTACCAGAATGAGATGCAGGAAATGAGAGCGATTTCTAGGATGGAAAGTTTTGAAGCTTGATGGCAGGTCTGAAGCTGGCTACCAAATGTCAAAGTGACAAATTCAAGCCCCTTTCCCTTAGCTAACGTTGCTACGCATGCTAAACGTTTCCGTCCAGGAACTGCACATGCGGTGATAATGGCGGTAGATTTGCCGCTCAAAATTCATACAAGTTTTTGGTATCAATGGGTTTCCAATTTCACACCGAAGTAAAGCAAAGCAGCTTCTCTCTTTCCAGCTGAAGCTAGCTAGCGTTAGCTTATTAACATTAAATCCGTGAGTTATTTGAAATGTTCCTAAAAGTCATTTTAAGTGTCCCAGTTCTGAAATATGCACCTGACAGCCCCATAAATGATGTCATGCTAAAAGACTTAAGCTAAAGCTACATGTTCCAGGCAAAACTCAGCATTATCTCCAGTTGATTAAACCCGTAGAAGATGTCTTATAGAAGCAGTTTTGTTCTTTCTCTGAGGTTGGCGACTAACCCTACGATATCTTTGGCTACAGGTTTGACCGGAATAGCTGTTAGCAGTTAGTGCTAACTCTCCTATCCCAAAAAAAGCAAGCTAACGTTAGCCTAAGCTTTGATGAAGTAATTTGGTCCCCATGTAGTGCATGTTCCAGTCCTGAACAGGTATTTTTCTAATGTAGTTAGCCTTAGCCTTGCTAGGTTGCTAATGTAGTTAGCCGGGCATGCTAACATCTAACATAGCTTACGTTTGAGCAGGTGAACACACCGTTTAATCCATTCCTTATACCTTTGCTCTTGTGTTTTTGTCTTTTTGACACCTTCCTCCAAACCCTTGTTATATATGGAGTATAGCTCTTACTTCAGCTGCTTGAACACCACTTTGGCATGTTGAGAAATCCTTGACAGGCCCGCCGTGCCCACGGTTGCTAAGCTAGGATTAAACAATTGCTGTTCCGTGGAGGGGTTTTAGCGAATGGTTAAGTTATGAAATCGAAATTATTTTTAATTTTGGAGACATCTTTGTTGGGAAGCTTATAAAGTCCAAGTCTTCGTCATCTGAAGGTGTTGGCACTCTATTACCTGTGCGGCAGGGAGGGTAACTTACCAAATTACAACAGCCTTCATTAATTGGACACAAATTGAATCACTGTTGTGCCACATCCCCGAGTAATCAAGAACCGTTTTTTAATCAAACTGTCATGCATTATAAGCTCCTTTTATGTGACGGGGTCGGACATCTCGGGTGGGCTTTGTTGAGAACGCTCTCCCGAAGTGTATTTTAGCGCCAGTAAACGCCGAGCCAGCTCCGGCTCAACCGCGCGCTCTCAGGTTGAATCAGCGGTGTTGAGCTCCCTGTGTTTGCAGCTTTTCTTCAGGGCAGGAGAGCGTGGGCGGCGGTTCAAATCCTTCAGCTCCTTTTTTTTTTCACCAGCAGACCAGCAATTTGTCTGGCGGCACCTGCCGTGAGAGAGTATACAGGGAGAGGGCAATTTGGTTATCTCCCGGCTCTCGGCTAGCACTCTGTCGACGTCCAGATTTTTTATTTTCTGGCCAATTTTTAGCATTTAACAACAAATGTTTCATGTGAGGACAAAGCACTCTCCTCTTCTTGTGCCACAGGCTGCAGCTGCTTCACTCCCTGCAGGCTGCAATAAAAGACGTGTGATTATTTCCCTCATAAGCTCACGACCGGCCCACACGTAGGGTTCGTGTGTCGTAGTATGTTAGTGCGCCGGGAATCGAGACTCAATTCCGGAACCTAATCAACCCACTACAGAAACAAATGGGGCCCTGATTGGAGGGGGGGGGGGACAAGGGGGCTGACTGGTAAAGTCGCGGCACGGCCCTGTAGGATTTCCCCCCCGTTAACGTCTTCCTCGGCGGGGACAACACAAATTGAGCCGTCTCTCCGTGGTCTCGCTCGGCTTGTTAGCGACGGGAGGGGGGGGGGCAGCTGCGGGGCCAGGAACCCTGGAGACCAGGATGACATTTGTGGGGAGCATACTAGAGGCTGGCCTTTTGAGGAAACAAGCCACGGAGAGGCAGGATCACTAATTAGCCCTCTGCGTCGCAGAGTCTCACAACTTACTGTCTTGTTAGATTTCACACCTCAAGTTCAACAAATACTGTAAGAGGATGTGATTTATATTTAACTAGGAAAGTTGGGGAGAGAGAAAAAAACTCTGTAAGAAGTTCTGTTCAGACTGAAAGTGACATTTACATTCGGTTATAGATAATTGTCTTCATGCCTTTAGCAGCCGATCTGTCCGTAAGCTTTACCTTGAAAATAGTACTCGTACTCGTGAACCCTCCGTTTGTGCCTCAGAACGCCGCTTACATTTGAAATAATATGCAGTCTATGAATGGCAACGGCATAATCCTTGCATCCATTAACATTTTTGTGGCTTAGATTTCTGCCTGACCTTCACAGAATTCTAACAGTCGGTGTGAATGAAAATCACCCGAAATGGTCCGACAGCAGAACGAGCTCGCTAGCCGGTCCGCAAGGTGCCGTGGGCTGATTTCTTCTTTTTTATAGCCGGAGCTGCGATTGGCGCTCCGCCACCATCAGCTGTTTGAACGCCTGCTCAGCTGGAGCGCCACCACAGATGCAGCGATCGACAATTATTTTTGTTTAGGTTTAATTGCACATGATGCAGGCGGGCAATTAACAAAACAATGTGACACAAATGTAATTTATTCTCACGGCAAATTACGTTGACTGTTTGATCTGAAGAGCTGGTGGAGGGAGGGGGGGGGGGCGTGTGTGTGTGTGTGGCAGGTGTTTGATCTGCAGCCCTCTGCTTCACTGCCAACGTGCTGCTGAGCAATGCACAGTTGTATGCGTTTAGACATTCCACTACACCCCTTGCCCACGTGTATCTGTTTTTTTTCACGATCGCATCTTCTAACGTCGTCAGTAGAGGACTTATGATGGCTAATAACACCACTAATGAGCCATATTGAGTTCTGCTTTCATGTCAGCAGTCATCTTGTCACACTCTTCAGATGATGGATGTCTCGCCAGGGAATGAAACTCCTCAAAGTCTGATTACTGTGTGCGGCTCGGCCAATAAAGTCATCTTCATCTCTCTCTCTCTCCCTCCCTCCCTCCCTATCTCCCTCCCTCCCTCCCTCTCTTTGTTCTGGCTCAGAGCCACCCGGGCCCCAGCAACCGCCCGCGACCCAACGCGGCCAGGCGTGCGTCGTCCTCTCCGGCTCCGACAGAGAGCCGGAGCCGGAGCTCAGCCGGGGAAAAGGCCTGAGTCCAAAACCGCGCCAAGACAAACAGGAGGAGGAGGAGGAGGAGGAGGAGGAGGAGGAGGAGGAGCAGGGCAAACAGAAACTGGGAGAAGCAGAGGAGGACAAGCAGCAGCTCAAAGGTAAACAATCAGAGAGAGCGAGGCGACCATGTCTCCCCCCACACACACACACAGAGTAATCCCACCTGCAATCTTCTCCTTTTCATATCTAGGGAAATTGGCTGGTGCCGCATTGTCACCTGCCATATAATCCTGTTTAATATCGTCACTTCAGACCAATAAGGGACTAGATCTCATTCCATATGGGGCTGGCCATTATTATTCTTACTATTATTAGTATCTAGTTGGGGTTATTGCCTATTTCTGCACTCAGGAAGCTACAGGAGACATTGAGTAAAACTTCACTTATCTCCGGAGTGCAGCTTGTTGAGGAGACCTGCTCGACGTACACACGAGGGTTTCAGGTTCAATCGCCGTCCAGTAGGGCAACTGATGAGCTTCTGATTGGCTGTTTCTTTTTTTAATAAAGTGGACTGAGGTCTAATTACATAAAAGGTACAAGTCCCCCCCCCTGACACCAGCTTATCCTTGAAACACAACCTGCTTTCCCCGTCCACTCTGGTTACACGTGTACATGTCTGCAAGTCTCCGAGGGATGTGAAGAAACAAATTCCCAATTACATAGTGTGTAATATTGCAAATTAAGACCTTTGTGTTCAAGTAGTTGCGTCTCAAAGGGATACGCAAAGCAATAAATTGCGCTAATTACAAAGAACTAATTACACAGTGTGCAATATGAAGAAGAAAAAATTGCCAGACTAGCAGAGTCTAAGAAAAGCCTGTGACCTGGGTGTTGCCTCTGAAAGCGTGCGGGCATATTGGGTCAGAGTTACCGAAGGATGAAACTGAGCTGATGGCAGTTCAGGACTATTTTTTCTTTTAAAGCCTCTTTGTAGAATACGTAACATCGGAAGGAATATTGCACAAGCCATTTAACAGGCACGCTATCAACCCCTATTAGCCTTTAACATCCCAAGATCTGTGTGTAACAACTTGACCGATTCCTTTCCTTTCAGAGCCTCTCACACACACACACACACACACACCCTGACATCTATTAGTGGCCAGAGATTGTCGAGTGGTTAATTTCCCATCTCTGTGGCTACCTGTGCCAACCCACCCGCCCTACTCACAGGCAAAGAAATACTAAATGTGAGCGAAAGGCTACGCTTTCTTTCTTTTTTTAAACCCCTATTTAGACCGACTCTAGGGGAGAGATAAAAGCTTCACTGTCGATCAGAAACGGCAGCACTAAAGAGACACTGCTGGATGCCAACTTGGCCCCCCACCTCCCTTTAGACACGTTATTTTCCCTGGAGACAACTAATATCTGTCTCTCTGCCTCTGCCTGTCATGTTCGGTTTCTAGCTAGCTAGATGCCTGTCTAATTCTGTCGTCCATTTTTCTGAGTACGTAACTAGCTAACTCTCTAGCTAGCTAGCTGTTTTCTGGTCTATGTAGCTATCTGTCGATCATGCTCTCGTCTTTTTCTGTGTATATAACTAGCTAGCTGTCTGTCGTCTATTTTTCTGTCTTTTGTAGCTACCTTAGCTATATGTCTATCTGTCTAGCTATAGCTAACTAGCTTGATAGATAAATAGCTATGGGTCTGTCTTTGTGTCTATACAGCTAACTTTATCTGTCTAGCTATCTGTTGTCTATATAGATAGACATTTAGCTAGCTAGCTGTTGTAGCTACTTTAGCTATACAGGACTGTCTCAGAAAATTAGAATATTGTGATAATCCCCATACGTGTGATTTAGTTTACTGAACCAAGCTGAGTGTTTTTCAAGGCTCAGGAAACCCTTGCAGGTGTTTCGAGTTAATTAGACGATTCAAGTGATTAGTTGAATACCCTACTAGTATACTTTTTCATGATATTCTAATATTTAGAGATAGGATATTTGAGTTTTCTTAAGCTGTAAGCCATAATCAGCAATATTAAAAGAATAAAAGGCTTGCAATATTTCAGTTGATTTGTAATGAATCCAGAATGCATGACATTTTTGTTTTTTTAATTGCATTACACAAAATAAAGAACTTTATCACAATATTCTAATTTTCTGAGACAGTCCTGTATGTCTATTGTTTTGTCGTCTCTTTTCCTGTCTGTTTAGCTGTAGCTACCTAGCTAGATAGATAATTAGCTATGTTTAGTTTTCTGTCTATATAACTAACTTTATCTATCTTATCTAGCTATCTGTTGATTTATTTCTGTTCTCTGTATAGGTAGACAGACGGCTAGCTATCAATCTATCTGTCGTCTTTTTATCTGTCTATATCTGTCTAGCTAGATACTATATCTGTCTAACTTTCTGTCCATTCCATCTATCTATCTATGCAGCTGTCTATCTGTCTGTCTGTTGTCTATCTGTCTGCCTGCCTGCATATCTGTCTCTGTCCATCCATCCTGTTGATGGTTAGTCCGTTTGTTCGTTGCATACCTTTGCCACTGTGTCTCAGGCAGCGTGGGTTTAGTGCGAAACACAGCGGTTGTCTAATAAAAGTGACCTATGGGGTCAGAAGCGGCGCCTAATGATTTTCCTCTACCTGCCCGTGGTTTTAGAAGGCAAACCGCAGAGCTGTCGGCCGCCCCCACCTCTTGATTGCTCTGAGATTACTTTCCTCACAGCACAGACAGGCAATCACTCCTCCTCTACCTCTCCTTACTGTCTGTCTCTTCATCTATCTGCATGACCCAAACATTCCAACATGGGTACAAGTTTTTTTTCCTTTAATGTTAGTTAAAACGTTGCAGCAGCATCAGCTGCACCAAATCTCTTCACACTTGAAGTGTGCAGTTGGAAATGTTTTATTTTTCCCCCCCCGATCCTGCAGAAGATGAGATGACTCAGTCCAATTAGGCATTGTTTTCTTTTTCTCGCAGTAAAATAAGAGATAAATCCCTTGGGGTGTTTTGAAGGCACTGTTCATACTGTGTAAGTGACAGTCTAATAAGACGGCTTTGTAAGATGAATTGCCCCCATCGTTTAAATGGCCCACTTAATGCAGCTGGCGCGTTCCCCCCACTGCAAACAAGGGAAGGGGGGAGAAAAACCTGCTTACAACAAATATAGGGTGCACATTGCAGAGCTGCTAGGTTTCATTACAGATGTAGAAGGACAGATAGATGGGATTTTGTAAAACGCTAGTGTCCTGCAAAATGCTTCTGCGTGGCCCATTCCAGCTGAATCCGGGATGAGATCAGAACAGCGTGTACCAGACCCAGGGAAATTGCACCTATGAGGGCGGCAAACATAAAATTGAAAAATATGGACATTGTACGGGATAGGTCAAGGAGAGGAAATGAGTTAACGTGATGATATCACCTTTTTAAACAAAAAGTTTTAGCATCAAACTGCAACGCAAATTTTAGGCAAACCAGCGGCAGGAGTGTAACTTCGGTAAATTCTCAATTCAAAGCGGACGTCTCAAATAATAGCCATCTGTGCAGGAAGTAGAGTTTCAATGAAGGTGGATCATAAGAGTAGTAGTGGTGCGTGTTAGATGATAGTAGTGCTGTGAAATATAGTTGATGCTGAATATATCAACACAGCAGGTAAAACAGAAATAAAATGTAAGACTGTAAACTAAAGGCCTGATGCTATGGAAGCCCGAGAGGAACATTATTGTTTTTCAGCTCAAGTTTAAGATTATTTCCATGTATGTATTTTGCATACACCCTTATTAACACCTTATTTTGACAGAACGTAGTGTATCCTTCATCTATTTCAACCAATCAGCACTGTCTTGGTACCCATATGTTCTTCTGTCACTCAACCCTCCTGAAGCTGCTTCTGTCCCGTGACCACCAGGTACATGGTGGCGCCTGTTCAATGAAAAACTCTTGTGTCACAGACCCCCCCCCCCCCATTAGCACGCCGAACGGACACGCGCCCACATTCTCGCGGGCCCGGCAGACAACTGGCCACGTGAAGTGATTTAAGGCAAGTATTATCAGAGTGTTATAGGTCATTGTCTAAATGAAGCGTGGTCGTGCAGCGGCGCTCTCATTTCCCACCGGCTGACCTTTTCTTGCTAGATGCTGGCAGGATGAGCGAGCTACATGGCCGACATTAATGACCCTCCCTCTCTGCGACCGTCACTTTATCACTCGCTCTCCGTCTCTCCTCCCTCCCTCGCTGCGTTTCCACCTTGCTGTTTGACATATTCCTGAGAGACAAACGTGAGGAGTAAATTGGCGTGTTTCTGTCAAAGAAGCGGGCTTTCACAGAACATTAAAGGCGCAGCTCGGCACGCCGGGAAAAATAGCCTTATTTGCTTAAGGTCTGAAAAACTGAACCCGGCGCCTGTGTGTTGGACCAAACGTCAAACCAGGGGGAGGTGTTGTAGAGCACAAATGAAGCGTGATTCCACAAATGCACGGCTCATTCTGTCACCTGATAGTTATTCAGAAACTGACGCTAAGACCAGTAACCAGCGTGAGCTGAGAGTGTTTCTATCTTTACTCCATGCTCCTTTCTGTCCACTGTTGACAATGAGGCACATTCAAGATGATTGAAACTCACTAGCTTTAAAAAAAACAAGTGTAATTGAAGATAACTCTTATATTTTTCTATATTCATCCTCCAGCCGTTCGAAACAATCTGCTGCTTTCAAACATACAAAGAGAAATGTTTCGACCTCCACGTGTAGGTTGGTTGTTACATCAACCGGTGATGGCAAGAAGCAAAGTCGACTTCCATTCCTATTTATATGAAAATGTCAAAGATAATGACTCAACTGTTTTCATTTCCCATTCTATAATCAAGTGTTTGAAAGCAATAAAGCTAAATATCGGGTGGTATGCGTACACATTTTAATGATGCGCTACAAATGTCATATCTTCTCAATATTGTGCTCCGTGTAATAAATGTGGAAAAGCTGCCGGAGTTTAATGCGGCTGCGAGTCATTGCATCACCAGAGGAGCAAACAGAGGCACCAATAAAGCTGTGAGAGCCAATAATGAGCCAATAATATATACTCAGTGAGATATTAACCGGCCTCCTTCCTTCCTCTCTGCCCGCAGACCGGAGAGCTGCTGCGTCTCCGTCCTCCGATGCTGACGACGACGACGCCAGCGGCGCCGGCCCCGCCTACCCGGGCCTGCAGTTCTGCGCCAGCCAGTATACGGACCGGATATATCTGTACGCCAAGGTACCGCATCGACCCGTTTGATTGTGCATGTTGGATAACGGTTAGACTCGGATGTCTGGTTGCATAGAAGTCTATGAGAAAATGACTCTACTTCTCTCTTGATTTATTACCTCAGTAAACATTGTAAACATGAGTTTATGGTCTCAATCTCTAGTTTCAAGTCTTCTTCAACACAGCATGATGTTCATTTAGTAAATGATGCTTTAGGGCGGGGCTACACAGTGATTGGTCGCTACCAAGGCGTTCTTACAGCTTACAGTTGTTCTTACAGTATCAACATCCTTCACTTTTCCTTTAGTAAACCACATTCTTGCCTGAGGAGAGGACCAGTGTAAAGGAACAACTAGTGTGCAGTATTTGAATCCGGGCCAAAGAAAAGAGAATACCACATGAAGAAAACAAATATCTACACACATTTTATTGCTGCGAGGCCTGAAACGAATGGGGGAAGAAGTGTTAACGGAGCGTTTCTGAAAGCCACTTACACAACAACAAACATATTGGATTTCGTCTGTAAAGCCACTCTACGTGATATTTATTCTTCTCTCAGGTCAAGTGTGGCCACATTCACCAAATCCGTCCTCAGTCTACAAACTCAAGTCGCCGTTGGTGGTGAACACGACGCGCTCGCACTAAGTGATGAATTCAAAAGCAGCTGCATTTAATTTGTTCTTCCATTCAGAGAAAGCCGGATGTGGTAATGATGCTCCTCTTCTCTGAAATCATGACCATTTCAAACTGATATTCGTGCAGCCATTTGAAGCTGCTAACTCTCTTTTCACTTGTTAAATGACAGTCGGAAGCCTCTGATGCAATGGTGTTTATGTCGGGTCTCAAGGCAGCAAGAATAAGTCAAACTGAAAGGGCATGTACCCACTCGATGTTTAGCTCCTCGCCAGCTTGTTCCTGTCATATTCAACTAAACCGTGAACAAAGCAGCAATTCTTTTATTTTTTTGGGAGTGGGAGGTCTCGCTGAGCTCAAGATCTCTTTAGATAGAGCTGCAAAACAACAATACGCCGGTTGAAAAAGACGGGGGACGTGCAGTTCCGTCACGCGTCGCCAATTAGCAAACGGGACAGATGTGAGGAGATAGTCGCGGGCAGCATTAAGAAGGTCGGAGTTTAAGAATGAAGGTAATGGTGATTTGCAAGAGCTCAAATTGGTCCGGTTACAAGCCGCACTTTGATGGACTTGAAAAGCATGCTCCGTCGTGTCATTATAGGTTCATGAAATAACCGAATATAACCTTGATGCTTGATATTAACCCTGACTGCCTCCTGTCTGTTACCAGAGGAACGAGAGCTCTCCCAATCCATTCATGTTCTTTTATTTAGATACATTTAAAGGCACAGTCCACCAATTTTGCATATCGAGTTCAGTTTACTTGCAACGGGAAGTAGTACTCAAGCCTGTGACCGTGGCTCCGTAGTACATTTTGAGAGTGTGGAGGAGCTTTGGTCAAGTCTGAGAAAATAACCCCGATGACGTCATAGTGATGTCATCAGGGTGGCATTGGCTTGAAGACATTTTTTAAACAGAAAGCCTTCATTACAACGTGGGGATGACAGACATGGACGTTTACCAAGGAGAGAGGGTCTCGTTGCATTATGGGAGATGTAGGATAAAGTGTTGTTTTTGAGCCTGACCCATCCACCTTTTGTTTCCCAGCAACAACGAAGTGTTCCTTTTAATTTATGACCGGTGATTTCACTATTAAGAATGCAAATAACATTAATGTAACTTATTACAGTGCATTATCACGAAAGAAAAAATATGCGGGCTGCGTTGCATAAGCTGGAGACTAAAAGTCTCTATATATATATATATATATATATATATATATATATATATATATATCTTGGCCTCTGCGGCATTGATTTTTTAAATGTATTTTGCACATCTCCCAACTTTATGGAAGCGTAGTGTAGCACTAAATCACTAGAGTGCCCCTTTAATATTATGTTCTCTGTGTTTTTGACATACCGAACGGTGTGAAATAAATGGATGCAAACATTGCTCAAAACATAAAAAACAATTGAACATCTTGCTGCTCTGTTCAAAAAGCAATGAGCAACAGCAACACTGGCAGCAGTGACGGAGCGCCGCACGCCGCTCATAAATCTGTAGATAAACCCCTAACGAGCTCCATCGGTCGGCCCATTTTGAAAGAGCTGACCGAGAGAGAGCAACGACGGCACCGAGCCAGAGAGGGAAGCGGAGACGGTTTGTACCTACAGCAACCAATCATCTTATGTTCTAAACAAACTGCAGGCGGCCTCTCGGCTTCTGTGATAAGACTCCTGCTATTTCATTCAGATAATCAAGTAAAATGTCCTTTCAGGGGCTTTTTTCGTTGACGTTTGTGGTGCTCCTGCACTCTAGACTAAGACAAACTACAGTTTAGCCCCATTCTGACTCTGAATACGCTGCCGTGCATTCTTAGCACTCGTCTTGAGTGCCACTTCGTCGACAGACCTCTGTATTGATCGGATTGTGATACTTACCGCCCTTTTGTTTCATTCATGAGGCTTCAGATTCCTTCCTAACGCGGATAAGAGACAAGAGGGTTTTACATAGAGAGGACCGAATAGCTGAACTGAATCACCAATAGAATATTACCCTGGCGGCAGTAGAAGTGGCCGCGTACGCGTGGCTGAGACGATAAGCCGCGGAGATAAATGTCCCCCGCTGTCGTTTAAATGATAAACTGTAGGAATTCTGGCTGGAAAGCTGTCACATCGGGATAATCCTGGACCAGGCAAAGAAGTCTCACAGGGGGCCGCTCAGTGCACAATCAGAGGAAGATTTGTCACCGCGGGTTTCGAATGAGAAATATTGAGAGTATTTGGAGTTTTATGTCCATTTCCTGCACATCAGACTGTTGCTTTAGTCAAGGAGTCACTGGGTGGTTTATGACCACACCAGGCGTAGCTGAAGGGCGGGGTTCATGACGTCATTATGTTGCGCTGAACTTATTTTGCCATGACACTGAAATACTCATCTACTAGCATCTACAACAAATATTTGGAGATAAACATCAGGGGTTAAACTGCAACAATTATAGTTATAGGATAATATCCCAAAAAGGAAACTTCTGTTAGCTCAGACTGCACATTGCTATTAGCATCTAGCGGTCTCGTCTGAGCCCTGGATTTGAATACGCTGGTGATAGTTTTTGTGTCTAGTGTTGGGTTTGTTTCGACGTTAAACCACAGGAAGTCCACGCTAACCGTACACATTTACAGATTAAGGGCGTTTATATGCGCTCAACTTGCAAACAACAGAAAATTCCTACATGCTAACGTCACTCCCTTTTTTTAAATGCTAACGTTATACGTGTGAAGGTGTGCTTCTAAACCGTGCCACCTGGCGATGGTCTGGGACAAACTCAGTTAATTTCTCACTACCTGCAGGAGCTAACTGCGTGTAGCCTCGTTAGCATTATTTATGCTAGCAGCCTCCTTTTCTCGCTTGAATTCATATATGTAGCTAGCTTGAGCTTGCAGATGTCTTTAAATGAGAGCTGTGCAGTAAGAAATGCGACATTGAACTTCTAAAAAAGGAATTTTTTTAAGAATTATTATTTCTGCCAGTTCCGGTATCCTGTCGTATTTGTCCCAAACATGAGATGAAATGAGTTTGACTCATTATAACCCAATGAAATATTAAATAGTGATCGATTATTTGTCAATGGGGAGGATAGTGCCCCTGTTTTCTCTCATCTAGAAAGGCTCTAATTCCTGCTTCATGCTGCAACAGCACAACCCGCTCCGCCGCTCCCCTGAGTCTCCATGATATTTATTTAGCCATAATCCAAATAAACACGTGGGCCTCTGTGCACCGAGGGTACGGCACAGAAAGAAAAAAAAACGTCCTAATGTTGATTTGTATCTTTCAAATCCCTGAGTCGGCTGCCGGCAGGTATTAACCTTTAAACTTAATCTTTTCTCCTGCTTGTCCTCTCTCCGTCCGTGGCTGAAGTGGCTGAAGTGGCTCTTAGCCGGAATCCATATTGCAGCTTTTACCTAAATTCTCTGCTCGGCCTCTTTCTTGTCCCCGATGTTTGGCACAGTCGCTGTCACCCGAGTGAAGTTAACACCGAGTATAAGTGGCTTCTCAGCCTTCAAATTGACAGTAGTTAGTGCTAATGAAGCAGCAATAAGCTGGAACATTTTCTTTATTATTATTTTGCAGATACCTCCGAGCTGCGGCGGCGTGATTACCCATAATCACAGCAAGGTGCATTCTTGTGGGTTTATGCCGTTTTCTTTATACTCTTCACAAAACCCTCATTATTTGTTTGCTACTAATGCATGCATACTGTCACAGGAGAAGCATTATCTTCAAAGTGTACATATATTAGAATAAAAGACAAGTGAGATCACTAACGAGCTCCTCGGTTACCACAGAAAATACCATGGCAACCAAGACAGATTACAGAACTTGGATGTAATTGTATATAAGTTCTGCAGGTTAGTCATTAGGAATGGGATCGCTCGGCTGGAAATACCTGAAGTGTAATACAAGGTGAGGTGCCGAACACAATGTAACTAATTAAACGCTATAAACCTGGTTCCTTGGCTCTTAATTATAGAGTGACGGCTTTGGTGCTGTGATTTAGTTTAGTTTATTTCCGAAATGACTACTTCCTTTGTACTTTTTCTTTCTTTCTTTCTGTTCTCAGGAGTGTGTAAGGCTTTAACAATCGAGGCTCCCATTTCTCAATAGCGACAGTGTGTTATTACCCGCAACCTGTTCCACACATTTCATTCTCACGCGTTCCAGATGTGCATTAGGGAACGAGACCCATGGGGGAATTCACAAAGAATGGATTGCGGCCGCTGTAGAGCCATGAATTGCGCGTCATTTGCAACCACTATCTGCCGCGTCTCAAGGTCTGATTTACGAAAGATTTTGCGCTAATGATATTAAAGTGCAAACACGCTCATAAAATCGTGCAATTTGTACTTTTTTAGTGGAGTGAGAGGGAAGACATTTGTTTAAACTGTCATTGCATCCTGCCTCTTGTCAGACTTTGTCTTGTTTGTGCAGGTTAAGCTTTTTGTGAATTGGACCCTGAGAGTCAAACATGCTAGTGCTTTGAGCTGCATGCTAACGTCAGTGTGCTAACATGCTCTCAATGCAAAATGCTAACATGCTGACTGAAGCTTAGCAGGTGTAACGTTAACCGCGTTCGTTCGCCATCTTAGTTTTGAATGTTAGCATGCTAACATTTGCTAATTGCTACTAAACACAAGTACTGCTGAGGCCGATGGGAAGGTCATAAGTATTACAGGTTGGTGGCATAGACTTTATATAAGAAGTGGACGTAGTCTTTGTGACGTCACACATTGGTTTGTGGACTGCCGTTATGAAGCCTTGAGTTCGTCGATTTTCGCCGTCGCCATCTTGGGTTGCGGCCGTCGCCATGTGTTTTTTTTAACCATATTTGGAATATGGATGAGTGACGTAGAGACGCAGTCTACGGCTCAGGTAGCAGCAGAGACCTGTCAATCACAGCTGCCCGCCCTAAAGCATCCTCTGCTTTATGGTCTGTTTGACTCTAAATGGACCATCATGTACTAAATGAACATCATGCTGTATTGAAGAAGACTTGAAACTAGAGATTGAGACCATAAACTCATGTTTACAATGTTTACTGAGGTAATAAATCAAGAGAGAAGTAGAGTCATTTTCTCATAGACTTCTATACAACCAGAGGAGTCGCCCCCTGGTGGACACTAGAGAGAATGCAAGAGAAAAATGATTACAGTTCAAACATGAAAATGTTGAAGTCAAATAACCGTCATGCTATTCTTGACTTGTACTATGAGAGGACAGTATGTATGTATGATCGAATGTCCATGTCAACACGGTAGGATTTGACTTTATCCTGCTAGTTCACAGAAGCCTTAACTTCTGCTATCTGAGAAGGTGATGTTAGCAGTAAAATAAATCCACCTGTTGCAGCTGATGAGAAAACAGAAAAGACACCCACCTTCTCTCTTCTCCTGAAGGAATTTATTAGACAGCATCTGAGAGGTTTGTTGGCAATCCGTCCCTCTTATATAACCACATTATTACCCTGACATTTATTCTTGCCAGGCAAGTGAAACAGTTACTGCGTCGTCATTCACTTAGCGGCACTCGCTTTGGTTACGAAGGTGACTCAGCAGCGAGTCGGGAACCTCCAAAGAACCATGAAGGGCCTGTGTGGAGTGTAGTGGTGCCACAGTGTACCGTTAACACTAAGTGTGTTGATCTCGCTCTGCCCTGAGAGGCGTTTTAGCCGGTCTATGTTTTTGGCATTTACGCAAAAAAAAAAGAGACAAATAAATCAAAATCTCAGCATTTTGGCTCTACTAAGATGCATTGCTTTCATTACATAGTGCCATTTATAGTCCCAGTGTGATGAGCTGTAATTCATGTAAACCCCAAATACAAATGATACGTTTATATTGTTCATGTGGTAAAGTTGTGTGTGCTTTGATGTGATTTTAAATATGTCATTGCATTTTTGTTATCAGTTGAATTTAGGTTTACAGTTTGCAGAGAACATTTAATCAATAATGCAAATTTAAAAAACCCATAAATGATATGTATGCTTGATTGATATGCTGAGAATAATTGGAAAGATAATTCTATATAGTATTTCCCTTTAGAAGTAGAAGTGTATATTTCTATATCTCTCAGTAGTAGTGAGAGTGATGGTGGTATTAGCAGCAGCGGTAACAAACCTTTAGCTTGAGGCCGTCCTCTTCCTCTCTGTCTGCTCATGTGTAGGACGGGACTCCGTTGAACCTGAGCTTCGTCCCGCTGGACATCAAGCTAACCAGCTGGGACGACCTGCCCGAGGCCTTCCGCCGGCGCCGGGAAAATCGAACGCAGGTCTGCGCGCATGAGGCGCTTTGATATTCATGGCCGTGCGTGGGCGTGCATGTAGGGGGGGGGGGTTCGTTTGCACGAGGGACGTGTAGCTAGTTAATGTGTCATTACTGCAGAAAACGCCTCGGAGGGGATTCAACATGGTTGTAAAATGTGCCAATATTTCCTTCTTTTGATTGATTAGAAAGATATGAAAGCATATGACTTCACATCATTTCCAAGATGACAGAAAATTTTACATCTGCTCGAGAGTGTAGTTGAGTTTTTTCTTTTTTTTTTGCGAGCAGGCCCAGAGGCTGCCTTCATTTTGGAGATAATTTAGTTTGATATCGCAGTCTGCAGGGCTATCTCGCCAATTCCACTGACCCAGTGAAGACCAGGCACACCGCTGCACGGGGTTATTAAGTGTGCATTACAGTCACGTGAAACTAATGACACCCATGATCATGAGGAGGAGGAGGAGGAGGAGGAGGAAGAGCAGCAGCAGCAGCAGCGCGGCGTTGGGAGCCTGACGGATTGGTGGTAGCGCGGACGCCCACTTCCACCACCGCAGGGCCTGAAGTGGGAGAGGGAGGAGGCGTTGGGAGGGAGGGAGGGGGGTGATGGAGGAAAGAGAGGGGGCGGTGTGTGTGTGTGTGGGGGGGGGGGGTTTCGGGACCAGCGAGAGAGAGAAAGTGCCGCTTTATGGCGGTCGTTAAACGAGACGGATCATCGCCTCAAACGACCCCCGCGCGCCACCCCGGCCAATATTAAATCCTGCAATCTGCCGCGGCGGTAACCCGGAGCCGCCGACAGACACCCCGGGCCTGTCGTGTTGTTTATGTTGCTTTGTAAAACGCAGGCGTGAGTTGCATCTGCGCTCCGACCCATCATTCACGCCCCCTGTTTACACTCCAATTGTCCATCAAAATCAATAGCGGGCCGGCGAGCTTAATGCGGGGAAGGGGAGGCGGTGGGTAGAGCGCTCACCTGCACTCTGCACAAGCAAAGAGAGGCAAAAAGAAACTTGAAATGATATCAGAATAATCTTTTTAAGGGAATGAATAATGTATACATAATGAGGCTAGAACAGGTGGGCACTGTACATCAAACGTGACTCAAACAGGAGTTAATAGCGTATTTGTTGGGCACTACTTTTAGCGGCGGATTAATCCACATTCGGTGCTCCAGTGGGTGATTCCAGCAGCAGGATGGTGTATGTGGGATTGAGTCGAGATAAACTACGTGTGTGTGTTGTGTGTGTGTGTGTGTGTGTGTTCATGGTTATGAAGGGACGTGTCGGCCGGTAAACAACGTGGCTCAGTAATAGTTTTTTACACAACCAATGGAGCGCTATGGCACAGAGGAAGGAGATACATCAGGCTTTGATACACAAACATTACGTGATAGAATACATTAATTTTTATGGGATTTCTTTATTTATTTGGCAATAAGACTTATACAGAATATTGCCCTCATCCAGCCTCACAGTGATAAATCTAAGCGCTCCCAGTTTCCGCCCACACGATGTCTGATACTCACTTATTAACCCCCGGCCGACCATCGGAGTAGCATGAAGCTGAAAACGGCATCCCACTCTCCTCCTCAGTCACGACTTCTGACATCTGATCCGGCGCCTCGCCGCTCTGCTGACCTCTGATGACCTCTGATGACCTCGCCGAGCTGTTGGCATATTTCTGAAGCTTGTCCGGAGTCTTCAGCTGCACCGGGCAAACCCGGTCTTTGTGGAGCCGGGTTTTTCTCCATCAGTCGGTTCGTTACGTCCGTACTGCAGCACTTTGACCTCTGATCTTTCCCTCGGCTCACGTCCAAGTGCCTTCATCTGAATATCAGCCTCTAGTTCCCCTGATCTCAAACTACAGCTGGATTCTTTAATTCATTATTTTACCTGGTTTTAATCTGCTGCCTTCGATCAAAATACTCACAATTCCACTTCAAAAACGTCAACAAAGCAAACCTAGCTGTGAATAGTTTGTTTTCATTCAGAGCAGCTATCATCCATGGGGAGGGAAGAAAAGCTCTCGGGCGTAATATACGGAGCTAAATTGCCCATTAGGCCGCGGTGCTTGGTGTGCTGTTTGTTATTGTGCCAGTGGATTTTCTTTGAATCCTTGACTTGGCTGAAAGCATATACAGCTCTCTCTCTTGCTTTGATGGGTTTTTATTCAGCTGTCTGGAAACTGTCTCCTCCTGTGTGTCGGTGCTCTGCAGGTTTGGATTGTTTGTTTCGAAAGTGTATTTTCTAAAATTGAAAAACAAAACAACAACAATTTTTGCCACAATATCCAAACTATGAATTTGTGTTGAGAGACGAAGGCTCTAGCAGTTATTTTTTTTCAGTTTTAGCTTGAAATTGAATTTGAAGTGAGGTGTCTCTCCCCCCCCCCCCCCCCCCCCCCCCCCCCCTCCCCCTCCCCCTCCTCAGGTGCTGAGGTTCGTTCAGGAGTGGAGCAGCCTGGCCGCCATGAAGCAGAAGCTGCTTCGACGCGGCGGCCTCCTGTTCCACAGCCCCACTCTGGGCCTGCAGCAGCTGGCCGCCGCCCAGCGCCCTCACTCCAGCACCAAGAGGTCAGAAAGACAAAACATGCTACTTTGGCTTTCCAATGCTTTACGTTCCCGAGAACAGCGAATGGTTACCGTAGCACGGTCATGGTGAAGAGGTGCGCATGGTACTGCTGTAAAAGCAACAATCAACATTTAAAGAGTTTGGACGGTGGTGAGTTTCTCTACTTTAACGTGAGCTACAATCATTAGCATATCCGGCTAACTAGCTTAGTACCTACACTAGCAACCCTGCACCTCCTACTACTCACATTTTGTGTGTAGTTCATTTGCGGATTAAGGACCCTTTTATTTTCTTTTTTCTAAAATGATTGAAAACGTAAGTAAATCTTCCCGTCACGTGAATACATCTGTCGGCCGTAACAAGGGGACAAACGCGCCTCCCCCTCCGAGAGCTCGTCTGACCCAGCGCCCCTGTTGTGCCGAGCTCAGCGATAATTTGAACATGCTGGAAACAGCGGGACGGATTAGCTCCCGACGCTAATGTCAGAAACCGGAAAAAGCAACGTGTGAGATTTCACAGAGAAACCGGCAGATTTGTAAATACTAACTGCCCCGGGCGCTGTGGAAGGCTCAATAGAGTGTGTGTGTGTGTGGGTGTGTGTGGGTGTGTATCAAAGGGTGTCAGCGGAGGCAGAAGAGAGGATGGGATGTGTACGCGTGTGTGTGTGTGTTTTTCTTCTTTTTTTGACAAACATGCATTGTTGCTGGCACACTAATTACAGCTGGCGAGGATCGAGGCACGGAGAGTTTGCCAATTACAGGGTAGTCTCTCTCTGTGTGTGTGTGTGTGTGTGTGTGTGTGTGTGAGAGAGTCCGCAAGAGAGTGTTTCTCATTGGGGGGGGGGGGGCCGTGTTTGGGTGCATGAACCTAATCAAGGTGTGAGTAGGAGGCAATTGGCCCGGCTTGATTTGATACCTGTCTGATTTATTCGCTAATCAGAACCAATCAAGCTCCGGCTCCGGCTCAGCGGGGCGGTTCGCCGCTCGGCTTTCAGCGGGCCCTGAAACTTGATGCACTCTGCTCGGGGTTCTTCCCCGGCGCCGCGGATGTTGTCTTCGTGATTTCAGTGAAGTTCGGGGGATTTTAATCGGGTTTGCATCCTGCACAAGTGCGCTTCGTTGCTCGGATTACTGCACACAGAATCACTGCTTCTATAACACGTCTTTATAATAGAATAAGGATGCACAAGAATTCTCCTTTCTGCATATTTGCATACTAATTCTCTTCATAATGGGAGCTATTTGGTTGCAGAAGAACACGTAGAAGGTTGACTGATGAACATCATCGATGGTAATCATACAGACAAAATCATTGGGCGATATTATTTGCCCAGACATTGGATAGTCCAACTTAAAATCCAACATTAATTCAGAAATCATAGACTGCAGCACGGCGTGTGACCAGATGGAACGATGGATAAGTAACCAGAACATTTGGCCCTTTTTTTTGGACATCACTATGGCAACTTATATTAACAGCTTACTCCAGCGATTCAGCGCTGCACTTCCAAAAAAACTTGGACTTGAATAAGTCACACGGAGAAGATCCCACCCTCGCCGTGATGCAACTTTTACTGCATCTTTCATTCGACCCTCCAGCCTGATAAACTCCACACCTCCAGTTTGTAGCACAGCCTCTATTAGTGTATTTGAAGTCTCAAGCAGCATGCCTATAGTCCTCATAATACAGTCTGTACACATGTACTATGTGTAGCTTCATGATTCTTCTGAGGTGGCCCACTTCAGTGCGTGTTATTTTCTGCACCGCGTCTCTCTTGAGGCCAGTCGGAGGCGGGGCGGCCATCGATCACAGCAGCTTCGGCAGAGCTCGTTAGTTCGATTTTCGCACAGCTGAGCAGGGCCCGGCCCCCCGGCGCTGAACCCGCGGGGCCAGGCCCGGGAGGAGCCGGGCTGCCGTCTGCGGGTTCCGCCGTCGGCGTACCGGCTGCCGCCGCCGGCCTGCAGCCGGGTGTCAAACGAGAAGCATCCACCGAGTTATCTTTAAGGCATAGTTTGACTTTTTTCCTTCTCTTGCTGGGAGCTAGAGCAGAAGATTGACGCCACTGTCATGTCCGTACAGTAAATATGAAGCTGCAGCCGAACAGTTACCCGGCAACAAGCGGAGACTTAAGGACGTTTCTGGTCCTTGTAAAAAGCACAAATTAGCAAACAGACGGGGAAGTGGTATCAGTCTTCTCCTCCGACTGGCAAGAAAATGAGAGAGGTATCTGTAGTGTACCAACTCTGAAATCCGATGACTCAGTCAGTTTTTTGTGGGCCGCCCAGATCAGCAAACTTGTGATTCAACTAGCCGATCAGCCAATCAGGTTTGATCCCCAGCAGTGCAGCAGTCACCTCAGTGTACAGCGTTTCTGTCCGAGCACCCAGCTGCATGAACAACATTCAAACACACATCCACGCTCTCTCCCAGGAGCGCAGTCGGACTCCAGTTTATCGCGAGGTGTCTCGTTTCATCCGGCCTCTGCGCCGGGACCGTTTGAAGCAGAGGGAGCTCGTGTGTTTGATGGAGACTCGCCTTCTTCATCATCTCCCCACAGCTTCCACAGAAACTTCTCCTCTTTGATGTGTCTCCCTCCTCCACTTTCTGCCTCCTGTCATCCATCTCTTCCTTTATTTTTTTTCTGCCTACTTTCCATCCGACTCCCAGAGACAGCGTTGTGTCCAGATGGAGGTGGAGTGAAATGCATGGAAATGTCAGTGTGGGGCCCAGTGGAGATATTAAAAGCTTAGCTTCACAGTGACAACACCTTCCTGTTTAAATAGCTGCGTTTCATGGAGGCTAGTGTTTCATCAGTAGTCAGGGAAACGGTGCAGTCAGAATAAAAACACGTCACGTAAGCATTCAATTAAATAACCCATTCATATTTAGGTATATGTCTAAATATCTTTATAATAATAACACTTTTTTTGCTGCTATTTTAAAGCTCTGAATGTTAAATAGAGCTCTATTAAAGAACGCACAAATGAGGTTAACTCGACATATAACTAAAGGCAGCGTGTATCAGTCCTTCACTGCTCAGTTAAATAGCGTTGAATGTGTTTTCTGCATGTCTTATGTGTCGGGGAGTTGCCCCAATTATTGATTATATTTCACGGGTGGCAGTGCGAGCGTTCATGTTTGTAAAGCACAACTGTAATTATCCATCTACATGACGGTTAGTGAGCAGAGTTGATTGACCGTGAAACGGCCGCACAATGGCCGCCTCCCCATCCGTCTTTTCTTACTTATAACTGCTGTTTTGTTTGCTTCATTTACATAATTAAAAAAGTTACACCTACTCTAGAACAAGAAGGCTGAAACGAGACACCTCCAACAGAGAAACTTCTAAATAAAAGTACAGAACAAAATGTTACACAAGCCGCAAAAAAATCATCACACGGCCACGAAATACCGTCGCCAAGCTGATACCAAAGAATAATAAAAATATCAGCCGGCCCACTTGAGTCGGCAAACATCCAGTCTGGCAACGTGTCTTCGAGCAGCCGAGTCCCGCCAACTGCAGGGCCGGTGCAGCTCCGCCTGACCTCTGACCCGCCTGTAGAGGCAGCCAGAGAGAGGATAATTGCTCCGAGGGGACCGTTAGTGTTGTATCATCCTTCTGTGGAAAGCCTTAATGTTACCTGGGGACGTTTGGTGATTGGTCACTTTTCTCTCAAGACCACAGCAATTTTCTTCCACCTAGAACAAACAACCCCCCCCCCCCCACTCCCCCAGCTCTCTTTCTCCTCCTGCATTCCGTGTCAACGCCCCGGGGTCATTTTAATCCTGTCCAGATTGACGTGCACTGTTTCATGGGATCCTCGACCTGCACGCCGAGAGCATCTGTATTACAAGGGCCATAAAAAGCGGCGGTGTGGTGGATGGATTAGATTAGATGATTGACGATGCCTGTGGGGAAATCAGATCGCTGCAGCAGCAAGAAGTGCTTCAGCGCGGGGAGGAGGACGGACGGAATACAAGAAAATATGTAGAATTTAATAATAAGCAATGAAAGTTCTGCGTTTAAACACAGTTTTGGAAAATATAAACGCGCTTCTGGCATCAGATTTCCCTTTTTAGCTGCTACTAACGCTGTCCAGAGAGAGTTTGTGAATCTATCTCCTCCGTTTCTCACAGGTACCTCAGCAAGGCCGAGGTGGCCCAGGCCTCCCTGAGCACGGCCCAGCAGGAGGGAGGCAGCGTTCGACTGGTCACCAAGGAAAACTTCTTCGCAAAGAGGCGGTCCACCGCTCCGCTGACGCCACCCGCTCCGGAGAGGTGGGTGAAAGGGCGGCTGTGTGGGCGGATGTTCACGGCAAAGAGAGGCTCAAAGCTTCACAGTAGCTGCTATCCACTGCAGTTATTCCTGTACGTTATTCAGAGCTGACGGATCACGTGCAGCCTCGTTTGTGGTTTTTTAACGATGAGGTTTCATGGTCTCTACATGAAGGTGCTTTGTGCCAACACGCGGCTTCGCCTTCAGGGGTTTCGGTCTATTTTCATTTTCCTTCCCATCGCTGTCTCCATGGAGATCTGTGTGAGCGGCACAAAGGCCTGCTGAGCGTGTTGGTACAGTAAATAAAGACCCTAATACGAGCTGCAACCTGCTCAGCCCCAGGATGGAACATCACTATGACAACCTACGGCAAACAGTGTTCCTCACACGGACGCAGCAGCTGCTGTTCCACACAAACGTCTGTGATGTAGCATGAAGGGAGTTTAACGCCGACGTTACTGTCTAGACGTGAAACAAATACTTAAAAAGCTAGTATGTTGTTTAGCAAAAGCTAACATTTAGCTTGACCATTACTGTCGAGCTAAGCTAATACCTAGCATGGTAACGACATAGAAAGAGAATATAGCAAGACTGTCATTTTCTCCAAAAAAAGCGTAGCAGAAATTTAAATTAGAGATTTAAATCAGCTTTTATGCGAATCTGTTTCTACACTTTACTTGTGTCTCCAGTCCAGGGTGAGTTTCCGCCATTTCACACATCTACCGGTTATTTCGAGGTGTTATTTGCAAACAGTAAGGCGTCAACCCATTGTGGCACAAATGGCAGGTTTTCGCTTTAATATCAGCAACGTTAAAACGGAGAAGCACTAGATCGTCTCAGATTAAATCTGGTGCGGTCGCAGTCCCGAACTCAACAGAATCCTCCTCCCGTTCAGTCGCTCCTCTCCGTGCCTCTCGGTTTCCTTTGTTCGGCGGCGTCGGGGATCAGCTCGGTGGTAAACACCGGCAGGCTGTGCTCCGTTTGCTGAAGGCATGTTGCGTGATGTTCCGGGGTTTGAAGCACGAGTTACCTCACACTGCGACGCCGAGCTGCCAACACGCTCGCTCGCTTTGTGCATGTATGAATTGAAATGACTTTGAAGATAAACGTGAAGCACACGTAATAATTAGTTTTAATTACATTATTATGTTGTATGTTTTTTTCTGGCTAATGCATTCAACATTTACAGTCATAAACACATATTTCTGGGTTACATTTTCTTTCTAAAGTACCATATTTTCACCGTTCTCAGTCTATTTCTGTCTCTTTCATCCGCGAGATGTTGCTGGCACAGTATTTGTCTCTCGGTACTTCCAGTTCTTGGTATCTTCTCAACTTTGAAGCAGCGAGGTTCCTTTTTTTCTTCTCCATTTCAATGATTAAATCTCACTCTGTAGTGCTCTGTCTCTTTGTTCCCCGCTCTCTCTCGCTCTGAATTGTAAACCACAGTGGAAGAGAATTTAGTCCATCTGTCACCACCAACGTGGCTCTAGCACCCTGCTGGGACAACATGGCCAAATGCCCAAACTCACTGTCCTCTGCCAAAAGGACGCACACACACACACACACACACACACACACACACACACACACACACACACACGAAATGTTCTACAGATGCATTCACACACAGTATGTAGACATTTTCCACACGCACACACAGCAGCCATATGTCCATCAACTCTGCATCTGCAGCACACAAAGCAAGCATATATATATATATATATATATGCTTTTTTAAAATTGGATGAATATAAACATTGAATTGCGTTTGCTGTGTTGCTGGTGTTGAAAGAGCTGAGCTGACATTGAACACGCCGTCGGCTCACAGACGGCTGCCTGTCACGCGGGTCAAGGTAGCTTCCTTTTGAAGTTTCCTTGACACAAAGGGCTGGAAATCTGCTGCAGCCGCGCATCAAACAGATGCACAGAATAGATGGTGTAAATGGAAGGAATCCATTTATTTCGCAGGCTGACATTGAAAGTAGTTCCTCATTTTGTCATTTCTTGTCGATATCGCAGTGTTTACCCACACTTAGGTCTGCTGCGTTCACATTTTACCATATTTACAGTCGTGTTAGTTATCTAAGCATTGCATAACTTAACATATGTAATGCTAAAGTGTGCTCTATTATATATTTAAATTGGATTAGGACCGGCTTTTATGTCTAAATATTTCTGTATATATCTTTTTATATCTATTGTATTTTCAGGAAATGTTTGCTGTAGTGTCCTCTGTGTCTTCCTGTTAACGTGATGCATAATAATCAATGATTCTAAGAGTTTGTCTTCATAAAGCCAGTTAATGTGATAGATTTCTTTCTCTATCCGTGTGACCGCAGCCGGGACGGGGAGTCCTCTAAGACGGAGACGGAGGAGGAGGAGGAGGAGGAGGAGGAGGAGGAGGAGGAGGAGCAGCCGTCAGAGTCCGGCTTCCTGCAGGCAGTGGACAGTGAGGGTGTCCCTCTGTGTCTGTCCTGCCAGCAGGCCTGCTCCACCACCGGCGGGGCCTGGGACACTCGGTTCTGCAGCCACAGGTACGACGACGCCCAGTTCAGAAGCTCAATACAAGACTTGTGTGGAACAGCAGATGCACGTACATCTTTTGGAGCACCGGAGGGGCGGGGCTTACTCTGGGGACACTCCATGTCGTCTTTGGTGAGATGTCGGTCAAAGAAATGCATATTGAATTAACTTTCAAATAGTTTGCGTCTGTAATTGGTTAAACTTCCCGAGTACCGATTGTCATGTGCCAAAGCCATCTGGCACCCTTAAAAATTCAGTTATACTGTGCAAAACAAGCTGGAAATCAATCCTTTTTCTCAAGATCAATCCACTGCATTTTAACATAAATACAAACAATGTTTTAAATGCAGAGTGGAAACATTTCTGCTTGTTCAGTCTCCGCTATGCCTTGCCGTCCCTGAGCGAAACGCCGCACCCCTTCCATGCTACCCTCGCACGGTCACGCTGAATTAGACCGCGGACAAAATCCCTCCAGCTTCACTCCTCGATACCCGACTCTGATCAAACCTCCACACAATGATGCTCAATCCAACCACAGTAGTAAAAACCACAACGACGTTCTTCTGGCATCTGAAGAAAAAGAAAGAATCTCAACTGTTTAGGGTTGAAAATGGAAAGATTCCAGTCGGGGATATATTCATGTCCCCCCCCCCCCCCCCCCCACCCCCCCCCCCCCCCCCCCCCCCCCCCCCCACCCGCAGGTGCCAGGAGGAGTTCCAGCTGCGCTCCAGCCAGACGTACATGCGCTCGCGGGTGCTGGAGGCGGAGCGCGGCGTCTGTCAGCACTGCGGTCTACACGCCCACGACCTGTTCCTGAAGGTCCGCGACGCCCCGCCCTCCCAGCGCAAGGACATGCTGGAGAACACCTGGCTCGCGCAGCTGTCACTCAAACAGGTCGGACATATTTATTTTTTTGGAGTCCTTTTGGCTGTGCACCAACCTTCAGCATCAGAAACGCACACATCCTCTTGATGTGAGCTACATAACGTACATGAGCCATCTCTTGTCTGTGCGTTTGTGTAGGTGCAAAAATAAAAGCACGCTGTACTCTTCTTTCAACCCACCTACACACACACACACACACACACACACACACACACACACACACACACACACACACACAGGTTGATCTCCGAGCTCCCAGTAAATGGATTGCTGGGCCCATTGATTTCATTTTTATTTTTTTCCCAGTGCCAGGCCTCGACCAGTAAGCCTGTTTGATTTGGTCGGCTGTTATTCTGCAAAGCCAGCCCCCCCCCTCCGCTCCTTATACACACACACACACACACACACACACACACACACACTCCCTCCTTCCCTGTGCCGCCGGCAGCTGCAGGAGCGCCAATCGATGCGCCGAGCTTTAGAGGAAACAAACTCAGCCACATGATAAGACGGCGCAGCGGTGGAGGAGCCTCCAGATTATCGGCTCATTCTTTGGTTCATACCGGGGGTTCTGGTGTGTGTGTGTGTGTGTGTGTGTGTGTGTGTGTGTGTGTGTGTGTGTGTACCATGGGGTCTGTCTCGGTGTGTGCATGCAAGTATGTGTATGTCAGAATTTTGCGATGTGTGTAAGGCCTTTAGGTGCCTGTCAGCAGTATTTAGTTGTGTGTAGTGTGTAGTAGTGAGGTCTGGTGTTGCAAGGTGCACGGTTTTGGCACAAAAGCAGGTCCAATTGACTAGAGAGAGAGTGTGTGTGTGTGTGTGTGTGTGTGTGTGTGTGTGTGTGTGTGTGTGTGTGTGTGTGTGTGTGTGAGAGACGTGAACTGTGCCCCCATGAGCAGGCCTGTTCTTCAAATCTGTTGGGATCAATTCCAGCTCGCTGCCTTAATGTCGGCAGAGTAACACTCAAAGCAGGAAAATGGATTTTTTCGCCCTGAACTCTTCCTCTCAGGCTTCTCTCTCTTTCTAATTCTAAAAAGTCATCTTTTGCTTCTCCGCTTGCTTTCTCTCATACTCGCTCTGTATTCCTTTCTTTTATTCTCAAATACGTTTCCTGCCGTTTTAACGAGTGAATCAGAATATATAGCTTTATTTAGATTTCATACGTCAACACGACATTTGTGCTGAAACACTTTGCTCAGTAATAACAATGGAAAGTCACATATCATAACGTCCTAGCATTTTAAACATTATGCTGACCAAATGACTTAAATAAATACAAATTTGAGATTAATTGATGATTAAAAAAAAATACTCACAAGTTGCTCCCTTAACTGACCTCATGACAGGCTATGCTAACAGTCTACAGCCATGCTAGCAGCTCTGTTTGGCTGTATTAGCTAAATACAAATGTCAGCATGCTAACCTGCTCACCGGGACAACGTCGAGGTGCTGATGTTCAACTGTTACGTTCACTATTTACACCATATTGGTTTGGCGTGTCAGCATGCTGACATGAGCAAAATAACAATGTTTGTATGCTAATGTTTAGCAGGAGACGTTTCTCATGTTCGTCCCAGCATGCTAACATGCTAACACGTGGTAATTAGCACTAAGCACGCTGCCTCGGGGGTCAGGGGAAGTAAGGGTGTATTTTAAATGCACAACTTCATTAGAAGTACAGTAAAATATGGAAATACTACAATATACACTACATCTTTGCTCACATCTTTTACTAATATGCGTTAGCAGGTAATGCTAACCGTGTTCATCATCTTAGTTTAGTGTGTTAGCATGCTAACCTTTCCCCAGTATTGGTAATAACAGTGTTGCTGTGGTATTTACGTGTATTATTGAATACCAGTTATTACAAAGCCAGCACTAGCTTAATGTTATTACCCTGTGGTTTATTTAACCTCATTGCAGTGTCTTTATCAGGCATTACATGTGCATGGACTGCTCATTGTGCTGGTTTATATAGCCGTCGCTGAGTTATCCTATGGTGACGGATAATAGAGGGTCAAAGTACACCGTCATCGATTTGGAGCAAATTATTGTTGTAATCACACTTGAAACCATACAGGCTTACATTAACCTCGTCATTTTCAACCTTTAAACCGTCCTTTCATTATTTCCTGTTGTAGATTTCCACCACTTATGTGCCTCCCTGTCATGTGTGCTCCTCAACACGTATTTGTTTCGATCCTCTTTTATTGTGAAGCGCATTGCAGAAGTGCCCCTGTGGTGCAGAGATTTGTTTAGCGCGAACGCCTCCGCGCGCTCGTGCGCGTGTGTGTGTGTGTGTGTGTGTGTGTGTGTGTGTGTGTGTGTGTGTGTGTGTGTGTGTGTGTGTGTGTGTGTGTGTGTGTGTGTGTGTGTGTGTGTGTGTGTGTGTGTGTGTGTGGGGTGTGGGGGGGGGGGGGGGGGGGGGGTTGGGTGCGCGTGCGGCAAAATAACAATTTAGGTCACTTTAGGACTCGGAGAAAGAAATGATATTTATTTTTTTGTTGCCAATCTAGAGCGGTGCGAGAAAAAGCCTCCAGCCCCGCGCACTGAGACCTCCCTGTTTCTCTCTGTGTGTGTGTGTGTGTGTGTGTGTGTGTGTGTGTGTGTGTGTGTGCGCTCCCACAGCTGAACGAGATGATCCGGGCTCCGGTCGAAGGAGACTTCTGGCAGGTCGACCACATCCGGCCGGTCTACAGCGGAGGAGGACAGTGCTCTCTGGACAACCTGCAGACGCTCTGCACCGTGTGCCACAAAGCCGTACGTGCACACACACACACACACACACACACACACACACACACACACACACACACACACTGCATCCCTGCACCCATAACGACCGACTTTCAGAGCCAAATGGGCTTAAGGGGCCAAAGCAATTTGTCTAACATTTAAGATGGCACACTGGATGGACCTCTCCTCTATCCCCGGCCTCATCACTCATGTTGAGGATCACACGTGGTGGCGGTAATGTGATACATGGTCAAGCACATTGATCAAACGTCACGCCGTCCCTCACCGAGCTATATATTGTCCGTAATATCATCACATGATGTGCCGGTGTGACATATTGATATATAGCGTTTGTTGCCTTCGGGATCATCTCCCGTTCTTGAGCTCCTACCGTCGATATTTCATAACCGCGGTCACTTCTTACAACAAAATATATAACCGAGCTTTTCATTGTCGCCTAAAATGTGCTTTGCTTTCACGCCAGATTTGTTATTTTTTTTTGTCAGAGTGGGTGTTTGGAACACGTCGGACCCGAATGAACCGACGCGGGGAGCTGCTCGTCCCGATAAGGGGATCCTCTCGCCATTTAACGCCGCCACTCGAGACGCTTTAATCTCGAGAGGCTCGATGTATCGATCTCTTTTCTTATTTCTCTTCTTACGTCATGTTCCGTTCTCTCTCTCTCTCCACAGAGGACGGCTCGGCAAGCCAAGGAACGCAGCCAGATGAGGAAGAGCGCGGCAGCCTCCAAGGTTGCGTCAGATATCAGCAGGTTCTTCGTGAGGAAATGAAATGAGAGGTTTAGTAAGAACTGTCCTCGCTGCCATGCTTTCTGGCATGCTTTTCTTCACGTTTAAGTATCAGAAATGCCGCTCTCTCTCTGACAGATTAGGATAAAAAACAGGGCCGGACTTCCTTCGCCTCCTACTTCCTCTACTTTTCCTCTACATCCATTTGTGAAGAGATCATCGCCGTCCACACCTGTGGAGATTTACCCTAAAAATGTTTGTTTTTTTAAAACAACAGAAGAAAATCACGAGACGACTGCATGAAATGCTAATTCAGCCAGCTCCCCTTTTCGTCCCCGAGCCGTCACGGGCGCGGTGGTTTTGATTTATGACGGCCCGCTTTTTCTTTTGTGCTCGAGGCGGAAATGGAGCAGGTTGTTTAGAGAGAGTTGCTGCTATTTTAAGATTTTTTTGCAAACTTAGGGGGGAAAAGTAGCAGGTGAGAGATGAACTAGGGGTGGGGGGGGGGCTTTGTGATTAAAACTTTACAGCAGAACAGCGCAAGTGTCCTCATTGGCGCCACCTCAACAAGCAGCGCCTTGTAAATCTTCCTCTTTTTCTTTTTGGAAGATGGATGAACGCACCCCAGTGAAATAAAAAGCCTGTTCTCATCCCGTCTCCTGTTGTCTCCTTCCGCTCCTCCGCGGCCTCGGACTGTAAATACACCAAAAGCGTCGTCGGCCGCTCTGGCGAGCGAGCAAATCGTTTCATCGCCTCGAGTCAAGAACATCATCGTCCACGCATCTCCCTCCTCTTCAGCCGTGCTTGATGATCTGAGGAGAGCTACAGTCAGTCAGCAGGGCTATGTTTAGAGAGACGGAGAGCAGAGTTACTATGGAAACAGGGCTTCGGGTTCAGCAATGTCGGGAATATTGAATTCTCTTCTTGTGAGAGTTATACAATGAGCCAGACAGACATCAGAAAACTCCAATCAATACCAGCAGGCTCCTGTGAAAACCAGGCCGTCGCATTCCTCCGCGGTGGAGTATGGCGTCCCCTCTCGGGCGGCTGGCGGTTTGTCCGTCCGTCAGCCGGCGAACTCTGAGCGCAGCAAATTTGTTGTAAAAGTTCTAAAAAAAAAAAAAAGAAAAGAAATTTTCCTGGCAGCCCCCAACTTCCCTCAGCCTATCGGAGGGCTCGGCTTCAAACTTTCTTTGGGAGCCCGCGTGGGCGCGCGCGTGGGCGTGTGTGTATTTCCCCTACGGCTGCTCCAGGTCTCCACTTAATAAGGCCGTTGTTCCTCTCCTGTCCAAACCGACAAGCCTTGTGAGTAATGAACATCTCCCAGGCAGCCTTCCAACAACAGCCGGTCTCAGTGTCAGTCCCTGTCAGCAGCCAATGACTCTGATCTGCTGTTTTATTACACCCAAAAGGTGTGTGTGTGTGTGTGTGTGCGTGTGTGTGTGTGTGTGTGTGTGTGTGTGTGTGTGTGTGTGAGAGAGAGAGAGAGAGAGAGAGAGAGAGAAAGTGAGCGAGGAGGGAAAAGTAGTGCCGAATGTTTTTTTCTGCACGTTACACAAATCAAACTGTGGCAGAAGAGTTGTGTGTGTGTGTGTGTGTGTGTGTGTGTGTGTGTGTGTGTGTTGGAAGAGGTGTGTGTGTGTAGGAGCCGTAATGAGGCAGCGCCCAGATGAAGACGTCTCGTGTTCCGGAGGGTCTGCTGGGTAAAGAGCGCCGCTGTTTGCGTTTGGACAACCCATCAGCCCGGAGGAAAAACATTACCTCCGCAGGTGATGACGGTAATAAAGACGGACTCAAACACCGGAGCGGGCGGCCGCCGAGGTTTGCATGTGTGCTATCCCCACTAACACCCCCCCCCCCCCTCCTCCTTTCTTTTAAAGGCGGCACCAGAGTGAAACCCGACTCACTTACTTTGTTTTCCTCCCCCATCAAGTGCAATCAACGTCGTGGCCTCGGTGGCCGCGTCGTTTCAGCGGGTTACGTAGCAACGCGCCGTGCTCTTGAGCGTCACTCGGCCCCAAATTAGCAAATATCTGGCGGAAGTAATGACACATAGTTAGAAAAAGATCTGTCTCACTGTGGGGGTGACGAAGAACAGGAAGGAACGCCGCCATTCGAAGAAAATCCAAGCGAATGGAATTAAAAAGAAATACAAAAACACCACAGCAGTGAACCAAAGACCAAAACCAACTGTGTGTGTGTGTGTGTGTGTGTGTGTGTGTGTGTGTGTGTGTGTGTGTGTGTGTTTACTTTTGCTGTAGGAGTTTTGCAGACTTTCCAAGGACAGTTGTGTTAAACTTCTTGACAAGCTAGCAAGGCTACAGAAAAGTAGCCTTTGGCTGTAGAGGACGGAGGGAGGAATCAATAAATTAGACCGTAAATTAAACTCTTTTTAAAACTATAAACAACTGAGATCCAACACACACCTTTGACCTTTGACCCCGGACGTCACTCTGCTAGAAAAATCCCTCTCTGCTCATTTCTGTCAATAAATACTCTCGAGTTATGTTTGAATATATTTTTATATATAAATAGGAACTGAAGAATTATACAAACACCGCCCTGCTGCTGTGAACAGCACCAGAGCACCAAATTAAAGTTTCCTCCTGTTTGAGGAGCTCCAGCTGTTTTGAGGAAATTGCTGAGCCTTTAAAAATAAATGTATATAGGAGACCGCTTAGAGAAGTCAGGAAGTACAGATTGTCTTTACACCAACATCAAGAAACAAGAAAGGGACGTTCACAGAGGAATACAGCTCTGATAACATCCAGGTCGCTACAGCGCTTCTCAATGTGGGTCAGAGGGCCTCCAGGGGCCCTGTGCTGGGCTCCTGGAGGCCTACAGCAAATTGAGAAATAGATTAATATCCCTCTAACTCGGTTCCATAGGACTTTCTCTAATGACAGACGTTACATTATGTGTAATAACGATTATTGTAATTGTAGTTTTCATTAAGCTCCTCCCTCATGGGATGCAGGGACACAATGTGTGCTTTTAGGGGTCCGCGACACGGAAATGTTAGAGAAACTGTTCCAAACTCGACAGCAAGCCGTACAAATCATTCATAATTCAATCACGATTTGCATTCAGACAGCAAGGCGTTAGATGTGGCGCCATTCCATTGGTTATTCCATTTCAGCCTCGCCTGCCCCCATAATCTACTTTGGCCTTTTTTCAGCTGAAGGAAGCGCTTCCACAAACCCAATCTCGTGTGACAGGTGTGATGGAGAAGGGCCAATAAAAAGGACGGCACGGCGCGCCACGTGCCGCCACCGGCTCTCCAATCCGTGGCCGAGTCCTGCTGTGGTTTGATTCCTGGCTGCCATATTCTCGTGTGTGTGTGTGTGTGTGTGTGTGTGTGTGTGAGAGAGACCGACCCTCCCTGCCCTTCAGCGAGGGAAAGGAAATAGACACGGGGGAGAGTGAAAAGCAGGACCAGCAGCGTCTCCGTCTTGCCAAAGCGACCTCTGATATTCAGTCGTTCTGGTGGAACGTGAGCTGTAGAACCTCATTATAGGAACGGAACCAACCTCCGGTCGGACCTCTGCGGCGAGCGCTTGTACTCTATACGGCTGCCCCCGCATCGCCTAATTGAACTCCGGAGTCGGCGTTTAGGAAGCGATTGTTGGCTTCAAACAGCAACGGCCGACGAGAGGCTGTTTGTCTTTATTGTCGTGTCGTACGTCTCGGGACGGCCGCGAGATGATTAATCATTTTCCTGCCGCAGAAAAAAAAATAACGGCTCACGAGGAAAAAGGCTGGCGCTGCTCGGTGGAGCGCGGGGCCCCAGGTGGAGGGGGGGGGGGTGTTATGGCCCAGGTAATTGGTGGAGGACCATCACTCATCAGCAATCTAATTAATCTCATTAAAAAAACACCCTCTCTGTTGAGATGTTTCCCAAAATGGGCCGATCCATCCTGATGAGTGTCACGCACGCATATGATATTCCGGGAGAACCTGCAGAAAATCAATGCAGCACTTCCGTGTAAACAGCGGCCGGCCATTTTCCTAATGTCATTCAGCGTGTGGGGGGGGGGGGGGCAGCGGTGAGAGGATGCTTTCTCATTGCTCAGCTGGAGGTGGCTTTTTGTCAAGTCCAAATTCTATTTATTGAAGATGGCTCCCCCCCGGCTGCCTCCCAACATGCATGGCATGCTGCGGATTAAGACCAAGAACGCAATCAATTCACCCAGCGGGGGACCAGGGGAAATCACGCATACGGCCCCGAGCATGAGTCACGCAGTCCCCAATCTGGCCGGGATTAATGCACGCCGCCGCGCTCTGGATGGCGGAGCTCGCGCGGGGCGGGGGGGCTAAACTGGGCGTGTCGTTTCTTTACGTGGCGTCTGCACCTGATGCAATTCAGCGCTGATGTAATCTCGTCTCTATTGTATTATCGTTAAGATTCCCGCTTCCTCACAGCAGGCTGTGTCAGCATATTCGTACGCTTATAAACCAAGAAAATAAATGACGTGTGAAGTATGACAGAAGTCCCCCCCCCCCCCCCCCCCCCCCCCCCCCCCCCCCCCACCCCTTTCATGAGCCTTAAAGACATCTTTCATCTCCTGTTTTATTTGGCGGCCATTGATCAGCCTTCTCTCATAGATTGCTTCCAGACATGCATTCAGACGCTCAGCTTGTGTTTCATAGGTCTCGATGGGTCTGGGCTGCTTTTTCTGTGTGTGCATAGATTGAAACCTTGAATCGTTTGAATCGTGGATAAATTCACAGGAAGTAGCCCTGTTGACTGTTTTGTGAAGAGGGAGCCAGCGGCTCAGAAAGTTTGCTCGCTGATGCAAATCTGGGCAGATTTTCAAAAATTCGGAGGGGCAAAATAGGACATCTCTTGCCTCATCCCTGTGATTTCTTCTTTATTTGAGCCAGAAAAAGGTCATGTCAGTCTTGTGACAAGAGTGACAGGTCCGGGGCATCATTACTGAGGCTTGGAAGGTCTGCGTAAGCACCTTTGGTCACCTCAGGAGAATAGATCCCCGCTGCGCCGCCGCCGCCCGCCGGCCTAATGAGCACAGACAGCCCCGCGTCTAATGAGAAGAGGGCGATCGCGGCTGTCTTCCATCAGTCCTCTGCGCCGTCGGTACAGCATCCCATAATGCCTTGAACACGGCGGCGTGAGCAGCCGAGCGGCGGCGGATGTCTTGTCACACATCGGTGCGGGGGCCACGGACGAATCTGCCCGAAATGTCCGAGGACCAGCTTCCCTCAGGTGGACTCCGTGTTCATCCGCACATTCAATGAGATCATGTGACGGCACGTCTGAACACCGGGCTTCCAGAAATAACTTCCTCGTTGCATTTTCCATGTGGTCCCTTGTTTCCAGCTGGCAAAGACATGTTTGGATCACATCTACTAAAGCGGTCTGTTTTTAGTTCCTACTCAAACATTTAGTGAATCCCTGGCAGCACCAACGCTTGAAAAATAACTTTCTTGTTCAGCCTCTTTGCATTTCTCATTAAAGTGTGTGTGAGAGCTCACCTCCCTTGTACATGTCCTCACTCATTCATCTACAAAGGAGCTACAGGTTTGCAGCTTTTATAGTGTTTCGACGGCGTAATTAGCTCTTCTGTCCATCTCAAAAAGGTTACGTTTGGACGCCGTGTGAACGTCCCTTCAGTGGACACTGGGGGACCAGATTGGCTTTAGACTCGGCAACAATTGATCGGCCTTTAGTGGTGATACAGATCTGGGATTTCTGCCACTAGATGATTGCGTAGCCGTTGTTATAAAACCAGCAAAAGTTTGGGAGAAGTTTTGCAGAGGCCGAGTTGAACTGGAGTCTGAAGTGTTGGGAGAGACTTTTCTTGGGAGAGTTGTTCAGCGTTGGCGCACGTTCTCGAGTGCTTTTATAGTTAGAAAATGAGCTCAATTAAGTCAGGAAGGAAGACGGGACACCTTTTCTTAGCAGCAGACGCAATTATCTGGCATTTAAACTGGAGGCTTTATTGTGAGGCCTCCCCTCCCTCGTACAGCATCATTAGCAAAGAGCCGATGAGACTTTTTTACATTACGAATACATTGTGGCAAATATGAAGTCGTCCTTAAATAAGTCCGATTTCTAAGTGCTAAAAATACAAGCGAATGGAATCTGTCATCAATCTTTCATCATATATGGAACCTCGTTAATTAGACCTGTGTCACAAATGTCCATTGGAATTTATTGATAAGTACTTTTGACAATCGGCTCTTTGAGTGGGTTGCATTTGGCCACTCAGCCGTGGACGTCTTCACACCCACACCACTTCTCTTCTGTATATTCAGTCATGCCAGTTTCTCAATTACTGTGCGAGTGGGCTGGTGCAAAAGAAAAAGAAGGAAAAACTGGGGGGGAAAGTTGGCTTTAGCGGCGTTCACCATCAGCCCACACAGAATTATTCCATGTGATGATATAAATCTTATTTAATTATGTGGTAGCGGGTGTGCCAGGCGTGATGAAAGGGCCGAGGTGTCCAGATCTACCTGGAGAAGAAGAAGCCTTTTGAACACACGGCAGGAGCATCGGAGTGAATCCTGAGAGTCCTCACCGTGCCAGCGTTTATATAACGCAGCTTTTCTTTTAGCTAGTTTTGAACACATGGTGTCCTAGATTCATATCAGGTGTGTTAGTGATATCAGAAGATGTTCAGTGTCTGGAAGCAGCTGCATGGCGGATGTTATAACTTGTTTTTATACGAATTAATCAAACAAGATATAAAGGGCTGAATTGGTGATCTTTAGAGTTACTGGTAGAGGGATTGGTTTTACCTTTGGACAGAGTCAGGCTACCTGTGTCCAGACTTTATGCTAAGCTAAGCTAACTGTTCCCAGGCTGTAGCCTCAGAACATTTCCTTTCGCTCGGTCCCGTCTGTTTGTTACTCAAGCTTTCCAAGCCCGTCAGTGGCAAAGACGAGCACTTTTACAGGGTCAGAGTTCAAAGGGAAATGAAGTTAACCCTTAACATACCATAGTTTTCATGCACAGGTGTTACAGGAAGCGTGAATCTTCTCATTTCTTTGTTCGACACACTGATCGTCTCTTTATTTACTTTCTCAAATATATGAAAACATATTGAAGCGTGTATCGCACACATTATGTTTCTATTTGTGAAAGAGAGATTTTCTTATTGAATTAGTCTTGTTCTTTTGATCCATGTATCCATTCACATTTCTCTCCTCTCTCATAGATCATTTGAATAATGTCTTTGCCGGCTTCAGCTACGGAGAAAAAGAGGCAGATAGGGGAGCAACGAGGACGACACAACCAGTAAATACAAACATATTTAGAGAAACGAGGCAAACAAATGATAAGAAATACGGCGTCTTTATAGTCGGGTTTATATGCGTGTGCTGCGTAAGCCGTTTACAGTGTCAGATGTACTGTAACGTGTGCTGGAATGAGTGATTGAGTCTTTGTCAAATTAACGAGAAGCTGATTCAAAGAAGGAAAACGGAGATAATAGGACACAAACACACGCTGCAGGAATTACCCAGCAGCAGGTGCGTCTATGGGATATTTCTCTCTCGTGCACACAGAGGATTAGCTTTGTTACACACACACACACACAAGCACCTCTGCTGTTGAGGACATGTCGATAGAAGATTACAGATGTTCCGGCGGCAAAAAACAATCTTTTGGCGTCATTATCTCAATGTCAGTGCTGTAATGCCTGACATCGCATTAGCATCACCGATATATATATATATATATATATATATATATATATATATATATATATATATATATATATATATATATATATATATATATATATATATATATATATATATATATAAACCCTTGTGACTGCTGTTGTTGTCTCGCACAGCAGGAATAGAGAAAGACGCACTTTTTAGCATTAAATTATTGTGTGATATATTACATGAGACTGCAGTAGTTATGGAAGCCAGATACCATTATCATATCTCCAAACTGTACCCAGAGTCACTGTTTTCATCTGTGCTGCTTCACCTTAAGATATCAATAAAGCCTTGGCAGCACCCCCGCTGCTTCACCCCGCCGCTGCGATGGCAGAAGAGAAATAAAAAGAAGAGATTTCTATGCTCTGTCGACCCAAATCCAGCTTTGGAAAGCCTCGACTCCTACCTTTCCAATTGAGCTTTCTATATAACCGACTCGTCCGCCTCCTCACACGCCCACTCGGCCGCATAATCCATAACGTTTTTGTTTCGCCCGCCACGCCGATGACACCCCGCTGTATCTCCCACGGAAAACCTGATGATCCGAATAGCTGCTTCTGTCGTGTTTACAAGTACAGGACGTCCTAGACGCTCGCGAGTCGTTTTAACTGGCAGTCCCTCCGAAAAATCACTGCGAGCAAACTCGCCAATTTGGGGAATCGAGGTCAGGAAGGTCAAGGAAATGGAGGAAGAACATCATGTTTTGTCTTCTGCAGAACAGGGTTACTCGTGTTGTTACATCCCTTTGTTTAGTCTAACTAGACTGAATAACATTAAAGCTCATTTAGTTGCACAAATGTGACATCTTCATTTGTTCTATGTATTCTGTGGCTTCTTTTTTTTGTCATTGATTGTTGCTACGGAAAGCTAGCTCTTTGATAAGGTTAAGGAAGCTAACTTATCAGGCTTTACCAATATTAGCGTTCATCTGGAGTCGTGTTTGTGTCCAATACTCGCTCTCCTCTTAGCTCTGTTTAGGTTTCCACTGACCTGTAAAGGCTCTTTATCTCCTACATGCTCTCGTATGTTCACCAGCGAGCTAGCTAGCTAGCTAGCGAGCTAGCTAGCTAGCTAGCTCACCGCTAATTTGTCTTTCTGCCCTTTGTTACTGAGTACAGTGGATTTATCAGCATTTTTACTCAAACTAGCTTCCTGTTGCTGCTATAAATGAGGTTGATGAGATCGATACCACTGTCTATGCTATTTATGAAGCTAGCAGGTATTTAGCCTAGCTTAACATAGCGTTTGGAAACAAGGGGCTCCAGCTAGCAGATGTTTTACATGTGTTTATTGTTATGTAGGTAAACCCTTTTGTTAACGTGTTGATTTGGGAGTTTTAGGTTTTTTAAACAGGTTAGCCGTTTCTCTTTGTTTCGAGTCTGTGTTGTGCTAAGCTAACTGTGACATCTGGCTGAAATCGATTTACGTAACTCATCCATGTGCATTCTTTGCTTCCATACACTTGGGCAAAACAAAAAGAAGTAAAAACTCAATTGCAACACGATAATGATGATTCTTCTTATTATTAGTCTTCTAAATCCTTTCAGTTGAGGCGCTGATGACAGACGCCACAGCGAGCGTGTGAACCATTAGCAGGAGAATAATTATGAGGGCAGGTATTTTCTCGGTGTTGTGATTGCCGGGTCATTATGCGCTCCCTAATGAAACAAGCCCGCGGAGAGCCTCCATCTCGGCTGTAGCCTTTATCATCGCCCTTCAGAGGATATAAAAAGGAAAACACTTCAGCAGCAGGCTAATTAAAACCAGAGAGGTCTGGATGAGGAGGCCAAACAACCCACACAGGTGGCGGGCACGTCACCGTGTGTGCGTGCGTGCGTGCGTGCGTGTGTGCGTGAGCTGCAGTAGTGCATCATGTTTATGCATGTCGGCGTGAGTGTGTGTGGGTGTGTGTAAGGCAGCAATTCAGGTTTCTTTTTCCCTTTTATTTGTGTGTGTTTGTGTCAGCGTGGTACATCTGTGTGTGTGTGTGTGTGTGGCAGCAAAGGACAATGTTAAAGTGTGTGTGTTTGAGTGTATGTGAGGCAGAGGTGTGTGTGTGTGTGTGTCAGAGGTGTACGATTGTTAGAGGCTTTCCATTCATTTTAATGGCTTCAGCTGTCGCTTCGTTCCTGCCGCCTGCACCGCTGACAGGAAGGACCGAGCAGGCTTTCATGTGACAGGACCCTGCTCAAATAGGCCATTGGTGCACCATAATTAGTTCAAATGTCGAAGCCGGTGAATTATTGATGATCGGGGACGAGTACGGAGGAAGACATTTCATATCAACAGTTTTTTTTCGGTCGCTGTCTCTTTTTAAAAGGACAGCTGGTGCCGTGCGGTTCCCACCACAAACATGAATCTCTGGTGTTCGGGCCGCGAGAGGACGCATTTGCATCAGGGCGGAGAAAGTAAACCGGGGTAGTAAAGGGAATAATTACAGAGCGAAACCGTGAAATAATGTCTTGTTTTTCACTGAGAGCAGCTGGCGAAAGAGAGCCGCTCTGTTCTCCACCATGTGGAACAGGGAAACCTTAGAAACAAAAAGTAAACCAAGACGGAGGCTAATTTATGCTGCTGCCAATCATCGGATATAATTGCGTTACCATGGCATAATGGCAGCTCAGGCCCAGTCGTTTTCCCCCTCCGGCTCTATCTCAGGTACTTAGAGGGGTTTCCATCAGCTCCTGATTTTTCGAGAGGGACCTCTCAGACAGGAATGACAATGGACTTTCAATGGCTTATAATCATGCCACTTTTACCGCACAGTTTCCTGGCCGTCATTTGCATTAAGACTCATACGGGCACAAGTGCTCCCGTATGCTGCTCCGCTGGAGGCCCCTTTTTAATAGAAATCACCCGCACGCCATTAGCCGGATGTCCCCCTCTCTCCGAGCCAATCCGGCCGTCCGGTTATTTGACTCTGTTAATTAGGTGGATCAAGTCCTGCGAGCCGACACACACACACGAGATTATTGTGCGCTGAGAGGCACCTTGGCTTCGTGGCATGAAAAGCGGCGTCCTGTACTTTGTGGGTTTCTTTCAAGGTTATTCAACACTGCGTCTTGTTTGCTCCCAAAAGCAGAGAAAGCGATGCTGGATGTTTGTGTTGCTGCTGCTGTGCCTTGTTGGTGGTACAAGGCCAAAGGTAATACTGCCATCTACTGGACAGGAGGCGGTTAAACGGCCATGTATGCATGAAGAAGGATTTATTGCTGTTCACAACCTGCAATTCTCTGACCAATGAGCTCATTTTTATTCTTGTCCAAACTAAATGAATTGAAATGACGTCGTCACCTTTTTGCATTCGGGATGACATCAAAAAGACGCCGTTTCCTCTTTTAAAAGTGCAACTTAAACATCCGTTTTACTTTTTCCCTGAGCTGCTGAAACGATCATAATGGTAATAATACTGGTCTTTGTGTCCGGGACGCTTGCACGTGTTCTCGTCTTTTTCAGTTGTCAGAGCTTGGACGGCGTTCTTCCTTTCAGATGGCTCTTAATTCTGGGATTTGTTGCTCACAAAAAAAGCCTCTCTTGCTCGTATCTCTTCCCTCTCTGCAGATTTATCGAGCAGTAGGCGTCTCTTATTCAGCCCGAGAGGTTGCCGAAAATAAATCATCACCCTCCCACCAGCGCGCGAGAATGTCCAGATGGTTGAGTTTTCACTGACGCGCTGCCCGCTGAATTTCCCCATTGTCTTCCACGCTAAAATTAGAAAGGTAATACTCGGTGAAAGCGCTGCGTCTGCTCTGAGGGTGCTGGTTAATTATCAGGAACTTGGATTTATGTTTCCACCCACGGACGAGCCGTCCGCGCTGCATTGTGCGAGAGCGCCGAAGTCCAAAGCTTGAACCTTGAGAGCCCCCGTGAGGGGGTTTGTTGGAGGCACTGAATGGCAGGTTTCACTGACAAACACTTCACCGGCAAGAACAAAAAGAACAAAAGAACACAAAGAACACAGCCCTGGAGGTAGAAAAAGACACACAAGCATCCGCAGATGTGAAAAAGCCCAAACTAGTTTAAATATTCTGCTCATGCGGTGGTTCAGCTTGTGTTTCCAATCACGCCTCATTACTGACATCAACATTACTAATTCAGCAGCACAACTGCTAATCACCTCAGCGCTCCGTTTTAAACACAGCCCGTACAGAGAGATGTCAGAAGTATTGTTCTGTGAGCCGCCTGCAACATAATCAAGTCACCAATCCACCGCGTGGAAGCAGCGAGGAGGCAGGAAGTGGCCATTGTGCGCTCCGGTTATCCTTGATGGCAATTTCCTTTGGCGCGTTTGACAAAGTGACTGTTTTATCCTCACGTGCAGCGAGGGGCTTATAGTCAACGGGGAATAAATCCAGTGTTATGCGGCTGGGATTAAACCATCTGCATGATTTGGCACTTTTCTTTTGTTGCATGCTATATGTGCTCGAGGTCTGCGTTTAAGATGGAGAGTGAAACTTGAGTCAAGGAGATCGAGTATTTCATGTTGACCGGGAAGAGTCTGTGTTCTTCTTTTTAATAGTACCGACATGTTTACTTACTAAAAGTATATTTTCACTAAAGGTCTACTTACTAGCTACTGCCAGAGCTTTCAACCACTTATCGTCTTCCTCAGTTTGTTTAGATGTTTTGGAAAAAGCTCAGTTGTTATCTCAAGTTTTATTTATTTTAATATTCTCCAACGTTATCTCTCTGAGGAAGACAAGCGAGTTGCGGTTGAAAGTTGGAAAAAGCGAGTAAGTGGACCTGGGTTAAGTTCAGACAAGTAGTCGGTAACTAATCATTTCTCCGCTATTTTAAGCAAAAATATCGTTGGTTCGACAAAACGAGCCATTTGAATGTGTCACCGTGCGGTCTGAACTTATTTAACTACTCAACATGTTGAGGATCAAACCGTTGAGAAAGGAATTGGAATCGAAACCAAACAATCATAAAACAGAAAAAGATAAATCCATATTTCACGTCAGACACTTCAGAACAGAAAGTCGCTGTGATGTGTAAAAACGACTTCTACACTTTTTATTTGGGCTCAATACACAAATCGAGGACATGTTCATCAATACAGTCTGCTTTAGATCTGGAGACACACTGAATGAAAGGTCTGGACCGATGAACTACAGTCATATACACAATCGTACTGTAGAGATCTGTGTGTTCCGATAGTTAACATGGATCATACTGTATAGCTATTGACGAGGTACAATCACGAGGCCGTTTCGCACGTTTTAGCCGATATATCTGTAATGCACGTTCACAGCAGATGTAACGTAAACTTCATTGGTAGCTCTGAAGAGTCTGCGCGTTGAGTTCAGGTGCGGCCTTGGAAGTCCCGATAGACAGCGAATAGACAGCGAATGGGGTCGGCCTCACATTTTAGTTTTTTGAACCACCGACGCCCTCTTTGAAATGTAAGCAGACCGCGTCAGGAGACGGACGAGGCGACGCATCTCCACGGATACAGGTCGTAAAACCCAAACGGAGGAAGATTCGTTCTTATATCAAAAAAGTTCAAGACCTGAGATTTTCAGTGGAACAAAATGTCTCAACATACAAAAAAAAAAAAACTTCCTGTAAACTGTCACGACGGCTGCGAACACGAGCTCTGCCTTCCCTTTTGTGTGACTTCAAACATGCACATTAAAACCATAAAGTCAGCTCAAAGAATGTTTAAAACCTCATTATTTCAGTCGCGTTCTTAAAACTTATTGTTGTTGCAAGCTAGTAGTACACAGCTCTGTGCATATCATTTCTTCTTTTTCTTCTGACAGCTTAACGAGAATCCTCAATAATCGGTGTGTGGACACGACTGAGGGCGACGCAGCAATTGCGATAACTTAAGACAAATACATTTCTTTTAAAATTCTTTTAAACACGGTAATACCTTATTCTAGACGACGCCGCGGGACTCTCCGAGGGTTACAAGTTCATTCCTTGGGCACTTAGTAAAGAGTCCAGCATGTCGAAAGTGTCTTTGTAGTCGGTGGTTTGGCCGTTGGGGGGCAGCGCGCCGTTGCTCCCGTCGTGCTCCATCGTCCGCTGGCCGCTCTCCGCCGAGTAGTGGGACGAGCCGAGGCCTCCTTTCCTCCTGCTGCTCTTGGACGAGTGGTGGTCGTGGTGGTGGTGGTGGTGGTTGTTGTTGTGATTGTGGCTGCCGGCGTCCGAGTGAGGCCTCTTGCGAGACGAGCCGGACGAGCCCACGTCGGGAGCCCTTATAGACAAGGAGGCGTTCTCTATTGTCCCTCTGCTGTTCCCGCTGAGGGAGTACGGGTGCGAGTGGCCGTGTTTGGAGTGGCGGTGCTCTTTGTGCTTGTCCTTGCCGGGCAGAGTCCCGCCCTGCTCCGAGCCCCCGTGGCGCTCCGACGAAACCTTGATCCTCATCTTGAGCTCCTCGCCCGCGGCGGAGCCGTTCTCGGTGAAGGACGGGGGCAGCCGGGCCTTTTTGGAGCCGCTTTTGTCTCTCCTGCCGTCGCCCGCGTGGCCCCCCTGCTGCGCCTGAGAGCGCTTCTTGTGGTGGTGCGAGGAGAGGGCCGGCGGGGCCGCGTACGCGTCCGTTCCCGGCTCGTCCTTCCCGCCGTTCTGCGGCACCGGGTCCCCCACCGCCGCGTGTTTCTCCCTGTACTTTTCCAGAGTCAAGACTTTCTGCGGCCGCGGAAAAGTGGCGGCGTTGGCGGCAAGCTGCTGGTGTTTGCCGCCCTTTGTGTTCGTGGGTTCGTGTTTCACCAGCGGGAAGTCTGAGAGGTGCGGCTCGGAGAAGCTGTCGTAGCCGCAGTTCTTCAACTGGTCGCTCAGCGGCTGGTAGGAGGCGGCGATGATGTTGAGGGAGGGCATGTCCGAGGAGTCAGACGAGGTGGAGGGGAAGAAGGAGTTGGTGACGCCGGGGAGGCCGTCTAAGGCCGTCCCCTGGTAGGCACTATCCCCCGACTGGCCGTCCGTCTTTGGCTTCTTAGCTGCTTGAATAGCCTAAAAAACACAGAACTCAACATGAGATATGGACACGTTACGGGTCCTCACCTGTCCCAGTGACACTGCCTGAACTGCCCATCGTACAAGTATTAAGCACGTACCCTCCAGTTTCGTATCCGCTTCAGTTTGCTGGGCGTCTTCTCCAGGATCTGAAGGAACTCGTGTGTGAGCTCTGAAAACAATGAAGACAAGTGTCAGCGGCCCCCTCTCCACACTGTTAACACTTCCCTCTGATTCCTTCTGCAGCCCCGTAAAGACCCAGCGCCAGCAGGACAAATTAAAAACGTCAGGATTGATTTGGGGGAAACAGCTTGAGTTATTAGCAAAGTGACAACACCCATAGTCTCCCCCACCTAAAAGAGCCTCAAGCTCTTTCTACGAGTAAGGAAAAAACGAGTCCAAGAGACGGATTAAACCAGCGCTGGGAGCTCTCACCGTCCAGCAGCTGCAGCGTCACGGTGCGGTCCACGTACTCCCACCAGTGCTTGCTGTCCGTGGACACGGGGATCTCCCAGTTGGACCACTTGCAGGCCAGGTGGATGCAGACGCACGCGACGACCGTGGGCCTGTACTGCAGGCAGAAGGTGGTGAGGTGCAAACTGCAGGGGGAGGGAATGGGGGGGGGGGGACAAGAAGCAGAAGAGAAAGATACGACCGTCAGCTGGAGGTCTTTCACACAACACACACAACATAAACATTTCAGACGGTTTAACGAGGCAGCATAAGCACACCGTGGAGTTCACCGACAATCAAACTAATAGGTTCACACCACATACACACACACACACACAGCCTTACCGTATAGCACAGGAACAGCTAAGACAATCTAATTGTTAGGATAAGTTCCTAGGTGTATGAATGACACACACACTGAATGTGGATTTGGCCACATTATTGTGCTTTGATTTGAATTTAAAACATTAAAAACAGCGTTTCTAAATCTCTCAATGAGCCGTAAACTCCAGGAAATCACTACTAATAAACTAATTCAATTAAATCTACTCACTAGTGTCAAAGGAGTTGTGCGTTTTAACTCCACAACATCAAGCGTGGGAACGTTAAGACTGAGAAACACTGACGTTGGTAGCCAAGACCAACGAGTAGGCTTTAGGTTCTCTGCACCCTGGATCCCAAACTACACTGCAAACTGGCTCCTGTGCACCAAAGCTCGTGTTCATCAAGCGTCTCAGAATCACCCCCCCCCCCCCCCCCCCCTTTTTTTTTTGTGTTCGTGCGAGTTGCATTTAAAGATATTAAACGGTGTTGGAATGCAGAAAGAGTAGGCTGTGTTCAGGTAAATATAGTTCTGCACTTCCAGCTAGACTCCATTCTTTGTGCATAACCCCAAATTAAGAGATCCTATCTACCATCATCTGCTGGGAACATCAATCTCTGAGTTGCCTATCAAACTAGCAGACTCTGTAAAAACACTAAAGTGAGACAACAGCAGCACAAGAATATCAAAATGAAGAGCTGTGTGCGGAAAGTCAGAATCATTGCAGCCGCCATATTTCCTCTTTAAAAAGACAACAGCACGAGATTAGATATTAAAAACGGCAGCACCACACAGAACAAGCATTCAGTTTGCAGTGTAGTTTGGCGGTTCATTGTTAGCTCTTTTAGGGTGACAAATGTGCAACAAAGAATTAAACTGTAAACTATACTTACCAAAGCACTCTATAAGTTTAAGACTCTTTAGTGGCAATCTATATTCAGGCTACCATTTGAGTTCTTTCTTTAGACATGTGCACTCCGTACCGAACAACCGTGAGAGGCAAACGGCACCACTACACTCCACGCTGTGCATTCGACCCCTCTGTGCCAACACGGAGCCCTTTGTACAATACACCGCACACAGCAGCCGGGCCCGGTACTTCCCCGCGCTGGGGGGTTCCCGGGGACCCCGGCTGCAAACAGGGCGTTGGACACAGGAAGGGGGGCCCTGCAGGACAGGAAGCTATAGTGTGCCATTACAGTGCAATAATGGGAACAGGATAATAACCTGTTGGTAGCCATGAAATAGGAAGTCTGTGCCAAGTCCTTGCTTGCTGTAAAAGAAGGAGAAAGTTCATTTTAGGACCGAAACAATTCTTTGGAGGAAGAAAACAAAAGGTTTGCGTTGTTAAAAGCAGTTCTTTGGAAAGTAAAGTGAGAAAGAAGGCTCTACCTCGCACTAGCTGGGAACACCTCACAACATCTGTGTGCGGATGATCGATTGTTATTTCAAAACCTGCAATAAAAGATGTTGAAGGAAGAGGATCAGCCACCGGTGCCAGCACGATGTGACGTTGTAGTGGACATTTGTTAAAATAAGTAACTAAATATTAACGACAGTGGCTGCAATTCTAAACACACACAATAAACGAGCTTTAGTAGCACTCACCCAGCGTTTGCAGCACTATGGTTTCCAGTGCTACAAGCTCTTGTGTCTGCTGCTGGAATGCCTGGAAAAGTTCAATGAACAATTTGAAATCGGCATTCCTACAAAATAAAAGCACCGCCAGCCGGAAACTGTAAACGGTAGTAAAGAACCGACATGTAGAGGGTACCGCTGCGCCTTTCACCTTTATGACACGCAGGCTTAACTGCATGGGCCTAATAGTGGAGCCTTTCAATTTGAGGACGTCAGATAAATCACATACGCTCTTATGTGTGGTGAAAAATGTTCGCTGGACTTAATACTTAATTATCTTTGTCCTTTCTACCGACAACACATTTGACATAAAAACCATTTACTGGAGCCAAAGGTGACGTCTTTTAGTTGCTTGTTTTGTCCCAACAACCATCTGATTTTAATTTGACTGTCATAGACAAAGAAAAGCAGCAATGTCCTTGCTATTGAGAAATTGGCCTTTGTGCTTGAACAAATGACTCAACAATTAACCGATTGCAGCGGTTAACGGTTTCTTTTCTCTCCTAAAGCCTCTCGGCCGAGCGTAGCCTCCCTGTCATCCGGTGACTTACGTTGCTCTTAGTGTCTACGGCTGCCTCTTGTGGGTTAATGCAGGCTTGGGCTATTTTAATGACATGCTCCAGCTTTCTGGGCTGCTCCTCAACTTTAGCTGCCAGGAACAACGTAGTCTGAGAAATGACCTAGAGAGGGGAAGAAAAAAACAACCTCAGTTCAGTTTTCACAGCCGGTGCCACCAGTAATTATGGCATCAGCCAACACTGCAGTGGTACTTACGTTTCTGTGGAATTTGCTGAAGGAGTGGATCATATAAAACCTGTGCATGTACACTATAGCGGTGTTGATGATCAGTTGAGAACTGGGTGGGAAGTTAAGGCACAACACATGGAGGATATACAGTAAAATACATCGACTAACAGGCTTGGTGAAGAAAACCTTGACACGTTAGCATCGAGCTAGCAAAACGTGTGACATGCATGTTAAAGCCCCCAGAATCAACCCATAAGCTTCAACTCCTACAAAGGCGGAATAGTGCATTTGTATCGTGGTGATAGGTTTAACTTACATGTACAACCAGCAGCAGTAATCGTGTGTCACTGATATCACTACACACAAAGCTAACAATGGAATCTGCAGCCTGAAGAGACAAAACAATAGCTAAGCTAGTTACCAGGCCTGAATGCTTCCAGCTAGCTAGATCAAGACCCCTTGTTAGCTCAGTTAAATGGCCTGTCTGGTCGGAGAGAGGTCTCTACGTGGCAGCGAGAGCGTTTATGTGCGTTTCTAGCGCTAAACTATGAGTTGTAACCAGCCTTGCCATTCCGGCCCTTCTGTAAGCTAATGCTAACTCGAGCTAACCCTGTCGGCCGGCTAGCCGCTGCGGTACAGAAAGGATACACGTTGAGTCTCTGGCCTATGTCTTGGATCAAGTTGGCGGCCTGCTGCCGGTAGGAGAGCTCCCTGTCGGCCTCTATCCCGCCGCGTCGAGACGGCGTGTTTTCGAGCTGCTCCCGGGTGAAGAGCCATTTCGTAGAGGGTCCCCGGTGCACCGCCATTACGCTCCCACAGCCAAGCCCGACGGTGCTAGCATCGGGAGGGAGTGGGGGCGACGGGGGCACCGGAAGGACGAGCAGCCGAGGCTGATTAAAACCGGATAGCCTTTTGTTGAACAGCGCCACCAGTGGCCGGAGGCGCGCATAGCACTCATCGTTGCCTTGCGTTATTGTTGCTCTAAGGGATTATATTTTGTCTACAACTAAATTAGTTATTTCAGGTGTATTTTATAGATATACTTTGATCTTTTGACAGTCCGTCTGGTGTTCTCCTTGTTAGTGTATCAAATACAATATAGTAATTAAGGTTGAAATACCCGGATTAGCCACTGAGGGTCACAACTGTGCTTTGCATTATTGTGAGCCCTGAGAAACATTTGAAAGCTACTTTTCTTACCACTATTGTTTTGAAAGTTGGTGCATATCGATTGTAAACATGTATCCCATCTATTCGCCACCAAGCCTGTAGACTAGAGCAATGACTCTAGAGTGTATTTGATTAATACGACAAGAGAAGCAGAGAAAAATCTTAATGATCATAATACCCATAGCACCCCCTGGCCTGCAGTTCTCTCTTTCTACCACTAAGCGGCAGCAGAGACCGAGAACAAAACTCCCTCAGGAAATGTGATGTGTAGGTTCAGGTAAATAGGATCCTAGTGTATAACAATTATACATGCAAAATCATAAAAAAAAATCATCATCATCATCACATATTCCACAAAGGAGGCGAACTTGTTATGACCACCAAGGCAGCGCACGTGACAGGGTCCGATCTGCACGTTCGCCGGCTCGCTCTGTCCACATGGGACAGGTTGTTTACCCCACGCGCAGCGGCAGTTTTCTTCGACTCCTGCGCGCGAGCACAGGTGTCGTGAACTCCACCGGGCTTACTAATTAGAGTCCAGGTGTGGCTATTTTCTCGACGTCGCAAAATCGCATCCTGTTGTGAATCTTTTTTTTTTTTTACTGCTCGTCCAGACTGAGCGCGTTAAGTTTGTCAGCACACCGTTTTTGACTGCAACATAGCCGACACCAATTCCGGTTACCGCCTTCAAAATAAAAAGCAAGCCTGTTTCTTTTTATGGAAACTCAAGATTTGAACCTTAAAACATTTAGCAAACGATAAAAGAATAATTCTAATGTTTTTAAGTAGCCTCAGAAGTCTATATATATTTTCCTATTCTCTGTTTTCGTCGAAAAACAGGCGTTTGTTTTGAAGTTCACCATCTCTTCATTTCCGGTTTTGTTTCGCCTCACGGTGTGCAATTTGGCGCAACTGGACCTGCAGCCCCGCAAAGGAGTCTCCCTCCCCTTCTCCGTCTCCGGGTGTCTCCCTAGTGAAGCCTGCACTTCTCGCCCAGGTGTGACATTTTTGGAGTGCCTCGCTCAACTGGAACCGCGCGACCCGCCGAGAAGATGACGGACGCCGCACCGCCAGACTCCACCGCAGTCCCGGACCCGGTTGTAGTGGACCCCGCGGCGGTGAACGGGCAGTGCGAGCAGACGGACTCCCAGCAGCAGGAACAGCAGCCCAGCACAGAAAGTCAGGGAGAAGGTTTCAAGATGGACCAGGAGATGAAGATAACGGACAGCGTGGAGGACGGAGGTAGGCGGTGTGGAAACACTGATGGTCAATATGATACATTACTTACAGAGCTGGCAAGATGTGGAATACAGTTTATTCCACCAGACACATGCTTTACATTACTGCGCTGTTATTATAGGCTTTTGGGGGATTTTTGGAAAAGAGTGAAACAAACAAGCAGCAGTTGGATCAGTGACACAGAATAAAGTGTTTTTTTATGCTTCACACCCAAGTGATCTGATATTGACCTTAATATATAGATCATGTTGATATGGGCAATATCTTTGTCACTGTAATGGAACGTGTGCATTCAAACTACCCTGATTATTATTATTATTATTATTATTATTATTAGGGTGCCAATAGAAGATTGGTGCCGTTCACTATTCCTTTATTACAATCTTGTAACTGTGACTAAACTAAAGCAGACACGAGGCTCATTTGACTGGACGACTCAAACACACTTCAAGCCTCTGTGGGTTCACAGTCGCACCAAAAGTGGAGATTGCTGCCTGGAAAGCGTGAAAGGCACAATTTATTCCTGTTGTTGGGGAACAGAATTAATGGACTTTCTCCGGGAAAGGGAAAATAACACATATGAATAGAGCCACGAACTATTGATAGAGTAATAATAGAATAATAATATGTGTAATTCACTAACTCCAAAACACAGTTACTCTCAAAAGATCAAACTAGGGACCTTCTCGGCTTGTGACCTCTTACAAAAAGCAATGTTTAGTCCGGGGTCACACGGTTTCATTTCAATCCACAGCTTTGGCCCGGACTGAAGTATCTCATCAGCTATCGGATGTATTGCCCTGAAATTTCGTTCATGGTCCCCAGAGGATAAATCCCACTGGGCTTCAACGCTTTTCAGGCCAAGGACCCCCGAACTAGAGATGGAGCAGGGACCCCCGACGATATATATTGTATGACATTGTGTTTTATATTAAACTGGGCCTAGTGCCACGCATAAACACACCTCTTTATTGTGCATTCAACACTAAGCTATTCAGATAATACAGAGGTTCATATGTGCATGTTGTTATTTTAAACATGTGAAGGTACAATGCCGTGCCACTTTAGAAACACACCTTCAGCTGATACCACTGCCAATAACAACACTGTCTGTCATGATAATCATGCACACAAGCTGTTCAAATAGACGTTTTTACCTCTGCTCTGCTTTAGGACTACATCGTGAACCAATGACAGTCCCGTCCTCCTCAGCTGCATTTTGTTTTAAGTGCTAATTAGCAAATAAATAATAACCGCTAAACGTTAGCATCGTCATTGTGAGTATGTATGTGCGTCGATGATGTTAGCATTTAGCTTAAAGCACAAAGTGGCTAGCATAGCTGTAGAAACTCTATGAATCTTAGAAATATACAATAACTCTTGTAGCCCCACCCATATTATTAAAGTCTTTTAATTCTTTTAAGTCTTTTTATTAAAGTTTATTATAGTAGTGACAGTCTCCATATCGTGTGTGTGTCATTGTGCCCTGGGCCATTGTCTGCAGGTCTCCTGGAAAGCAGTATGCGCCTGAAGCCCCACGAAGCGCAGAGTTACCGAAAGAAGGCTCTGTGGGTGTCCTGGGTCTCCATAGTGATCACGCTCATCCTGGCCATCGCAGCTTTCAGTGAGTACGGTCTTTTTGTTCCCCTTTTCGACGAGTCCTCTGGCTGACAGGAAGTGATGCTTTCAAAGACATCTACGCAAAACCGACGCCCGCCGCCTGGTTCTTCAGTTGAGGGACGCTTCTGTTAATTACTGTGTCGTCCTGCAGATCCGTGTGACGCCCAACACCTTTGATCGAACAACAAAAACGAAAGACATGAAGAACGCTTTGACGGTCCACGCTTCATTCCCACATCCTGTTTCACTAACCCTTCAATTTCCCACCGCTTCCACTTCAAATGACAGTTTCTCTCAGTTAAAAATACGCAACGCCGTCAAGTTGTATTAGTCTCGTCGTTGCGTGGATGCGGTGACTCGTTCTGTTTGTCTCTCAGATGTTTGCATCAGTTTGTTTCTTTTATAAATGTCTCTGTGTGTCAAAGCTTCCCTCTCTCTGAATTCTAATTTAGGATAGAAGTGATTCATTTTGTAGATCTAATCCCAAGCTTCATCTTCTTCTTCCAATTGGTGAAATTGGATTTGAAGGCTCCGATTATTTAGACATTTGAAAAGCTCTGAGTCAGATATCTTTAAAACCATCACAGACTCCGTTCGTCTCTTGCCTGTCGCCACCACATCCCGCCGTGCTCGACCGATGCCTCTTCCTGCTCTGAATGCAGATTAGTCTGCCTGACAGACGAGCGCGTGAAGAAGACGAGCTCTGCTGCAGCGGAGGTGAATCACCTCAAACGTGGCTTTGCAGATGTGCAGAGATATGAGTGAGACTGAGAATATATGCAGACTTTCATGTGCCGTTCATGAGAGCGGTGATCCGACTCGCAGCACATCCGTCATTACTCAACACATAATTGGTTTCTTTCGATTTCTGGCGCTCCCCAGAGAAATACGGGCCGACGTAGTGAAGACAATCCAGCAGTTCAACCGTTAATTGGAGTCTTGTTTGAGGGTGAAATTAGGAATTGGAATTGGATTAGTTGGACCACTCGGGTCAGAGACATTCTGGAAATCAGAGCCTCTTCCTGAGTTCAGTCGGTGTTGTTTCATTCTGCCCACTTCCTGTTCCGATAAGGAAGCGCCGGCAGGGGAAGCAGGACCGGAAGGCCAACTTCCGTCTTTGGTGTGTGTGTGTTTTCCAGTCTGGAAGAGGCTTGAGCCCCAATGGTTGCAGATGCTTCGTGTTATTTTATCTATTAATGCAATAACATCATTCATTCATCATCTTTTGACGGTAATGTGATTAAAACATTGAATCAGTGCTCAACATTTGATATGCCTTGTTGATGATCACGACCGTGTGATTCACTGGATCTCATATCATCGGAAAACGAACATTAATGAGCAAACAAGCCGCCGCATGAGCTCCTGGTTCTATACGTCTCTGGCTCTTTGGCAGCCAGCCAGGGAGTGCAAACAAAGACCGTGTGAGAATCCTGTTCTTCTAACAAGCTGTTAGCATCGCACTCCTCCTGTTTCTATAGGAGCCCTCCATGCATGAGGAAACTGCATTAATAAAACATATTTCAAAGGGAGAAGCTGATGGATCGAGGGCGTAGAGAGCACACAGAGAAAGAACAGCGTGTTGTATAACCATCACGGTGCGTTAGTCCAGTTTCTGTTGTCTTTATATATGTGGCAAAGAGAATAGAAGTATTGCCTTTAAAGCATCATTTAGATATTTAACAAATCACCACAAAGCAGTTATTGAATTATTATTAATTGCGCTGCGTATCAGGCCCTGTCAATCATTAGCAGTATTCAAACATTGGGCCTATCTGAGAGTGTGTTGGTGGCGAGCAGCTGCAGCTTTAAGTGTATCGTAGGTTTTGGTCCAGTCTGATGAGAGCGACTCCCACAGCAGGGGGTAGATGTTCCCAACTCTCCTGGCTCTACTTTACTTCAAGCAAGAGTTTCACCTTTTGGCAAATAGATGGATACCACGCTCTGATCTTCAGGAGTTCGGCGTCTCGTGACCCGGGATGTCACAGCCAGCTCACCTTCTGGTGTCTGCAAAACGTAAACGAGCCGAGGAGCAAAGTGCTCCACTGATAACGCTCCAGGAACAACCAACAACCCGGCAGCGCTCAGACGCTGTTTTATCTGCCTTTCCTTGTCAGATGTGACAAGCAGGGAGGAGGGAGGGGAGGGAGGGAGGGAGGGGGAGACGATAGAGTTCATATATGTGTGTGTGTGTGTGTGTGTGTGTGTGTGTGTGATAGCCTGATGCTGTAGTTCCTTCCCCGCTGACGCCCGGCCGGCTTTCTTGGGAGCCAATTAGCCGTCGCCGGGCTCTGCTTTGACGGCTGCCGAGCCGCAGCGGACTCATTTGCACACGGCTTCTTCTCTCCGCGCTTAATGAAGGAGCTAGGAGGAGAGAGGAAGAAAAAGAGGGGGGGAATCAATAAGGGAGGAGGAGGAGGAGGATGCGTTTCTGAGTTTTGGGGTCTCTGGGGGTTTCCATCCCGAACGAGACCTCTGCCAACGAACATCTTGGATAAAATAATAACATGAAAGCAAGAACGTGCAACATCAGAGCGCGGCGCGTTGAAGGCCTTCACACAAAGAAGAAAGCCTCACGCGCCCGCTACATTCTCCTTGTTATGCCAACTCTGGCAGAAGCGTGACATCCATGCCGCCCTCTCTGTTTACCTGCGTTTCAGCGGCTGTCGAGTTGTGTTTGCTGAGCCGCTTGTCTGTCGCCGCACGGAGAGCCGAGGCACAATTACAGCAGTTAAACTGGTTTCCACTGGTTTCACAGTGCTCCTAACAGTGTGTATTTAGCACAACACGAGGTCTTTATGGAGATGGAAACATCAACAAAGTCCAAATCTAACATTTGAACATTTAGCGGAAATCCTTTAGTCAGAAATAATGATGGAATCCTCGTTCATTGTTTCTCATTGTGTGGCTTTCTTTTGCCAAATTGACCAAAAGATGTTGTTGATCATCTTTTTCAATCGGTAGCTATGTTTCCATGCAGATCTGTGACATGATTTATTTATGTTTCACCTCCTCATTTGTATTCAAGGGTTGCTCATGTGTGTTAAGTGCAGACTTCATTCCTGTTTTTCATCTGAGTCAGTGGAAGTGGATGATTGCTCCTTCAGCCCAGAGAGAGATGAAACAATAAAGGTTCGGAGGGAGGATGAAGGAATCACTTCTCTCTCCTTGCAGCAGAGAGAAGGCGATGTGTTTCTGCAGAGCGTCTGGCCCCCAGTGAGCCTCGCTAAAAATAACCGTGGGAGGAGGAGGAGGAGAGGATCCCTCCCCTCCATCTATCTGCGTCTCCATCTCGTTTCTCTCTCCTTTCCGTCTCTTCCCAGTTCCCTCCCCGCCGCCATTGCAGGTGTGCGGACGATTACAATGTTTTCAACACATCTGCAGCTCGTTGTCAGCTCCTGCTAAATAAAAGACGTTCCTGCTGGTGTTTTAAAGTCCACACTGATTCATGTCAACATCCCAGCAGCACCCATGCCTATATGAGGGAAGATCGGGGGTTAAAGATGGCTGTGTGTGATTTCCACATGGAATGAAAGCTCACCTGTTCAGTGTCTCTCTCTCTTTCTGTTTTCCTCTCCAGCTGTTTCCATCATGCGTCACAGCGCCTCAGCGTTTGGATTTGCCGTAAGTCGACCGTAAATCCTCCACTTCTTTCTGCCGTAACGAAGAGAGTGTAACGCTGTAACTGTCCCCCCCGTCCCCCCTCCTGCAGTTCGACGCCGCGCTGGACGTGTTCTCCTCGGCCATCGTGCTGTGGCGCTACAGCAACGCCGCGGCCGTCCACTCGGCACACCGCGAATACATGTGAGTACAGCCAGCGTGAGAAAAAGAGCCGGTCAAGAACCCCGGCTCAGCTGTGAGTCCACACCTCAAAGGCCTGAAACAAGTTCTCAATTCTATGAATCCCAGGCATCAAAATCACTGGAATGATGTAGGAATGGTGAGGGTGTTCAAGCAGGCGACTGAAAGAGGGGGGGAGTGAGGAGCTGTCTGTCACAGTGTCGATGTCTTTTTCAGTTATTTTACTGTTTTTTAATTCATAATAGCTGGAAATCAAATGTCAGTCGTCGTCGTTCACTCACTTCCAATGTAAACACAACCAAATATTCAGTGAAGATAGAATGAAAATAGAGTAAATGATTGTGTGTAACTGCAGGTTTACATCAATGCAGCAGATCGACGTGAACACTCGTTCACATGTTGGTGATGCAGCATCCTTCATCACCTCACTGCAGCAGCTGATTGGAGGAATTCTGGGAGACGCTCAGCCAGTATCACACACACACACACACACACACACACACACACTGGTTATGGCTGCTTTGTGTGTATTTAGCGCGTTAGTGAGGATCATCTCGTTGGATGAGCAGCGACGCTGCAGGTACAGAGCGGTTGCCACGGTAACAAGCGTGGCGATGAGCGACTTGATGGATTGTTGTTCCGTCGCTGTGTGTAGTCATGGAGTCGTGTTTACTGGGGATGATGCGTGTGCGTGTGTGTGTGTGTGTGGAGTCCCCGGGGTGATGTCGGGCGTTGCCATGGTTACCAGCAGTGTGGCTGAGAACATGTTTCTGCATCGAGCACTCGACGGTGGCCGTGCATGACCAGGCAGACGCTCCAGTTGTTGTCCTGTCTCCCTGGAGACCTTGTTAATTGGGTAGAAGGTTCCTACAGGACATCTGCTGCTTCCTCCCGAGGGACACACTTCACCCTCCTCCTCGTCTCAGGACCAGGATCATCTTAATCCCCGTTTCTATCCGGCTTCCTAATGTGCTCCCGTCTCTTCTCCTCCACAGAGCCTGTGTCATCCTGGGCGTGGTTTTCATCCTGTCCTCCCTGTGCATTCTGGGTAAGGCCATCCACGACCTGGCCACCAAGCTGCTACCTGAAGTGGTAAGGACTCATCCATTCATTTCCAACACAGAGCCGGTGTGAGCGGAGCTGCAGAGCTCGTGTGTGACAGAGTGTGTGTCGGTGTGCAGGTCGCTGTCCTCACGCTGCATCAGGGGGCAGAACCTGATCCAGACCACGAGTCTGCATAGACGAGGACCTTCTCTCTGTTGACTTTGTGCCCGTTTCTAATAATATCGTCTTCAAATCTGAGTGTACTTCTCAGAGTCCGAGACAAACAACATGCAGGCCGTGATCCGCATGAAGCGGCTGACGTAACATGAATTATTCTGTCGCCGCGTTGCCATCTTGACCTGTTCACGTGATAAGACGGCGTCACGTAGCGCTGGTCACTGCAGGGCCAAGAGGAGGAGCTCAGTGTGACTGAACAGATGGAACGCTTTGGCTCTGGGAAGTCATGAGTTGGTTGCTTTAATGCAGTGTTGCATTAGACTGTGTGTGTGTGTGTGTGTGTGAGTGTGTGTGTGTGTGGTTGCTGGTGCTGGATGAAGAATGTCACAAACCTCAGGTGTGAAGCCTCGCGAGCTTTCACACCTCCTGAAATAGCTTTACTCAGTAGTCCTCCCTCCAGAAAGGGATCTGAAGGATGAGTAAATATGAGGCCCTCTGCTCTGTTCCCTCGTTCACTCTGGTGAAACAGGAGTGAACGAGGTAAACTATTAACTATGTGTGATCACTGCTGCATAGAGCATCAAATAACTAAAGTCATGAACAAATCTAGATGCTCTTACATATTCTGCAGAACACACGCACGCCACGCTGAGAACCGCACGTGTTTAAGAGTTTCAAACAGCCCTTTGCAACTCGCTCGGGCTCCAAATTCAATTAGTTTTCAAATCCTTTATTGACGCGTCGGACCGACTGTGTTCCATCTCTTCATCTGTGGCTGCAGCGAGCAGCGGGCAGCGAGGCAGACAGATTGTGTTTTTCTGAGTCTTCCGTCACACAGCCGGGTTCCACCACACTGGGTTCTGGTGCATCGCAGTCTGAGTTATATATAGAGCATCACAGCGCTGGAAATACGCTTCTGTTTTCACAGCCTCCTCCTCCTCCTCCTCGCTATGCAATGTTAATAAGGTAAGCAGCAGCTGCTTAGGTATGCAGCGGCGATGAAGAGGAGGATACAGACAGAGGGGGGGTGTGTGGAGGTGGAGGAGGTGTTTTCTGACACCTGACTGCTCTGCTGGTCCTCTGAGCCCAATTAATGCCATTTAGCGGCCAAAACAACGAACACAAACTCTTTGTGACGTTAAATTCATTTGAAGAGGCCGCGGTGACCTCTGAGAGTCGAGGACACTTCACCGCCGCCGGGCTTGTGACTTCCACTCATAAAGCCCCGCATCCACTCGCGTCATGAATAATACTGCGATCATAAGCGAGGCTCTCGCCGGCCCCGCCCTGCCTCATCAGAACAGTTCGGACCGCGTTGATATTCTGCACGAGGAGCTCTGGGAGTCAAACGGAAACGTCAAGCACAGTGTTCACATTCTGGGCAGCGTCGGTCTGTCATGAGCTCCCTCGGTGTGTGTGTGTGTGTGTGTGTGTGTGTGTGTGTGTGTGTGTGTGTGTGTGTGTGTGTGTGTGTGTGTGTGTGTGTGTGTGTGTGTGTGTGTGTGTGTGTGTGTGTGTGTGTGTGTGTGTGTGTGTGTGTGTGTGTGTGGGTGTGTGCGTCCACATTTCCGTCTTTCATGAGCCCAAAGTGAAAGACGCTCAGACCTGATAGTCCCCGTTTGCATGCATTGAGAAGCAGCTTCTTCGTAGTAATAAACACATTCTGAATGTCTCCCGTCTGAACGCCGTGTGTCTTTGCTGGACTCGATGATGTCGTCTGAACGCCGTGTGTCTTTGCTGGACTCGATGATGTCGTCTGAACGCCGTGTGTCTTTGCTGGACTCGATGATGTCGTCCCCGTGTGTTCACTGCTCAGCACTGACTCAGGTCTCTGCAGCATGCTGAGCTTCTCTCTCCATCTCCCCTCTGATGTCTGCGAGCTTTTCATGGCTCCGAGGCCATAGTGCAATATTAATGCTGCCGCAGAGGCACTGAGTGCTCTGCAGCCCCCCCCCCCCTCCTCCATCCGTCCTTTGTGCGTTTACTTTTCTTTACTCACAATCGGTGTGACAAGAAAGAAAACATCTTTACAACTCAGAGGCCGAGCATTTGATGAGATGGAGATAAGAAGTCATTAAATGTGAGCTTTGGGGAGCTCATATTTAGGACCACGTGTTGCCTCAGTAAGGCCTGGAGGACACTTGGACTCAGGGAAGCACTGGTCATATGTTGGTGGCTGAAGGTCTGGGTCACTGTGACGTTTTTGGCCAAAACGCAATAATTAATTTGCTAATTATGACACAGAAATGTTGATTTTTTTCACTTCCTCTCTTCCCTCAGGATGAATTCCTGTTCAGCGTGTCCATCATCAGCGGCCTGGTGTGCATCAGCCTGGCTGTGGTCAAGTTCATGCTCGGCAGAGTGCTCACCAGCCGGGCCCTCATCACCGACGGTGGGCGCGCACACAGATACTCCAACACCTTCTAGTTCAGCCTGTCCCCTCATTAAACACAACCATCACAGTGTGACATGTAGCGTGAGTTAAACCGCCACGTTCCAGGTGACCTTTGAGTATCTGACGACTATAAGAGACATTTAAAGTATCTGCCCAGCGTGTCCTGCTCGAGGCCCCCAGCAGGCAGCATCACGTGTCCACTGGGGCCCAGAACCCTCATCAGCTGACTACGTGTTTGTTTGAACTTTCCCAGGATTCAACTCACTGGTGGGGGGAGTCATGGGGTTCTCCATCCTCATCAGTGCCGAAGTGTTCAAGCACGAGCCCCAGGTGTGGTACCTGGACGGGTCGATAGGCGTCCTCATCGGGCTCATCATCCTCGCCTACGGAGTCAAGTGAGTGATCGCTAGAGAGAGCAGATGAAGGTTTGCTTTGCTGTTGCCCTGTCTAAATGAATACATCACTGACACCCCACACTGCCAATTAACCAATTAAGATGAACCAGAGGTCATGCACATTCTGTACAAACATCTCAGATGAACACTTTTATCTTCACTGCTGACGCGCTGAGACTTTCTGCCTTGAGCGAGAAACATAAAATCAATTTATGTGCGTCTGCAGCGCGTCGGAACGGGGATCAGAGTGCTCGCATCAACTAACGAAGCCTCTTCTTCTACCGCAGGCTGCTGCTCGACATGGTCCCGCGGGTCCGACAAACCAGGAACTACGAGCGCTTTGAGTGACGGACCGAGGAGGGAGAAGAGGAGGGAGGAGAGGAGGGAGAAGAGGGGGGAGGGGGTCACAGTCCACTCTCTCCACAGACAATCACATCCGGTCCTCCAGTGTGTGTACAGTTCTCTCATTCCTCTGAGGCTCCGGCCGGTGACGACAGCAACGGATGGATGAAATCCTTGCCGCCTTTTTAAGTGTTTTACAGTTCGGTACATATAATATCTTTATCTGTCTTTTAACAGTGAATGGGTCAGTCTGTTGTTTTCACGCCTCTGTATTTAAACAAGACGGTTGAAGAGATGGAGGGAGTTGATTGTGAAAGCTTGGACTGCAGCGTACGGGAGACATTACATTACCTCAGTTACACCTCGTCGCCCGGTCAAAGCACTGCAGTTCATTTCTCCCACGGCTCTGAGAGGCCTTTGCTCAGCTGTGCTCTAAAGTGATCGATGTAGCTGATGTAGCAGCGGAGGCTTAATGGGGGGGGGGGGTATATAAGCACACAGAGAGGCTCGCTAACATGTGAGTTACTGTTTACAATATTCACAGAGACTGTGGTGGCGGGAGCCCGGAGTTGGCTCCGTTTCAGCAGCGTAACGCCAACTTCCAGTCCTGGACGATAGAAATCTTTTTGGCATCCAGTCGCAGAAAGAGAAGTCAGGACCTCACTCAGCCTCCGGCTCATGATGCAACGCAGCAGACTCCAGCGCCGTCAATATTAAGTCCAATTACACAAACATTGTCTATGTCATAGATCCATAGAATCCAGAATGAGGGGAGGTTAAGGAACACACCAGGTGTTCGTGGAAGGTTTCTTCTTGGTTTGGATGCTGGAAGGGCAGCGGCTTCTTGTCCCCACTTTATTTGGGATTCAGTAGAAGTAATACGAGCGACACTAGTGAGTGGAATGAGTCGGGGGTTCTTGGACTCCTTGTGTCCACCACATGTATTGTTGATACGCTGTCGACACGTGTCCTCTTATCTGGAGCTGCTGTTTGTCTCTGGGATCTGAAAGGGAAAACCCTTATTTCTCTTAGAACTTGTGGACTTAATTACTGATTCAATTATGACGAGACTTCTTTTGTAGGACATTTTGAATGAAGTCTTTATTTTTAATGGTGGTTGGTTTTACCCTGAAACTTGAATATGTGTAAAAAGCACAAAAGTGAGTTTCTGTAGCACAGTGGCTTCCCGGGCCTCGGGGAGGAAGCTGTTATTTATTAGTATATATTAGTATTCCATCACTATGAATCACCAAACTGACTCCTAACCTTCATCGTACTGCTGAATGTTTTGGTGACTGTGGACGTGATGATGAGGAGGACCGTTCTTCAGTCACTGTAACCGAATGTGCTGCGCTGTGGGACTAGTTTGTGCGGCGTATTTATTTGTGTTTTGTCACATTTAAGGACTTTTATCTGAATAGAAAAGTGGTATTTTAAGGTGTTATATTATATATATTTGAGCCTGAAATGTTTATGAGGCCCAAATGTAAACTTTCTGCACACACACACACACACACACACACCGTCCTCTTCTGTGCCGTGTAAATACTGAATCTGTATTGCTGTGATGTAAAACAAATATTAAACCAGAGTCTGAGCCTTTTGTCACAGAAAAAAGGTTTATTTAAAAATAAAGTTATATCCCTCTTACTCGTCAACGACTGTGAAAACAAAGAAAACAGAACAAGTTGTCGTTGCGTTCTTCACCTTTCGCTGCGTGGACCAACATCACCAAACGCGTGGCTGGAAGCAGCGGGTTTATACAACGGAGACGTTTGATGCGGAGGTTAACGAAGACGAATGCGGTTCTCTAGAAACCAAACGGTTGATAATCCGACGGACGGCATGCTCAGAATAACGGAGTAAATAAGGCTCTCACTGCAGCCGGTGTGACCGTAGAAGTCCACCGTCCCCGCGTAACAACACACTGCTTCTTCCTCATTGATCCGCTGGACATGATGAGTTTGCGTGGATGCTTCTGAACTCAACCTGCTGCTGGAAGCGAGTAATCCGATTACTGTAAAACATTCTGAAGAATACAGGAAACATCTGAGCTGAATGAACATCCATTCTTATAGTTACAAGGGTCAGACTGATTCAATTGAACTGATTTTAATTGTATTAACTTTAAATTAGATAACATGATTTAAATTCACGTGACCCGATCGCGGCCTCAGCAGAGAGCGGATCCTCTCGCTTTGGGACTGAAGGCCGAATCACAAGCGTCGTTAAATGTTTCTCCATAATCAGAACCAACTAAACCGTGGAAAGGCACATCATGTTCTCTGAAACGCTAACTTGGCGGCAGATCGCTGACCCGTTTACAAAAGTAAAAAAAAACAAAAGACAGATGGTGGACGGTGCTGATTTACACGTGCAAACAGAAAAGTGATTGGAAATCAAAGCACAAAGTGATCGAGGCTCCTGTTTGTCCACCGCTGTCCATCAGTGACTCAGTGATGAAGACGATCCCCCGTTAACAGCTATTTAACACTAAAGATTTCCCTTTAAACCCAATCATGATTTTAGCTTTAGTGAAACATCAAATCGCTTTTTAGTTGTTGAAACTATAAAAATGCTGAAATGAGCGTAACCCTCAACGTGTCCTCATCACTGCTGGAAGCAGACAGAAGCCTCCAGACCCTCGTTCATACAAGACAAGCAAGCTTTATATTACTCTCCATAAATACAAATCTATCAAAAGGAAAAAGACCCTCCTATAAATAAAAAGAAAAGATTTCCAGCAACACAGATAAAGATTTGTATACAAAATAAATAAAAAAGAAAGATTTTAAAACCCTTATGAACAATATACAGTGTTACTAACGTCCTGTCAAGCCTCAGATCACCGGAGTGCATTTCCCCCAATTCACCACAAGAACTCTGAATTTTTTTTATTCATTTTCTTTTTCTATAATAAGAATCCTAACGATTCTTTAAAGAAAACAAGAAGTGGGGTTTTTCGTTGGCATGTTTGTTGCCGACAGTTTGCTGTCTGGCAGACGGGGGGAGAACGTGGATGTGTTTAGTTTTATTCTTGTATTTAAACAGCTTAAACGGACAAACACCTCGGTTAGGTTTTCATGTTTCTCTGCACGCTGCGGAGTCTTCCTGTCATCTCCGTCTACGACACGGCGACTCCCGTACGCGACAGCTTCAGCTAACGGACGGACAAAGACGGTTCTACGCTCCTCTACTGGCCTTTTAGTAGAAAACACACAAACTCTGACATTTAAAGCAAGTGTGCGATTCAAAAGTGAACGTGTGAAAACGAAGGGGGGCCGGTGATCCACGACTGGACTGTCCCGATAGAGGACCGCTGCTTTAGAGTCCGGATAAGGATTCCTAGGATCGGGTCCGCTCCCATGATCGCACGGACGAGACCAACGAGTTGGTTACAGTGTAGAACTGGGTTCTTCTTTAGTGTGTGTGTGTGTGTGTGTGTGTGTGTGTGTGTGTGTGTGTGTGTGTGTGTGTGTGTGTGAGTGTGTGTGTGGTGGGGATGTGGGCCTTCTGGCGAGCCAGTCCAGTGCAAACCTACCAAAAGAATAAACAGTGTCAGATTAGACCAGGGGGAGGTGGATATGGGGGGGTGGATATGGGGGGGGGGGGACTGATTGGGGGGGGACTGATTGGTGCAGTCTACCAAAGGAGGAAGCAGCACTCTGAAGTCTACGACGGCTCCCTTTTTGTTGATTCAAGTAATTTCACGGCGCTTTCCGCATAATCCGGGGGGGCGGGGGGCTTGCGGATGCTCGGCTGCTTCACTTCCTGCTGCTGGGGGGGGGGGGGGGGGGGGGGGGGAGACAATAAATATGATGGACATACACCGTCTCTTCTGTCCAGACGTCTTCCCACTAAAGTGTGTTCGATAGAGAGCGGCACGAGTCTCAAACACACTCGTTTCCTTTCCTCGGCCTGCGCGTTGGTGCTATAGGCAGTCTTTGCACAGCGCCACCTGGCCCTTCATGTAGTCGCGGCACGGGCAGATGCGCTGCAGCGACTGGTGGGAGCCGGCGCAGCTGAACAGCAGCAGGTCGGACTGGAAGATGCAGTGGCGGCGGGTCTCGCTGTAGGCCGGCACCACCGTGTCGGCACTGGACTCCACCGTCTGGCAGTCCACGCCGAACCTGAGACCAGAGAGAGGGAGAGGGAGAGAGAGAGGGAGCATTTATTCCCGGTAAACAAACTGGTCCCTCCGGTGGTTTAAACACGACACTGCAGTTTATTTAAATTCTCCACTCTGGCTGACAAACTGCACATTTGAATTCAAACCTGGTGTGTGCTGCCACCTGCTGGCTGCTTTAAAAATCACAACTATAACACAGAGGACAGCGTTTATGTGTGTGTGTGTCCCACCTGGCCAGGTCCTTGTCCTTGTTGAGGTGTTGGAAGAAGGACGGCTCACAGATGAGCTGCTCCTCCTGGCACACCTGCTTGCAGGTGCGTCCCGGCTCGGCCAACTTGACCTGCAGGGTGCTGAGGGGGGGCCACATCACCTGGCCGTGGCAGAAGTCCTGCACAACACAACACGGAGTCACACTACTGGACACGCAGCACCAGCTGACAAATCGTGACGCTGACAAAGAAGCTGAACAGCTAGTTGTGGTGTTTTAGTGAGTGTTCACTGTCAGTACCTGGTTCTCAATGAAGGCGTTGACTCTCTGCAGCATCCCCTCACAGGTGAACTCATAGGGCAGGTAGGGCTCAATCTGATCGCACAAACAAGACGGACTGATCAGAGAAGTGTGTCACGCGCTGTGTGTGTGAGTGTGTGTGAGAGAGAGAGAGAGCCCGGTGAAACATCTGCCGCCCTTTAGAGTCCCATCGACCTCCACCGACTCTGATTTAGGGAAACTTCAAACGGGGAGGACCAACAACCGAAGCCTTTGTTGTGGCACTAAGTCACTCGCATGCTTTCTCTACGTCTTTGTGAGGAGGGGGAGGGAAGGTGAGGAGGGGGAGGGAAGGTGAGGAGGGGAGCTGAGCTGGAGCCTGGTAGGCTGCAACTCTCCACGGATCACAGAACACGTGAGGCTCCGCGGGCTCGTCCGGTGAACACGGCCATTGTTCCGAGTCGCTCGGCGGAGCACAACACGACACGAGGTCCCGGCCCTTTAAATATGCACGGGCCTGGACGGGAAGACGGAACTGGATCTCTCTCTCCTGTACTTTCACTCACTCTGGACATTTTTGATCAGATTTCCTGGTTTTAGCTTCTTAACTGAGGACTTACTGAGAGACTAAAGTGAATATCTTTGGGTTTGAGGAGATGGCAGCTTTTTGACATTTTATACACCAAACTTCCCTCCAGAAAGTTACCTGCAGACTCATTGATAGTCATTAGTTGCAGGTCCATTGCAGTATAGGTGCTGTATGTATGTACAGTATGTCTGTAAATACATCTGGCCAGCCTCACATGTACCTCTAACATGATTAGTCATTATTTATATCCCTTTTCATTGTACACACTGCTTTAGAAAATGAACAGGAGATAGAGATCAAGTCCTTTACGTTGCATGAGGAAGACCTTCACGTTTACCTTCTGGCTGAGGATGGAGCGGATGGCCCCCTCCACCTCCACAGGGTTCTCGATGTCCACCGTCCACACGTGGGGCGGGCCGATGTACACCTCGGCGTACGGGTGTTGAGAGGTCAGCTGCAGACAACGAGAGGGAGAAGAGGTTAGACGTCACATCCTGAGCAGCAGAGTAGAAGACGCCCGTGAGCTCCGCTCACCTCTCTCATCGTGGGCTTTCCCTTGAAGAAGTCTGTGTTCTTGCTGCTCTTCGGGGGGCTGAATTTGGGGTTGAGGAAAGCGCAGCCGTTGGCGATGGCCTCCAGGGGGGCGGGACCCTCGTAGGGGAAGGACAGACCCACGAACAACTGCAGTGGAGAGAGAAGATATGGAGATTAGCCTCCACCAGACGGTTTGATAGAAGCTAGAAAAGCCCACCGGCCGTGTGAGGCGTTTCTGATGTCTGCTGATAGCAGCAGTTAACAAAACCTCTCACGTTATCAGCACTAAATACAGCAGAGGCAGCACATTTTCTCTAGAAAACAAGGGAGGAAACAAGCAGGATAATGTGAGGACACCGCTCTAATGATGATTCCTCTCAAAGGGCGCTGGATGTTTGGTGAGGAGGGAGTACCGAGGACGCTTTGTCTGATGGGACGGAGCACTTCAACACCACTACCTGCAGCCCCTCAACACCGGCTGCACACGTCCACCACTTGTTACGCAAGACGAGGAAATATTAAAAAGGAAATGAAGCACAAGTGTTAAAGGATGTTTGTCTGAAAAACAAAAGTCCGGCATGAACCAGGTTCTGCTGCCGTCATCCCTCCCGTTCGTCTAAAGATCCTTTTCATACAGCGAGTCACAGGAAGTCATCCTGCTCTAAACTGTGTTCCTAATGTGAGGGAGGGGTGAGGGGTGTTTTCTCCGTGTCCACTTATTGTACGTCCCACAGACTTTACAGTTAATACTTCTGAAGAACAAGCGGAGGCTCTATTAACAAGTTCACTCCTCCCGGATGGGGAGAGCAAATATTTGCGGGGCAGCTTGTCCACATGAGCGTGGGACCGAGGAGGAGGAGGGGGGGTTGTGTAGCGGTGGCTACAATGGCTGGTCTGTGTGTGTGTGTGTGTGTGTGTGTGTGTGTGTGTGTGTGTGTGTGTGTGTGTGTGGCGGATACACTTGAATAATCAGACCTGGGTTGTTAGTTTATGCTCCTTTAACTCACTGATGTGTGGACTTACTCAAACGTTTCTGTTTAATGCCTACAGCCGAGCAGAGTGCTGCCGACAGGTGGCAGCAAAGCTCACTACTTCTTCTGTCTGTGTGTGTGTGTGTGTGTGTGTGTGTGTGTGTGTGTGTGTGTGTGTGTGTGTGTGCGCAAAACCTCCTCAATGCTGAGAAACAGTCGCCCCCTATTTCTATGGAAGGAGGAGGAGGAGGGGATGAAGAAGGGGGGACGGAGCAGAGATGTAGGAGAAAGGCCTGATGCCTGCGTCTCCTGTGTGAAAACGAGGAGTCGATAAGAATCCTTTCCTTCATCTGAAAGCTCCTCGTTAGTGCGCATTAAAGCAGGTTTGGGTCTCCAACGTGCATCCGTCTTGTAGGATCCGAGCCGTAGTTCTATTGATCCGTCCTCGCCGGTGCAGACGTCCTGCCTGAGTGGACACTCGTATCCCCGACCCACTGACCACCGCCAGCGCTGGAACTTCATCCGCATGCGTAGAGAAGCGCACACAAACCTGCACAAACGTCACAATGGTACTCGCATGCAAACGATGTTAATCAGTTAGGAGGCTGATTCACCTTTGAAAACGACCTCTTTGTAGATCTTCTATTAGCACTAGTGTGTTCTTTAGCGTTGTATTAAGTGCATCTTACGTTTTCTTATCATCATACGCCAGCAGTGTTTGTAATTCTCACATGGAGGAGAATCTTCATGTTCTGTTCTATTTGTTGGTTTTACCCACTTTATTGTGTAAGTATTTTGTGAAAGCCCTACAATATGGATGTCGACGTATTTGTTGATTGCCTCCGTTATTACTCAGCTTTACAAAGATAGACGAGCAGCTATCGACCGCAGTGACTAAACAGACAAACAAAGAGCTAAAAATAACCCGCTGAAGAGGTGACGACCTGCCACGGTGACGACGAGCATCACACCACCTGTGCTGTGACTCGCTCTCTGTAGAATAGAAGTTTATATCCGAGTCTTTCACGCAAATGATGATCACACAAAGGAGCTGAATGACCCCAGAGCGCTAATGAGGCTGCCGTGGGGCGCGTTTTGTTTCCTACAGTGCAGACAGTGGTGGACATGGCCCCCCACCAGAGCAGTTTGCAGGCCTAGTTACGTCAGCTCAGAGTCCAGATGCCTCTCTGCCAGCAAGGTGCAGAGTGTGCTGTGATTGGTCAGTGGGCGGGCACGTGACTATGTGCCCGCGAAACATAATGCTTGCTAGCCGAGCTTTGGTTGTAGCAGACAGAGTTCAAGTGGAAATATTTGAAAGATATTTTACCTAGCTTTGTTTTTTTAATATCAAATGGCGGAAGGAGGAGAAACGGATTTAGTGGCGGAGTTACTGGCAACGCTTTTCTCAAGAAGGACATTTCTGAACAAACTGGACAGTAAGAAACGACCCCACAGCTAGCAGCCCTGACCAGCCAGGAAAAGGATTTGTATGCAGCGTCGGAGAAGCGTTGCACATGTTATGGCTGTGAATGTGTTTCATTTTAACTGAGCGTCGGTACTTTTGGAGAGACTCGAGTGGATCTACAACTCAACGACCACGTTCGCAGGGAATTCAGCTCCACAACCGCGGCCCGCCCTTCGCCGGTCCACGGCCGAAGACGACCACCGGCGGTGAAGGCGAAATATAACTGGGGAGGCTCGACTGGCGTCGATGAATGGAGAAGGACTTCTTACTGGAACTGATGTACTGGGATTAAACTCTTTGTCAACAAAGAAAGGAGGATAGACTGCATTTGGTAAGTGAACTTCGTTTGGTTACCTCTACTGTTCACTTGTCCATCGTGGCGTTTTTATGAATAATATTTGAATTGGGGGTGCTGCTGATCGCAAGAGGAGCGGCTGTTGCCGGACCTTCGTCGGCAGGGGCGGGAGGGGGTGCTTGCGAGAGAGCGGTGCTTGCAGGAGAGCGACTGCTGCATCAGGCTGACTAATTAGCTCGCGGAGTTTTGCAGTAGCTTGCGCGGTTCACTGTGCATACGTGGTGATTTGGACTGTATTGTCCGGTAATGACGCAGCGTCCCGTCATGTATTCATGTATCTGCACTCTGCATTTCGTGTTTTGTATGATAGGTGTTGAACTTCATGTAACATTTTATTTCATTTGTCAAATGTTGCAGTGTTATGTGAATATGCGGCTTTTACACGAAACAAATAATAACCCGTAGCTGTGACGTCATAATGAGGTTATTAGAAGTGTAGAACAGCACTGAAGGCCCAGATATAAAGCCCGCCACTGAGTGCAGAATATAATGACAGTAATGAAGACGAGGAAGGAGCCGTCACTTTAACTTCTACTTTGCCTCACGCACAAACCTGTAGTTAATGTATGATGTGGTGCGAGGAGAGACGGTCGCTCTAAAGCTTTGCCCCACTCTGCAGCGGTTTGATCATTGACAATGTTCCTCTGATGCAGAGCAGCGTGTCCAGTTTATTTCAGGAAATTCAGTTTGAGGGAAAATCAAAAAGGTCAGACGCCAACAACACCCTCTTCTTCTTCTTCTTCTTCTTCTTCACAGAAGCGCCTCCGCCCTGCCTTCACAATCCGCTCTGTCGATAGTTAAACCCTGCGAGGCCAATTAGCTCAGCAGTCTGACTGCAGGTAACAGTGAGCCCCGTGGATGAACTGTTGGGCTTTTGTGGGATTTAATTGGCCATTCCCCCCTTTTTGGTGTTTTCCACGCAGAACCTGCGTGTAATGAGAGGATGTGGGAGTTTATGCGGAGACAGTTAACCTGCAATCCAGCACATCTAAGACTCACTATGTGAGTGTTGCTCCACTTTAGTCTTCAGCAAGTTGTTTTCTACACTGCAATGATCTGCTCCACTGCTGAATACACCTTAGCTTTTCTCCGTCAGCGCCTCCGAGTCACCAAGTCCTCGGTTTTACAGCCAAGCGTCGCATGTTGAGAATCTTTTGTGTTTAAATCTCACGCCGTCATTTTCTCTAGAACCGTCTGAACCGTGATCTCGTTTGAACTTGAGAACGTCTGACGTCTGCCTCTCCTCTCTGATGGGAAGGCGTCTGGTTTCAGAGGCTAAAGAAATCGAAGCTCCCTCCCACCTTGTTCTCCTGAAAAGGATGCAGACTGGAGCCAAAGGACAGACATCATCTTTCAATGCCAGCAGTAACGATGGTTTTCACCTTCAGCAGACATTGCTGGCAGTTTTTTTTTCACTCCCTGCAGTAGTTAGCTAGCGTTAGCTCCAAGAAGGAGGAGCACATCATTAACCAGCTGCATTAGTTTGTAGTGTTACAGGTTGATTAGCGACATCTGTTGTGCAGTATTTCCTCACTGTCTCGGACGCTAGCAGCGTTTCAGCTAAAGTTAGCAGCTCCACTCTTGATTGGATTTGAGGAGCGCTAGCTAGCTATACCCGAGAAGGCCTTACGTTGGCTCGTCATACTACCTGGACTAACTAGTTCCACAATGCAATACAAAAACAATGTGGCTCCTTTATTTCCAATTGTTCTACGTGGATCATCAAGTTTTGCCTCGAGGGTGCAGCTTCCAGCTCAGTGTTTTAGCACCATATGCTGGAGCCCTTCAGCAGCGTTCTAGCTTTCAAATGAGACATGAAGCCTTAAAAAGTCAGCCAGAGACCGAATTTTCAACCAGCTTGTGGAAGCTAATGCTAGCTTAATTAGCTAGCTAGCTACAGCTGCTAAAAATGGCTCGCGTCAGTTGGAAAAATCAAAGGTTGTCTGCTAAATTATGAGGAATTTTGAGAGGGTTTTCAGGCGTTATTTACAACTACATATGCTTGCATTACTTGTTTTGTTTCTGTTCTAATAGCTTCAGAGTTAAGCAGTAAAGGACTCATACCAGAGCGTCTTACATGCTCTCCACTTCACAGCTTTCCACAGAACAAAGCTATTTAGTGTGAAACAGCTCGACACACATTCAGTGACCGTGTAAAGTGTCTCGCAGAGAGCTCGCTCCGCGCTGCACAACCCCGGCCTGGCTTCAGCCTCTGTGGCTGCGTCCTTGTCTTTGTGGATAAGAGCGGTTTGAGTGGCGAGAGGAGACAAGTCCTGACGTGAATGGAGAAGTGCTTCTGTGGAAGGACGGAGACAAACTACAACCCGCCTCCATTCACACAAGGAGACGAGTCTTTTCTCCAAACAACATCCAACGTCTCTTTTTAGAAATATTATTTACTTCAGTTATTACTTACTCTTTGTATTTAGACATAAGTGGGTCGAATTTACAGCTGGGCGGTCTCACCTTGGATTCTCGGAGGAGGAACTGCAGGTCTCGGCCGCTCAGGATGCCGTGGTTCTTGACGTAGCTCGGGAGGTGCACGGTGCTGGTGCCGTGCACGGTGCCGTGGACCTCCATGTAGCTGTGGATGATGTCGAGGTATTTCTTTTTGTCCTGGAACAGACGGGGAGAAACATTCAGGTTATTTTATTAAAAGAGGTCCACAAACCAGAATCCTCCTACAAACTAGTCCTGGAGTGGATTACATTTTTTTGAGAGGGGATCAGGATCATTACTTTTGTTATGTGGCCCGGTGAACTCTTGTTCGAGCTACCTGACTGACCATCTGGCCACAAAGGCAGGCGGAGCTAAAAGTAGCCCTGTATGAGGAGCACCGGTGCACACGACACCCTGTTATTAAAGTCTACCTGACCCGTCAGAAAGGTCCGATTCCTTTAAACCAAAAGTCCAACGCCACCCTGCTGATAATCAAGCTGTTTAAATGATATCCACCGTGGCAAAAACACAGTGAGGTTCGAAAGTGATCATCTTTTTTTAACCATTTTTATGCTCCGAAAATAGATGTTTTTAATAGTATATTTTTTTCTGCCAAACTGCGCTTTCATCTTCAAGGGCACCTTTAATGTTTCAGAATGCACTGCAGCGGTTGCACTTTGCCTTGGCATTCTTTCACGTGTTTGCAGGATTAAGAATTCCATCAGCGTGGCGACCGTCCGGCGGGCACTGAGGCAGAAATGCAAATGGTATAGAAGATGTTGTAAAGTACTAATGGTGACTCGAGGGTGTTGGGCGGGTCGGGCTTAAGCAGACCGTGCAGCAAAAATCGTAAAATGTCATAATGGCGTCCCCCTAAAAGTGTCGACTGACTTGAAACATCAGGCCAACAGTTTCTTGGACCGGCCCGTGATGTGTTTACTTGAAACGTCTTCGGTTTTCCTGGCGATCACTGTCAAGTTTGGTCGTAGGCGCCCCGCAGGAGCTTCCATTAAAAGGCCTTTGATGGTCCCCACGCTGAGAGTCACAGCAGGCCTTTGATTTTCAAAAAACGAGGACATGACTGCCGCACAACCGCGCCAAGTTTGCACACAGAATGTTCCCGTGTCTCCTGCCCCAAAACGCAGCGCAGAACCCCCGTCCTTCTGAGCCGCAGTGGGGACGCGTACAGTGGAACGCACAGTGTGTGTGTGTGTGTGTGTGTGTGTGTGTGCGTGTGTGTGTGTGTCTACCTCAGTGCTTCCTTTTGGGGCTTAAATTTCAGGTAGCTGCTCATCAGAGTCCCTGGAGGCCCGGCTATCAGATGCCTCCAGCCAGCCTGCTGTAACTAAAGCAGCCTGGTGTCTTTATGCGTGTGTGTGTGTGTGTGTGTGTGTGTGTGTGTGTGTGTGTGTGTGTGTGTGTGTGTGTGTGTGTGTGTGTGTGTGTGTCAGTGTTTTGGAGAGAGAGGGAGAGAGATGAAGTCCTAATTAGAAGGTGAAATCACTACCCTGTAATCTTTTCACTCTGGGGAGCTGAGCTAGGATTTATGTGCATATGTGCATATGTGTGTGTGTGTGTGTGTGTGTGTGTGTGTGTGTGTGTGTGTGTGAGGGAATTTAAAAGTGAAGGTTGCAGGTAGGCAGCTGAAGAGGAGACACACACACATCTATAGAAGGTGGTGCTGAAGAGAAGACACACACACACACACACACATCTATAGAAGGTGGTGCTGAAGAGGAGACACACACACACACACACACATCTATAGAAGGTGGTGCATGAGATGAATAAAGAAGAGTTGAGACGTTCGCACTTTGTGACGGAAAAGTAAAGGGTCAATAAACACCGTTATTACTGATTTCTTACATGTTTACCCGTCTGGAAGTGAGGCCAAAAAACACAATAATTCCTTCATGTTCATATTTTTGAATGGTTTAAGATAGTTGTTCCACTTTTACATCAGCTGACATTTTGAAGTCCACTTATTGTTTTAAAACATGCACCGAAGGCCTCTGACCTCGTCTCGAACGAAAACAAACACATTACTAAAGTAAAGACATGCTATAGTCTCTTAAGGCAGCAGGGTGTGTGTGTGTGTGTGTGTGTGTGTGTGTGTGTGTGTGTGTGTGTGTGTGTGTGTGTGTGTGTGTGTGTGTGTGTGTGTGTGTGTGTGTGTGCGCGCGCGCTTCCAGGCAGTCGCTGCCGTACACAAAGCTTCACGGTCAGAGGGCATCACTCGCCCGGTGCTCTCTGGAGCATGGTCTCTCACTCACACGCACACACACACACGTACACACACACACACACGTGATGGAATAGAGAACAACCTAGAAACACGTTGAGAGATGTAAAAATCCCAATTGCTGGAAATGCGCGACAGGAATACAGAAGTAGGACAACATGTTGTCATTTTTAGATCCGTTGTGGATTTTCTCTGCAGCTCATTATCCCGTCTTGGCTGTCAGCACACTGTGAAAAGAAGCTACGCGTCTGAAGACAGACCGTAAACATCACAGGACAGTTTATTCCCCCTCCGTGTCCTCGGACAGCCCCTGTGGATCCTTGCATCCTCCGACCACATGCAACGAGCAATCTGAAACCAGGAAGCGGATCGATTGTGGCAGCCTTGTACGGGAGCACGTGCTCGGGGAAATAGCTGCTTTAGCTGGAGAGGTTGATTGAAGCAGGAGGAGGAGGAGGAGGAGGAGGAGAGTTTTATGACCTTGTAAATCAGAGGGAATTTGTAAACGCCGGCTCGGAGAAGAAACAGGAGAGGCGGCGGCTGCTTGCTGTTGGCAGAGGGATGGTGTCCAGGGAGGAGAGCTCACAGGCTGACAGACACAGCGAGGAAATAAAGGGAAAGAAGGTTGCTACCAACAGCTAACGTGCTAATGATCCCTTTTTATGACTGCTAGCATTACAGCACTCAGTTTATCAACGAGGAATGAGTCAGACGTTGCAACAAATCTATCAGTGTCACGTCTATCTTCCTCACAACATTTAACCGTTTACTGATTATTATCTTAATTATTTTCATATATAGAAATAAAGCAACGAGCCTGATTAGTGAGTCTACAGCAGCCGTTCACTCTGAGCGTCTCTCTATACGTTTGTTGAGGGGCAGAGCTGCAGGCCTGAGAGCAGATTTTGAAGACTCAGCGCTTTTCTCTTGACATGTAGTGATGTCAAGACACAAGGGAGGGAGCAGATTAATCTCGCTTTACTGCACATTTCAACGGAAACAATCCACTTCTCCGCCCGCATTCATCCAATTCTGTCTCCCGCGTGTTCGTTCCTCATGTTCCTCATCGGCGTAATAGTTTCGGAGTCTACTGCCTCAAAAGACGGAGAAGAGCTTTTTGCCTCATCGGGATGCAGACGAGTGCACCTGGTTCCACTTACTCAAACATCAAACGCACCTCTGATCGTCTTCCCATCCAAAATAATTTCCAACTGACAGACTCTGGGAGCCCAAAACTGGGAAATTCACTCCACCCAACACACACACACACACACACACACACACACACACACACACACACACACACACACACACACACACACACACACACACACACACACACACACACACACACACACACACACACACACACACACACACACACACACACACACACACACACACACAGTGATGTCATAATGTTGAGCCGGTCAGAAATAACGGTACTGGTTCATTTCAAGTGTTGTGATTTGCACAGGAGCACTCTGAGTCATCATCAATTCCATTTATATCTCAGCAACAGTTTTTCTGAAAACTGATATTTCAAAACATCCAGAATTGCATTGCGTTGATCATGTGTGTGTACATAAGCTTATTATGGAAACATTGTTATTTAATGCATTAATAAAGAGGATGTAGGTAAAACCGGGGCTGGATTCCAGCTGTTGAGTTACCGCTGATGAAAACCCAACATTTCCTCATTTTGCTGCTTCACTATTAAAGACTTCATAGCATATTAAATGTGTTTTAGCACTGAATTAGCATGGCTTTGTTAGCGGCTATTCTTCAATAAAAATACTCTTCTAATCCTCGTCTTCTAACACTGCAGGGAAGAAGAGTGGGCAGCAAATAACAATAAGAATTTATAGGAATTGAAGTCCGTTAATACACCGTTTTACAGCTGCCACGAAATATATCCGACCACTATCGACCCATCACAAAAGTCCCATTTAAAAAGACTTCTGACAGACGCACGTGTAAATAAACACCTGAACGGATGCACTTTAAAAACCCATTAGACGGATACAGAGAAACCGCCAGGGGAACACGGGTGGTAAGTAGTATGCAGAAGCGCTTGGAGTGCAGTCAGGAGATGTTATTTACCTCAACGCCCTCCCACGCCCCATTACACATAACGCTGTGTATCCTGTTGGAGTTTGGTGGCCGGCCAGAGCATGTAGAACGTAGAGGAGGCGCCCTGTGATTGATGTAAAGTGCGTCCCTAATGCGTATACGTGGGCAGCGTAATCATCTCAGTGTAACAGGCCCAGTTAAAGAGAAATAAATTAAAAAGCAGGTATATTATGATAGATGGGAACACCTGTAACGTCACATGCTTCATTGGGTGCCATTAAGAGCAGAGGCTGTGATCATTTTACTCATTGTTGCCCTGTCGTAGCTGCTCCACTTCATCTGGTTTTTTACTTCCTGACGTGCTCTCGCATTTGTTTGGTTGCATCCCTCATAAATCTGGATAATTCATTTACTTGCTTCGTTGACGTTGAAGTTGCTCGTCCTGCTGGTGCTCAGTCACATCGTAGAGGAAGTCGATGGAACAGAACACACTTCGGGATAAGAGAGGACAATGACTAATCATGACTCATCATTCCTGGTTACGCTTTTTTTCGTTATGATTTTTTTGCGACTGCGTGTCAACTAACAGCTTGACTGCTTTCACCTCTTCGTTTACTGAGTTTATCAGCCTTTAATGCTTACACTTCAACTGAGACTTCGCACCCTTTCAGGGCTCAGATCCTCACCTTTGAACTACAATAAAACCTTCTTGCAAGTCTCACACCGGTCACACCCACTGCAACTGCTTACAGCGCTTACACTTCGGTTTACACACTCAAAGTGGTTCATCATCATCTCAATTCATGACCGACACACAACGGACATTTCAACTCCTTTCAGTGCTTGAATCAACTGAATCTTTGGCTTCTTTCAACACTTTGACAAATTGACACTTCAACTTCATTCAGCTAGTTGGAAATATTCTTGAGCCTAATTCAATAAAGCATCTGTGACGGGAGGAGTCGATTCAACAGCCGCAGTAACATTTCCCCGCTCCGATCCAGCAAACGTCAAATTCAGGTTTCCAGCCTGACACTCAGGATCAGACGAGCACGGCAACGACTACAGACGGTTTAATGTTCAACTCCGTTATCAATCATGAAAGAGGGCTGCAACACATTGTTGTGTGTTTATGAGCCTGCAGGGCTAGAAGTGTGGGACGGCTGCCCTCCCTGCTCTGCATACGCCAGCTCGCTGTGTGTGTGTGTGTGTGTGTGTCCCTGTCAGCTATGTGCGGTTTATCATTCTTCATCACGTCCTCTGATCTGCTGCCTCCTACTCATCCTCACCTGTCTCCATGCTTCCCTTCTGCCTCGTCAAACGCCTTCTGACACACTGAGCGATGTGATGGAGACGCCTCGTTCTTTAATTCAATCTGCACCAGTTACAGAGATGACGTGATATCTGTTTGTACAGTGTGTGTGTGTGTGTGTGTGTGTGTACGGATGGAGAGAGAGGCAGAGCGAGGGAGAGAGGAAAGGCTCTCAACTGGGTTGCCATGGAAACAGTTCCCTCAGAGGTGGTCTGGTCATTTTATTCTGGGGTCTCACCAGCAGGACGCTGAGCTGCCGTCACTTATAATCAATCAGCTGGACCTCTACGTACACGTTCTCTGCTTGTTGGGGTCATTTTTTACGACACACAAGGTTGAATCCACGCGGCTTTAAAGATATTTTAGTTTCAGAAAAGGAAAACCAATGAACGGAAGGATCGCATACCTTCAACATCCCTAACTTTGTGTCTACATGAGCTCATAGAACTATAAACCTGAGAACATACAACAAGAAAATATTAGCTTTACCACCATTTCTCCCCAAACTCCAAACATCTGTCGTCACAATAACTGTGTCTCCCTTTGACTCCAGTGGTGCTGGTGTTGATAAAACTCTCTGAATGAGAGAATGTGTGTGTGGGCGGGAGATGACTCAGTCTGCTTCACACACACACACACACACACCGGTTCGCGCCGTACACCGGTGGGATGAGAGCCACCAGAGCACCTCTGCATACTGATCAGGCGGAGAGGGGGGGGGCCTTTGGACAGGGAGGCCATTACTCGTCTGACCCACATTAACCCTCCAGATTAAAGGCGCTCGGCTGCAGAACAGCTTCTGCATCGACGCCGGCTCGGTCAACGTCCAGAGTTTCTATTTTTACAGCTCAATAAAAGAAAAGAAAAATGGGAAAAGACTTCGATGGAAATTCCGCTTGCGGGTTCCAAAGTCTGTAAAATCTAATCTAGCCTAAAGTTTCTTTTCATTTACTTTATGATGTCTGTAAAGCAGACAATAAAAACGGCCCACATGTGAAGTTATAAACTTTGTTATTAGGATGTAGTACAAGAAGCTCTTTGAAAAGACAAGGCTTTTTGGGGCCGTTATGGAGAGGCTGGCCTTTGCACGTGTCGCTTTAGTGGAGCACTTCCTCTCTCAGTTTGAGGGGGGGCAGGTCCAGTGACGTGGGGGGGCAAGAAGGAGGATTTCTTTGGCACCGGTATCGGGGCTGAAATGAGATTTATTTAGATTGCCTCATTTTAAAAAGCTGACTGCGCCTTGCTCAAGTGTTCGTTGGCGAGTCTTCACATCATTAATTAATTAAACCCACAACCTGAATATAGTTCCATTGTGAGAGAAGTAGGTTTATTGAAGTGGTTCCCGGGTTCTATTTCAAACGGGGGACGCATCACGTTTCACTGAAGCCTCTCGAGAGCAGAGGAAGAGATGGAGAGCGCTTTAAAGGACGAAGGAGGGAAGACGGAGGAAGCTCGTTATCAGTCGGCTCCAAAATGGCCCTTTAATTAAAAGCAGGAGGTAATGAACACGCTTGGGAGTCTGATTGGCAACTTATGCCCCTTGCTGTGAGCTGATGCCCCCCCCCCCCCCCCTCGTCTGCTGTGAGTTCTCTGACTCTGTACTAAAAGCCATAAAGTACAGCAGCTACCTGTGGATTAAAAAACCTTACAGTGTGGCTTTGAAATTCAAATGAATACGTTTTAGATTAACTATTAAATTTAGACTGTGCTGCGGGTAATGTTTTCCTATTCCACTTGTACTTCCTTGTGCTGTTTAAACGGCCTCTGGGTGGATTATTCACTCAGAACAAAGGTTTCAAGTTTGAGAAATGGACGTGTGAGCGAACAAACACTCATCCAAGGGAGTGTTGAAGTGCCCTTGATCTCCTCTCTGCTCACATATAAAGCCAATGAGTTGGTGAGGTTAGGTAAAGCCAGGTGGAAGGAATCCTGACGTGACGGTATTATTCGACGCTACACCTCTTAATCACGCCGCGTCCTGATGTGAGACGGCATTTTGCGCCGCGCGCACGTCACGCAAAGACAATTCTCTCTCACAAGCGTCTCTTATCGCTCCACCGAGTTCCTCCTCCAGACGTCTGGAGAGAGATCCGTCAGTGGAACCCGCTTTGAACCGAACACGGCGTCGGGCAGAAAGCTCACCAGGGCCCAGTAATCCCCAACGCAGCCCTGGCACGCCAAACAACGAGCAGATCTCTCCAAGTCTGGGAGTCGTCTTTCTTCTGTGCGTCTGGGATACAGTAATCCCTCGGTCTCTGTGCCGCAGTGTGAGCATGCATTTGAATATATTAGAAGGACTTCACGGAGAGGGCGATGAGCTGAATTTGAGCTTTTACCCAAGAGTCTCACTGCAGAGTGTGATGGTGGCTCACCCCGTCTGTCCCTTCCCTCTGCAGGTATGTATCCTAGCGTAGATCATGTATGTCAGAAGTATTTTAAAGTGTACAGAATGTGGACGTCTCTGTGGGTGGAAACTTTTGATTCCCGACCTGGTTTGCACTCGTATAACCGGCCCTCTGCGTGTTTTAGGGTGCAAATGTGCGAACGTTTCGTGCATCAAAGGGCGACAGTACCTTCCAGAAGTTGTCGACCTTGCCGTAGACGAGCGACTGGTTCTGCCTCTTGATGTCGTCGATGTGCCGGATGTCGCTGGCGTTGAGGTGCTGCTCCACCACGAAGCCCAGGAAACTGTTGTCTGGGGTGTGAGCTGCAGACAACAAAACATGGGAACAACCGAGAGGAGCGGGTCAAGTGTGGAGCTCGGAAAGCTGGCAGCTCTTTACCTCACCGCCATCTGCCTCGTAAAAGCAACGTGAAGACGAGCGCGGGCAGAAAAGATTCAGAAAAAAACCTCCAACATGCTTAATAATCTAATTTAGGAAAGGTGCAGCAGAATGAAACTCCGCCCTCGTCGCTCACGTGGAGCGACTGCAGCAGGCGGAGGTGTTCACAGTGTGGTTTGTGTCAGTGCCTCGGGGAGCTGCTGTGGTCGGGGCTCGTTTTTTAACCACACCGCCATTACTAGAGAGGCACATTAGGGTCAGTCAGTCAGAGGGAGGTGGGATTCGCTTCAGTAGTAAATAAAAGAGGGATCTTCAGGAAACTCAGGAACATGCCGGCATTCAAACTCTGCAAACATCCTCTGGACCGATCCCACCTTATGTGATAATAGAGGATGAATCATGACACTGAAATCTGCTCTATCATGATTGAACGGCGGAAACAATGACGTAGTAGTTTGACAAACGCGTTCTGAATCAGGGTGTTGGCTGGAATGTGACATAACACACCCCGCTCCACAGAAAAGCCAATGTTTGCTCGCTCCATCTCTGCGGTGCAGTTGACACATTGGCTCCGGCTAAATATCTTTGGGCAAACATAAAACAAGGAAAGAAGAAAAGGACCCGGGAGCAGGAAATGTGTTATGCAGAGCAAATGAGCAAAGCAATTATTGAACAATGACGAAAAAGTGCAGACTAATTTCTCCTCAAACGCTTCATTGTTCAGTGAGACGTATGCTGATGAGCTGTGACTTTCTGTACATGAGCACAGATAACGTGGTCTACTTGCGGATGTCTTGCTGGTGCGACGTCACCTGCTAGGTTTCACCAAATCCACGAACATATCTGCAAACTCAATGTTGTTGTACCCACTCACTGACATCCCGCGGCTCTAGAACGTCTGCGTGTCGGCAGCCATCTTGGTGGTTCATGCCCTTGCATAGCTTGACAAGCTGATGCACTCTGCCTTACTTCTGTTGCTCACACTTCCAGACGTCCTCATTGTTTACGCCCTGTAGAAGGGTCTGTTGGCCAGCGACGTTATCAATCAAGCCTTACAGCCGCTATCGGCCGGGCAGATCTCACGGGTCAATTACGTAGTTGGCAATGCCTCAAAGATAAATACTATCTGCTGCCGTGTCCCACCTCTGACCGGTATTAATCATCATTTCTGTGAGGGATTACGCATCGAGCTGCGGGGAAACACTGCGGCACGGGCTTTAAAAAAAGCCGCTTGACCAAAGATGGTTTCTCGGCCACGTCTGTCCATACATCTCGATTAAAGGGCAGACTTGATCAAAAGTCCGGATATATCTGTCGCTAGTCAGGTCCCAGACCAAAGCTTGTTTTTAAGCTGATAAATTACACTTGACAGGACTTGAATTCATGGTATTGTGACCAAAAGATACTTCTCATATGTGCAATTCAGCACATTCATTATAAATGACTTGTGCTGTGAGACACAAACTGTGCACCACAAAACACTCCCTGCTACCCCCCCTCTGAAATAGATTAATGAGGTCAATTTGGCCTCGTCTTGTCTTATTGGCCAGAGGCCACGCACTTCTGACCAAGGATTTATAGGGCGCTGCCTAATCGTAACAAATGGCCAATCCAAGTCCAGGATGGATTACCTACTTGCACACGATTTGTCCGTTGTTACATCTGCATTCAGTAGGTGAGTTTTAATGCACAGCACAGACCAGGGGCGTGTACACAAAGCCACTGTAACTCCAAGCTGACTGAAGCACCTGCTCAGATTCACAAATCTCTTGTTTAAATATTATTTGTGCGCGCTCTGATTACAATCACAAAGCTGAGATATGTACTTCCTCACCCTTGAGGCTGTTACTCTTTTAACGTTGCACGGCACACATGCTCTTTAGACTGAAGGTAGGTTGTGAAGAGGTCTCTCGTGCCTGGAAGCGATGCCAATCTGCGGTTTTAACACTCTACCGAACCACCGTGCACTTGTTTCACCGGCGATATCATCTAACCTCGCGACTCTTGACTGGATTTCGTGCAAAGGCCCCAGTGTGCTGTGAGAAAGACATACCCTACTCCGGGGATAAAGGGCCCATTCAGGTGCCGCGGCATTCTGGGTAGCGCCAGGCCTCACCTCGCAAGCGGAGACCGCGGGGGTAACATTTCACTTTCTCTCCGCCGCGGGGAAAAGGTCAATACCCCAAGGGGGCCGGCTCCCCTCTCTCTCCCTCCCTCCCTCCCTCCCTCCCTCGCTTTACCGCCACCGTTGACTCCAGTTACAGAGCGATCTCACGGCAGCAGTGACGCACACACAGCAGTAAAGCCCCTGCGTCCTACGTTCATGATGACAGAGTCTGAGCTCGCACTTTTCCTTTAATCTGCTCGATCATATTCCATTAGCAACGCGCTGGGTTTTCATTTATGCCTCTTTTCCAACCAAAACATCTCACTCAGAGGAGAAAAGAACTGGCAGTGTAGACGCAGGAGACAACAAGGGTGTGATGATGGGAAAATGATTTATACTGCAAGCAGCAGTGTTTGGGATTTTGGACGGGTTCTTTTTGTTTTTATTACATTTTAAATCCTGCACTCGCGCCACAGTTGAGCTACCAGCGCTAAAGCATTCTAGTCCATTGTGTGTGTGTGTGTGGTGACGACTTACGGAACATGGTGTTGAACTGCTGCGGGTTGAGGTTCCACTTCCCCCAGGGCGTCTTGTGGCCCTTGGACTGGGCGTAGTGGGCGTGGTTGAACTCGGGCTCCGTCCCGAAGGAGTCCAGCACCCGCAGCATGCACCTGTGACGCCACGCAAGAGAAGAGTGTTAATGGCCGCTCCACGCCAGCACCACAAGTTCGCTTTGAATCTCGTGAAATCGATGAAACCTGCAAACGCCCTTATGAATCATCTCTGTGCCAACACACTCAGTGTTGATATTATGGGCTGTTCACACAATTAGAGTGTAGCTGAAGTGAAAGTCGTCAGGTTACATCATTCTTACCATTTAAATGAAGAACTAGAAATACAGTTAGTATTTATTCATGAATTCAACCTTTATCTATACTCATGATTTACAATCACATTGAGTCAACTAAAACATTTCTTTATGTTGTTAATATCAAGAGGACGCTGTAGAACAACCGTACGAGACCTCAAACAGACTTTAATCCCAGCTCGTTTGAACACGTTTAAAAGATAAACAGAACGTTGTCCAGACCAGACAAATATCGGCCGACCTGCCGAGAGTGTCAACCTGACCCGGACAGGAGCAGGAGGGCACGACATGATGACCGGTCCAGCTGTGATGGACCGGTCACAAGGTAATCCCATGTGGAGTATTTTAATGGTATAAAACAAAACAAAAATCCTATTTGGCATTTTTGCTGTATTAATGTTGAAGGAATGCAGACGGTGAAGTCCTGTCCCGTGGACGAGTGCCACTGTGAATGAACAACATGGCCGACTCAAAGGTCACAGCATTAAGTGGACCACAGCCAGGAGAGGGAACGACCTTAAACTCCTTTGCGCTGCGTTCACTCGCTCGCTCATTGTTACTCACTTCTCTTTTCTAGACGCCGGTCGGCTCACGTCTGGTCGGCCCCGTCCTTCATTATCTACGTTTTTAACAATTCTTTAGAGAAACGTCTCACGCTATTAATCCCAGTTTGTTTCTCCTACACAATCCTAGAATGACGACCCTATTTATAGCCCATCTTGAGCTGAAGGAAGGTATTTAATCATGGCTGAATAAAATTAAGTTAAAATACTCCCAAATAGTGGGAAACCAGGTGTAACCAGACATGAATGCACACACACACTCCCCCCTCTCTTAGTGAGCAGAGAGCTGGGAAACACATCCACCATTTTAACTTTAGACTGAAAGCAGAACAATAACAACAACAACAACAAGCCCTCCGGAGGAAAAGCAGCCCTCATCTGTCCCCGGTCGATGTATCCTCAACAGATGGAGGCGTGACGTGATGTAAACATGGCTGCAGTGAGTCGGCAGGAGGCCGAGGCTGCTCGGGCTCGACGGGTTACACTCGATGCGACATCGCGACCCAGCTGTGCAGAGTGGGGATGTGGTCGTCAAGGTTTTTTTTTACGGTAATGCGATTCACCTCAAGGGATCCCACATGCATAATGTATAACAACAGCCGTCGTAAATTATAACTTCCTCTCCCGCCGCGTGAAACGAGCAATAAATAAAACGGCCGTATCGGTGATGAGGAAGCTCTGGGATCTGTTGGGAGTTTGTGTTTTATGAGACACTACCTGGAGGCTACACAGCAGCTGCACCATAAACAGACATGTGAATTAATTATGTGTCTTAAAAGCCGAGTTTGGTTAGATATAAAACTTCAGATAGACACTGTAGTATGTGATATAAACACAATAATAGGATTATTTTACTGCCATTGTCATCCTGCTAATAACATCTGATTATCCAGTTACTCTTGGATGATATGTCCTCATCGTGAACTATTAATGGACAATGTGTTCCACTTAATAGACTTTCACCTGATTTATAACTGTTATCAAGCAATAAATAACACCCGCTGAACCTTTGATAAGCTTTAAACATGTTGAAGTGACTGTGAACCAAAAGCCTGCAGCAACATGAGCACGTCTGCTAACGACACTCTACGGTCCGAGCAGAACTCAGGGCCTAGACGCAGCATTTGAACTGGCTCTATTTGTATTGTTATGTGGCGTTACATTGTAGTGTTACTGTGTAGTAATACACACAGACTGTGACTTACTGGCAAAAACAAACAAAGGAAAGATGAGGAAGTGACAAACGGAAAGAGCAGCCAGAAGAGAATTGATGAAATCAAACTTGTGGACACACGCCCCTGATGACTAACTTGTTGGTCGCCCAGTTTCGTTTCTCCATCATTGACACCAAATGTAGAACCGGTCCTGCACGCTGCCACATGTCCTGCAGCCTCGCTGATGCAGATGAGAGCGCCACGCCGACTCGGTTATTGGATGAAGGGATTAAATGAAAACAACAGGGCAACATTGGCTGAGAGCGGAGCGGTATGAAACACAGAGATACGGCGCTGTAAGACGGATAGCCAGGAGACCGCGGCGACAACAAAACACATTAATCACAAACAGGAAGGGCGGGGGGGGGGGGGGGTCTGATATGCAAACACATCCGATGTGTTCTGTCCATTAAGTATCTTTCTCCCTGCCGCCCTGTGTGACACATAAAGTCAAGAGAAAAGGGGTTCTCAGACCACGGGGGCAAAGAATGTAATTCACTAACAAGAGGCCGCAAAGTGAAAGACGCTTCTGGCAGAAAGGCGACGCGGGGAAACGTTCAGTGAAAGAGAGGACAGAACATCGTCCAGGTCCTGTTTCACAAAGCACAGCGACGTTAAGTGCTTTGACATCCGCAAGTGTTCAATAATGGGAGAAGAAATATTGCGGGGGGGGGAGAAGAAACAGCATCTGGACCTTACATTACGCCTGAGGCTGAATCAATTTCCTCAAGGGCACAGAAGGGAGCGGATGCAGTTGGAGGTGTTATGTCGCAGACAAAGAAAACCTGGTGACAAGCAGGAGGAACCAGCGGGGCCATTAGAGGCCCCTAGACTTATTGTTCCCTCTCTTTTCCTGTCAGTCGGCGCTGATGAGAGCTTGTGCCAAAAGAAAAGAAAAACGACCAGAAGGCCTCATCCACAGTCCTCAGCGGAGCAATCGGGAAGAGAATGGAGTCGAAAACGTCGCAACACGACAGACAACCACCGCGGCCTTCTGGGAAATTGCGGTAATGTTTGAGCGGAAAGTAGACCCTTTTGTCCCGGCAAGTGCGTCGACACGTGTGAGGGAAGTATTGGACAGCCAGTCAGTGGGACAGAGACGATGCATGTTGAGCAAACCCCCTCTGGATAAAGTAGGTTCCCCCCCGATGTCAATGTACTTACTGGTAGTGGACCCAGGAAGGTCCCAGCGTCTTCTTGAACTGGGTGAGGCCCACGATGTCGATGTAGATGAGCTCCACCACCTTGTCGCCCTGGGTCGGGCAGCTGGACTTGTTCCCCATGACCTTGCGCATGATCCTTGGGGGAGTTCGGGATTAAAAATTACTTTTCTCCTCCATCCACATATGTAAACACTATGAACATTTTGGATACAATATTTAAGAACTAAACAACGCATTAGGACAAAAGTAACAAAGTTTGTAGTTACAGTCGTTCTCTACCTGGAAAAACCGACAGCAATTGTTTGACAAACGACAATGCCAGCCTCATCTCAGTCAAATAACCTGAAGCAAATCCTGCGCAGTTGTTGGTTTACCTAAATGTAAACCAACAACGTTACGGTCTGCTCACTAAGGGCTGCGTCGGTGTTAAAGAAAACATGTTCTACATCTGACCTGAATCATCTGTTGTGCAGACGAACATCTGGATACACAACAATCATAAGTATTATGGGCTAACATGGCAGCACTCGGTGGGTACTGACTCTTTGAGCTCGGCCAGGGAGGCTGAGATGCGGACGTCGTGGCCCAGCAGGTACAGCGTGGTGATGAGGTCACTCCACTGGACCAGCTCGCCCAACGGGCCGCCGCTGAAGGCGTTCTCCGCTATTTTGAAGCCCGACTCCTTGGTCAGCAGGCCCAGGTGCACCAGGACCTGATGGAAGGGGGGGAAAGTGAGGAATGAAACTACAGTTGCAGTTAGAGATGAGGTTGTTTTTCATTGAGCGTGAATGTATCATGTGAGGGAGCTAAAAGAGATCAGTGTCATCTGAAAACCTTTAATTCCCTTCTAGACAAAACAATGTAGGAAATGCAGACAGACAAATGTTCCGACCACTAGTTCACAGACACCCCGCTGGATTCGCATTAGAAAAGATGTAAACGCCGGGGTGTAAGAAGCGTATTTCTCTGAGGAGGGGGACTGTGAACGTGTGCTGTCAGGTGCACAGTGCACACCGAATACATCTGCAACAAACAGGATCAACGCAGGGAGGGGGAACACCGCGTTCCTCAGCGGGAGCAGGAAGTAATAGCCGGCTTTGTTTGAAGTGGCCGACGCATTTTTCATTGTTGACAGTCGGCCCCCGGCCCCAGCAGCACACTAGTCCAGGATTAATATGTGCGGATTATTATCCGAGAGAGATTAGCGGCTGAAATAAAAAGACCTGGCTTTGAAAGCACCCGCAGAAAAAAGCACTCTTTTGTTTAGTTAACGACCGAGTTGTAGAACTTGTCGGGACAAACGGAGCGTAAGGGAGGAGAGGCGAGATACCGCGGATAGACGGATGACGGCTCTCGCCTCTTGTCCTCTCCGCTTTGTTTAAGGGGATGCTGCTTTGCATCGGCACCGAGGTGTCGCGGGAGTGCGATGTGTGAATTATTCACGAGGCCAAGTGGAGCGCGCGGAGTGCATTATTCAGTGCCGGGAGCCGCTACCGGCTTGGGACGCCATGGAATATCCGTGTCAGTCCTTTTCCCACCGCCATCACTTGGCTGAGCAGAAGTGGTCCGGTCCACAAGTGTGGATAAAGTGTGTGTGTGAGGCTGACAGCTTAGGGGAGGGGCTTTCCCCCATCTTTAGCAGGATATACATTTGAGCTCACTACTTTATCGATACTCAGTCGTGATCTCGACGTGCCCACCTTCTTCCTCCGGCGCCTGGCCAGGTTCTGCTTGGAGGCCAGCGAGCGGACGGCGCTGACCCACGGCTCGGCCATGCGCTTGATCCTCAGCATCATCCAGCGGAACTCCTCGCGCTGGGACATCACGCGGTACAGCTCCTCGAAACTGGTCCGGACCTCCGCCTGCACACGTGGACACAACGACAGACAGCGGTGTTAAGGGAAACACTGCATGCTTCAGGATAAAAAGGGTTATCCAACTCTTATATTTGACCATCTTGGACTGGCAGATGGAAGCAGGGTGTGTTAATAGATAAACGGATGGGTGAATGAACGTTGAAGGTTTGATATTTTGCACAATTTGTCAGCCTCTGTGTCCCATTTGTCTAAGAAACCCGTCTATAATCACTGAAGCTGGAGTTCAAGTCATTGCGTTGAGGTGATAATAACCACGTTAAGCTGCAGAGACGACTGCAGAGGAAGTTGTTTATAGAGGGAGCATGTTTGTTTCTCTCCTGAGCGCAAAGCATCAAAGTAGCCTTCACATAGTGAGTCTTAAGAGATAAAGGAGCGGTATTCATGGAGACGGAACAACTAATACTGAAGCATTCAGAGCGCAGAGCCCTCTGTGGTAGCAACTAACATGAGCTCTGTGTGGAGGCTGAAAGGAGTGAACACAGGAGTGATACAGTTTATAGCTCAGATAAGTAAGAAGGCTTTACAGAGGAGAGGAGACAAGAGAGGAGACAATGAGAGGTAAGGACAATAAACAAGGAAATGAGAGAAGAGGAAAGTAAACATGAAAGTGAGCCGAAGAGACATTATGACATTATGTCCTAATGTTTATCAACATGACCACAGGATCGCGTGTGTTGCATCAGTTCTAAGAGTGGCGTACCCGCGATAGAACATGTGGAAATAAGACCCAGGCTACTGTCGGACATGTTTGCACCACACTGTAAAAACAACTGGTGTGAACACCGCACACAACAGCATGAAAGGTGTAAATATCAGATATGGAAACTCGAGGACTGGAGCACAGCCGGAAAGGAAGACGGACGAGCCGGGAGCGAGCCGTGGCCGAGAGAAAGACGGAGTGAGCGGAGGAGCAGAAGCGGTGCCATTACCAGCTCGCTAAGGCGGCTGAAACAAGGCGCTGGCGGGGCATCAGCATCCCTCATCGCGACAGGAAATCACTTCCGCGGACTGCACCTATTAAAATCCGGGGCCCGAATTAAAATCTCCAGAGCCTGTCAAACGCTCGTCTCCCCACCACAGAGGGCTCAGTGCTGTTGATGCCTCCAGAGACGGGATGAAGACTGCTTAATATCGATTCACCCGGACCACTGTGGACCTTGGCGCGCGAGCCCCGGCGGCCCGGAGAGGCGCCCTAAGTGGGATTTGAGTGAGCCGATGCGTTGGCAGGGATGGAAGATCATTACTGCAGATTTGTCCCACGGCCCCGTCACTCCCGGGCTCCTGCTCCGCGAGAACTGCTGCGCTTTTTTTTTGCGTTGACGTCGTGGATCAGCCTCAGTAGCGGGACATAGCGGTTTAAAAATGTATGCTAATGGGGGCTCGCTGTCACAGAGTCTGGAGTCGTCTCTCTCACACACACACACACACACACCCGAGCTTCTTTGAAATTAATACATGCAAGCCACTTGGACCACAAACGGGACACTTGAAAATTTGACGCTCAAAATGCAGTGAAGTTCTTTTCATCTGGTTGGAGAGTGTGCTCTGTGGTTTCCTCACCTGTCCCCTCCGGTCCAATTCTTCGTTCAGGGTCTTTGTCCTCCAGGGCAGGCGGGGACACCAATTCTCCACCTGTCAAATAAAAACACACATTTAGTTTTCAGCATTTGTCAACCACAACACAGAAGTGTGCGCTTAAGAAAACGTAGTCGCTCAAAGACAGCAGCACGGCGATGTTAAAGTGTCTCTCGTTAGCCGAGTGTACAGGTGGAACCGAGCAACACTTCATCGTCATGAGATCTGGTTATTTTTGACGCATGTTGCTAACGCGCTGGTGGACAGGTACGAGTGATACGCCGCAATCGGTGAGCATTCTCCGGAGCGAGTGTGCTCACAATAACCACGGCGGACGGAGAGACCGTTCGCACGGAAATACCAATTTCAATGGGAACCGGGAGATCACGTGACGGGAGCGGAGGCTGAGCAGGGTGGAGACGTTCACAGAGACGCATCTGTTTTGAATCTGCTGTTTGTTTCCTATAAAGCATCTCCGTTCTGTAAACACCGGACGGACACGAGCAGAGAAAGAAGAGGGTTTTTCCCCTAATGGGTTTTGCTGTTGTCCATCTAACTTCTATTTCCACACACAGAGCAGGCCGGCTCTCTGCGCGCTTTCTTTGGTTCCCTGCAATGCTTTCAGCTCACATGTAATATTCATACCAGGCTACTGACCTTCCCGGAGATGAAGCCACGACTGAAATCGTACTTTTCATTTGAGAAAATAGCTCTCAATTCAGACGGGGATCCTCACTTGAATCGGCCGGTTAAGATGGAAGCGTCCACATGAAAGAGAATGGTCATCCCGGCTGTGATCTACGGGGATCTTTGAATGTATGCATCGCGGTTGTGTCTTGTGAGAAGCAGAGACGTTTTTCTGGAGCTGAGAACATGCGTAGTTCTTGATTTGGCGGCGAACTGTCCCTCTAATTGGAATTAATGACAAATCATGCAAAATTAAAAGCCTTCAAAGTGTCCCTTGGCGGAACACAAGCCTCTATATGTTAGCGCTCGTCAATAATACATGGCTCCTCCCTCGGCTGCTTTTTCCCGTTTGCCAGAGAAATGTGGAGACGACGACGACGGCGGGGCGGCCGAGTCGCTCCTCGTCTCCCCTCCTCTCCCTCCCTTCCCACTGAATCATCTCCTCGATCTCCCGCATCGTTCCTCAGCGCACTCTGATTTGCTCTCATTAAAAAGTGAAATCTCTTCCACCTCTCTGCGTGTTTGTAGTGCTTTCTATGATCGTTCTCAGGTGACAGGGACGTAGTCAGGGCGCTGAAAATAGTCCCCAACAAATACACAATTAACTCCTGTTTGAGTAACATTTGCTAAAAGCTACAGACAGCAGCCAGCTGATTCAGGGAATATAAGAGCCTTTTTTAAACATAGCTATAAATCTGTCACACCTTTTCTTTTTGTAAGTTGACACCTGACGGCCAGAGAGGGAACGTCAGACAGTATTGAGTTACAGACTGGAACACTGTTGGTCTTTTCATGTTTAGCCAGAAATTTTTTTTGAAACTTGTTTCCCTTTGAATGTTATTTAAAACACATCATGTTTGCCTGTTCTGCGTCAGCGCCGTAGTTTGAATTTCTTTTGTGGATGTTATGGAAATTCTGCATCACATTTGACTGGAAACCCGACTAGTGACGGCATCTTCTTATACTTTCCTCCATTGCAACACACACACACACACACACACACACACACACACACACACACACACACACACACACACACACACACACACACACACACACACACACACACACACACACACACACACACACACACACACACACACACACGGCTCACCTCGCTGAGGTAGATGAAGAAGGAGCAGGTGGACCCGTCCACGCCGTAGCTGCCGTAGCAGGAGTCCGTGCTCCACATCTCCTTCATCCACTGAGGAAGAGGAGGATGTGAGTTAATAGCAGTCAAATGTCCTTCATCAGCTGTTAAGTAACTCTGCCCTTCATTGTTTCCCCATTCTACTAATGGATACTTTGAATGGATGCAAAGCGGCAGGTTGGTGTGTGGGTTGGTGTGTGTGGGCAGGTTGGTGTGTGGGCAGGTTGGTGTGTGGGCAGGTTGGTGTGTGGGCAGGTTGGTGTGTGGGCAGGTTGGTGTGTGGGCAGGTTGGTGTGTGGGTTGGTGTGTGTGGGCAGGTTGGTGTGTGGGCAGGTTGGTGTGTGGGTTGGTGTGTGTGGGCAGGTTGGTGTGTGGGTTGGTGTGTGTGGGCAGGTTGGTGTGTGGGCAGTTTGTGTTGCTGGGAGAATACATAACGCACATTTAGGAAATCTACAGCGTCTAGTTTTCCCTCTCCGGGTGGAAACAGTCCAGGCTTGTTTTTGGCGGCTCGGAGGGTTCGAGAGGCAGGACTGTGCGTTAAAGAGTCGCTGGCTTCAATCCCCGGAATCAAACGAGAAAAAAAAAATATCTGGGGCTTGAGACTGTGTGCCTCTCGGCGAATACATGTGCAAGTCATCGAGTGGAACTGCTCCGCCAACAGGAAGAGAGGGAGGTTGTGCTGGGGGGGGCTCATGTGTGAACGTGTGGGAAAGAAATTGAGGTGAAAACAGCATTCTGGACGAATGAATCTCCCAGAATACATAATAGTGAGAAGCTAAAGAAAAGAGGCAGACTTTTGGGCTTCCGGGGATACGTGTGGAGTGAAGGGGCTGACAGCTTTCCTGCACGGTTCATAGGCCCGGAGTGCATCACGCGTGCAGAGCTACAGCAACCGAAGTGTAAACTCGAGTCTGCAGAGCCGCTCGCAGAGGGGAGACGTGGCAGATGGGCTTGAAATCAGACTCGCTTGGAATGGCGAAGGCATGAAGATTGCACTGTATTTACTTAAACGGCAACCTAAGAGCTCTCTAAAATGAGAAAATGGATTCGTCAGATGTTATTAACTGTGTGCTGAGCGTAAAACTGCAGCAGAATAACAGTTAAATGAACCAAAACAAAGCAAGCTTGTGAACAGTATGTGTGTGTAGAGCAGGCTTTGGCTCACTGACAGTATCGGTGGAGGATTGGGACCGGCTGAGCAGATGGTGTGTATGATCGGGCCCTATCAGCTCCGGGGAGACATCGGATTGAAATTGTGCATCCATCTGTGCGTGTTATTCGTGTGGATGCATGCACCTGCGTCGGTGTGCGCAGAAGTTTAATATTTCCGTACACGGGCCATGGCGGTGAAATGAAATCATTGTTTATACTTTTTTGCTTCGCCCAGAGGAGCTTTTGTGATGCTCTTCTTCTCGCTACATATTTCTTCTTCTGACTTATTTCCAAAATGACCTATTCACAGATATAAAAACAGACAGAGAGTGAGGTGGTGTGTGTGTGTGTGTGTGTGTGTGTGATTCACCTTGACTTTACCCTCGCAGTGAGGGAAACCCTCCAAAGACGGCAGCTCGCACTTCTCCTGGGCTCCGTTTAGAAGGTCTGAAAGGAAGAGGAAAATCAATAAGGTCAGCTCCAAACTTCCACCTGTTCTCTCCAGCGTCATCACCGCTCGCTAGCTTTCTTTAGAGTACAAAAGAACCTCCAGTAGCTTGTACACAAGCGGCGAAAAACTGGCCCCTGGACCACAGATACTGGGGCTTTTAGCCGGTCGATGGTGTCAAATTCGCGGAAGTCGGATTTCTCTTTCCTTCTTCATCTCTTGAGATTTGTAGGAGACGTTCACGATCGTTCACGCCAATCATCTGGTCAAAATCAAATGTGGTTTATGACCAAATACCTGAGAAACTAATCACTCTATCGGCCACGGCTTTGCTTTGTGTTTAGTGCTAATCAGCGAAATGGTCGTCACCGCGAGCAGCAGCCTGTGGTCTGAGCTCAGTGCTGCAGACATGTTGCATCTCTGAATGACAGCCGGAGACCGCCCATTACTCTGCGGTCAGCCAGCGGCATCACCTTTGACCTGGCAATGTGAACTCAGCAGAAGCAGAAACCACAAAGAGCTCAGAGCCCCACGATGATGCAAACACGGGCAGCTTTTAAGAAACGATTTCCCCGACCAGTTTGCTTTCTGCAATAAACAAATGCAACCCGAGTGCAGTGTGTGTGTGGGGGGGTTTGCTGATGTCTTTCCTGAATTGCCTTTAATATCCCAGGAAGCCAATATCCGCGCCAGGATTAACATTCGCGGGCTATATAATCACCATTTGAGCGCCTCAGAGACGTTAACGTCCTCGCCGCTGACCTTTGCGAGCCGGAACATAAATAATGCATGACTGCAGGCTGTGCGGCGAATAGATAAAAGCTCCACAGCAGACACCAGAACGATGTAATGAGCTTGTGGGTGGCGTTGCAGGAGGGTTTGTGTGTGAAGCTAATCAGCACTGGGTCAAGCTTCTGTCTGGAGGGGGGGGGGCAGAGGCTCCTGCATCATGTTCATCGTTGATTCGGTTCATTTACACCGACAAAGCTGCTGCAGGAGACAGATAATTCTACTGGTTAACCCCTCCCCCTCATCGCCTAGATTAGATGCGAGAAACATACTTCACAGACGCTCTCTGGGAGAGAAGGACAAGATGAAAAGAGAGGTGACGGCAAAAAAAACATCAGTGGGTTCGATGGAAAGCCAAAGACACAAGTTCACATCCCCTGTGTGTGTGTGTGTGTGTGTGTGTGTGTGTGTGTGTGTGTTTCAGCTGTCTTCCTGTCGGTAAACAACAGGGCGGCGCACACTGAGAGCTGTTAACAGGATCAATTTACACGATACCTGATATCTCCAGCCTTTAACGGTCGGATGTGGCTACGTAGCAATGATGCAGACACACATGAGTCAGCACCACGGTCGCCGCTAGATATAGATCAGCAGTTCCCCAAATGGCCACTGGAGGCAGTCCCCCATAGACCCCCATGTTAGCCTGTCAACTTTACAGCAGAAATAAACATCTTCACAGCCTGGTACAAAGATACAGTTTTGGTCTCTGTAGCTGATATCCAACAACGTTAAAACCTACGTCCACACCTTATACGGTCTATGATTTTAACCCCCACCCCCCTCGGCTGGATCAGTAATCCCCTAGATAAGTCCTAATGAGCTCTTTGGACCCCGTTCCAGACAATCCTTGGCTCAAACACTGTTACATACGCGTGTATTATGGCAGAAAAGTCCCACTTGTTAGATTTTGTTTTCAATCACACGAGCAGGTGACGAGTACACCGGACGTTTGGTTTCCGTGACCGTCCACACTAAAGGGAAATGAATGAGCCTCAGTCCTGGGTGGGCCTGTACGAGCCCAGCTGATGACAACCACTTTGAAATGAGCAACAAGGAGCAAGTGTTCTACTATTTTTAAAGCAGCAGACCCAACACTCCTGGGGATGAATGTGATTTTTAATCCCATGTGGTTGAAGGAGGAGAGGAGGTGATGAACTCCCACAGCACACAATAAAAGCTTCTTATTGTTTCCTGGACAACAACAGAGTGATACCTCCTCTCTGATTGTGAATGTGAAAAACAGGATTTGTTGTTTGGTGAAGTGGCGCCTTCATCTCCTTCAGACGCCCGAGTCACCGCCATCCAGTCGGGCACCAAATAGAGGCCGTACGGCGTTGATAGAAGTGATTTTAAATGCACTGCACGGAGAACCAGAGGCAGGAAAACACACGCAATCCCTCAAAGAGCCTCTCGCAGCACTCAGGTCAGCAACACGGGGTATTACACACACAAGGCCATGAGGTAATGTGAAAAATGACAACTCCAAAATTGGATTGAGGACATCTGGTTTGTGTTATTATCATTTCTCTTGTGCACTTCTCTCTCTCTTTACCCCCCCCCCCCTCATTGATTTCACTCTCAGTCACAAACAAAACCTTCCCACACGCCAAATAAGTGTTCGAGTGACTAAATCTATTGCCGCACAAGAGAGGTGTTGCGACATGTTTCATTACATGTTTTCGGCGAAGGCACCTTGGTGACGAACAAAAAGTGTCGCCATGGCGACTCTGTGGAGCGGAAAGCTTGGAAAATAAAATGTAGAGAGAAGAAGAAACAGAAAGGGGTGAACAGTGCAGCTTTCATCATCTCCGTGTCCTCTGATCCACGAGCTCAGAGACACTCATTTTAGATGCACTTTGCGAGACGAAGCAGAGGTGTGTGTGTGTGTGTGTGTGTGTGTGAATCTCTGCAGCGCCTCATCAATTAGACAGTAGGCAGGCTGGATGACGGACGACGTCCTCTCAGCTGTGCAGGTGGAGAGCAAGGAGAGCTCTGCTTAGTTCCACTCTCTTAGTGTCGCCGAGTCCAACGCTTCCCGTTTACAGTGTTTACAGTGTTTACAATGACGTACAGAAAGCCAGCACTGCGTTACTTTGACAGAGAAGAACACCTAAAAACAGGATTATTCTCAGGCTAGCTTTCTAAAGCCTCACAGTTAGACAACATACCGACGAAACATAACCTAACATAACCCCGAAGCAGGTTAGCTGAGTTCCACCTGATTCCACAGATAGCTGCTAGTTCTCACTTTGCCAGATTCTTTTCCATGCCCTTAAAAAAAACAACATTCTGAATAACTTCCTCGCTTCACACGAGTAGAGTAGAGGGGAGGGAGGTGAAAATAGGGAGAGGAAATTGTACGTCATCAGGACATAAAAAAACAACAATCGACACACAATGCATGGCACAACAGCCAAACTGCTTCTCTCTTACTACACGGGTCTATGTGCGCCGCGCAGTGTGACAGGGGCACGTGTTTGGAGCTGGTTAAAACGCATGTCTCGCACTGTCAAGAATCCAAATGTCCCCCACGTAACCCCCACACCCCCGCCCACTTTGAGTTTCCTCTCTCTCTGCCGCAAAGAGCGCAGCGTCCGAGCTGCAATCAATCCCTCTTTTGTGCTCGGGCGATCTGATCGGCCCACTGTTCTCTCCGAAACCATCCAAGAGGGGACACGAGGGCGCCAGAAAACCCTCGATCCGCTTCCCCGTCATTGCAGAGCTATGACTAATGTTCCACTGTGGATCTGGTTGGAAATCTGCGGGTTTGGGCTGTGGGGGACGCGCCGGGCCGTGTTATTGTTGTCACCACGAGGGGGGGGGGGGGGGGGCTGTCGACTCTCGCCTCTGAACCAAAAGCACAGCTACACGAATGGTTCCATAGAACATGTTCTGCTTCCTATGAAAGGCTTGAACTGCCGGATGATTTGCATTTTCCTGTGAGCGGTGGCGTTAGCAGTGGTGTGCAGTCATCTAGAGAGGCAGCTCGAGAGCCACGGAGTTGCATAATGCAGGAGAACCCCCCCCCCTCCCAAAAAAAAAAGATCCCACCATCAGTTTTTAGCTCTGCGTAACGTGTGAATGCGTTCGTCTTTGCATTCTACTCTCGGTTCAAGTGTGCCCGCATCTGCCTGCTCCATCCTCGCATGTGGATCCTCTTTGCCTGAAGAGAAATCAGCCAAACGAATAGAAGATGCTCGCGAGAGAGCGTGCGTGTGGATTGAAAAAGAAAAGAAGAAACACGGGGGGGGGGGGGGGGATTGCCTCAGGAAACGGCTGATAATTGGTAGAAGGAGGCGATGCTGATGATGTTCCTACAGGGCTGTGGCTTTAACCGGCACAACAAGAATGCTGGCACACAGAGGGGAGAGGAGACAACGGAGGGAAGAGGATGGAGTGCAGTACGCAGAGAGGAGAGGGAGAATAAAGGCAGAGAGCCCGGGGGGAGAGAACGGAATACACACTGTGGATTAATGTGCTGTGTAGCTCTAACGTTAATAAAAACTAAACTTTCATTCCACGTCTGAAACAGCCCCCCCCCCGAAATTATATCTCTCCAATTCCAGTCCGCAAAACGGTCACCGAATGAAACTCAGTGAAAAACAAGAAGGCAGAGTCTGTGAGAGAGCGGAGTGCACGTGTCCCAGCCAATGGTGCGTTAGACCCAGATGTTCCTCCCGTCCCACCCATGCCTGCAGTGTGAGAGTGTTTCTCTGGATTGGCCTTTAGAGTCGAGCTGATTTACAGATGAGCGAGAAGCTTTCATTTAAAATTCTTGCTGTGCTGCAGCTGGCAGTGTTGAAAAACACTGCAGCGTCAACGCTGATATTCTAGTCCAATGATGGACGATCAGGCTCCGCTCTGAGATCACTCTCTTTAAAACACAAGACAGACGCTGTTGTTTGTCTACAGACCACAACTTCTGGACCTCAATCAATGTAGCTACTGAATATTTAACTATAAGGAAAGAAATTACTTTCAAAAAGGAATAAAGGGCATGGATGGAGGCACCTCTGTGATTTGAGAAGTGCTCTTCCACCAGGAGCTTCTTGGAACGATGACTCTGTTGTTGTTTAAAGCTGCTACCTCGGGTGTCTTAAAGGTATAGCTACGGGGTGCTGTGAGATTAATTCATTTCCTTTTTTTATTATATTTTAGTCTCACCACGCAAAAAAAGATTTGCAAACATTAAATGGAAGAAATAAGCAATTACATTCAAAATAACTGCATCAAAGACACAGAAAAAGAGCGGAACCCAGTCAAAGAAAGGGAACCGTTAAAGTGAGAGCGATCGAGCGCCGCACCTTCCTCCCTTATCACCAAAATACCTTGAGTCCAACGGCTCATTGTCCCAGCATGTAATCACAATGGTATCTCTGGTATGAGCTGTGTGAAGTAGGAGCTGACATGTCAGTGACTACATGTTAGTGTTCTTAGTGGCGGAGTCCGCCGTTCTCTTCAGGCACACAAGGGATTTACTGGAAAGGTTGCAAGTATGTATGTATGTAAGTGCAATTTTCATTGAATAGATAACAGCCTCAGCGTTTACTCTCTTCATACTCTATCAAGTCACCTTCACGGCAAACGTAGCATTTCCAACTGCTGCAGCTTTAAATTAAAAGCACTTCATGTGTGAAACTCGAGGAGGCTTTCATTGTGAAGCAGCCACAGGAAAGGTATTATTGTATTCGTCCCTGAGGATATGCAAGAAAAGGAAAAATGGATACAAACAATCTCTACTTCACTTTGTCCTTCAGCATCTTTGTGGGGTTTTTTTTGCTTTAACTTGCAGTACAGAAGCATCAAAAGGGTGAAAAATACAAATCGAGTAGAAATCAGCTGGCTGCAAAACAAATTGTTTGTGCTGCAGAATTTGTGCTGCAGGGTGATGAGCGTTGGTATTTGCGTGGGTGTTTGTAAGCGCGTGGGATCGGACAGCATCTCTCAGCCTCTTATTTTCACTGGGTGGGTTCTGTGTGTACTTTATTAGTATCGATCCGCGCGCTGAGGAAGTAAACAGGCCTTCAGGAACCCTGCTCTGAATCTAACCCTCGAGATGCACTGGTGACTTAATGCGACTGCTGATGAGTTCCATTGCTCAGGTTCTTGCAGGAAAATAATCCTTGTGCGAATGTTTGGACTGAAAATGAAGCGCGGTCACGAGGTAACCCCCGGCCAGAAACCCCGTCCTTGTCCCCATCCTTTTGTTGACATTGAGACCTCGGGTCTCGTCTTTCACTGCGAGCGGCGAACAGAGATGCGAGCCGATCGATAGCTGGGAGAGACAAAGCGGCGAGGACGCCCTGAGCTGTGAAAGCACAGGTCTCTGTTTCACCGAAGGAGCCAAGCGTCACTACAAATCTGCCAAATGTCAGCAGCGGCGGCGGTGGAGCTGACAACTCTAAACACAAGGAGGTGGAGGAATGGATCGGAGAGGGAAGAAAAATGTAAAAGGAGGGGGCTGCAAATCACCACCTGACCGTTCGTTACAGCCACTCTACGCCTGAGTGTGTGTGTGTGTGTGTGTGGGAGGAAATCACATTTCCACACCAGCCCACACGGATGAAACACCGCTGGGGGAGATTTGATTAGCCCCCCCCCATCAGCAAGACGCGGCGTTGCGGGCTGTTTGTTGGAACGAGTCCCATCTGCCTCCCGCTGAGCAGCAGCCGAGGCCAGATCGACTTGTTTTGATCCCGTGAGGGGGGGGGGGGCTTCTGTGCCTGTTGTCCTTGGCTAAACGCGGCAGAGCCACAAGGCCGGAGCTATTCCTGAGCATTGCAGCGCACTAAAAAAAACAACCTCTTTGCAGTTTTTACAGCACACACACACAAGAGAGTGCAACTGTAAAACAATGGGAGCGAGGGGGGGTGTGGGGATGTGTGTGTGGGTCACATTTTTGTGAGATGACCAATCGTGAGAAAGAAGCCGTGCTCTGCAGCGTGTACACAGCTGTGAGATCACCAGAGAGTTGGACTTACAGCAGCTGCTGCGTTGATCACACGTCAACATGAGGCTGGAGCTTTGTCGTGGAATTCCTTTAAAAAGGGAGTCGGTTGAAATACAAGTTAAAGAGGTTTTTTTCGGGTGCCAGGTCGTTGGCGTTCGCTCTAGTCAGCTTTAAGTGCCTTACCACAGCCCTGTTTTTAGGGAAAAGATTACAATTTGTGCATAAATAAAAGAGTAGCAACCATTTTAGTAGGTGGAAATGTGTAAATATTCGCATTTTCTGGGAATTTTGTGACAAAAGCCTGAACACTGAAGAGACCCAGCTGAGTTCTTGGCGCAGTCCCAGGGCTGCTGCTCAGCTCCATCTTGATAGAGGCCTCTCTGAAAGCCAGGCGTGTTCGCCTCACTGTCCCGATTCTTATCTCGGTAATTGCCTTCCGGTCGGGGAGGAGCACTAGAGGAGTCGGCTGCAGCGCTGCCACCCTCCCCAAGACGGGAGACGCGCTCCGACGGAGACTCCGGAGTGTCGCCGCTTCGTCAGTTCGAGGAGACGCTGTGTGCAGTTGTACAGGAGGCTAGTCTGCAATCACAGCATTTTATACAACTAGAGTCTATTCCATTTTTCTCTTGTTTAATTTTTACGTATTATTATAAAACCTTATTTTACAGTATTTATTTTTATTGTGGATTAATGTTTGATTAATCATATAATTATTTATATAAAACGTATTAATATAGTAGGGCTGTGAATGATGCGCATGTCCATAAATAGGACGACTTATTGACATTCAACTCTTAAAAGAGTAAAAAGTGACACAACAGCGTCGACGTTTGATAAAAAAGGCAGCAGTGCAGCAGCTGTCGTTGGGGATCAGATCCATTCAAATGTGACTGTGCAACCAAATCAGCCTAATCTAACCCTGCGTACCGCCTCAGAGCACAGAGCCCACATTCCTACGGTTTAATGCTGCGCAAACAACCGAGAGCAGGTCCCCGGGTCCCAGAAAAACCAACACTAGCGCTCCCTCAGCTGGGCTGAATTCATCATCTGAAAGCTGGCAGGAAAATCAATGAAAACTAATAAAAGGGTCATGCAGCGTGAACGGGAGGCCTTATTTGAATTATGTCCAAGGATGCGGTCTGGTCCCATAAAGTGCCTGGTGTGCAGTGTGCAATGCTGGCAGGGTTTAGCTGGCTGTGTGCCTCGTGGGGGGGGGGGGCTCATTTCTTTAATTGGCCTCGGCTACTATAATAATTGTGCGTGTTCACACCCTGAACAGGGTTTCTCTGAAAAAGGAAAGCGTATAAAACATACACATCAGACAAAAAGGAGATGACGCAGTACATACCCGCCACGTTGACCTTTTCCGCATTGGTGGCGCTGGGTGTGGCGGTGCCGGTGCCGTTGGTCAGGTTGCCCCCCGTGCCGTTGTAGATGTTCTCCACCTTGGACTCCAGCTTGCCCAGCCTCAGCATGATGTTGTCCAGCAGCACGGCGAGGGTCTTCTTCAAATCTGCGCGCAAAGGAGGGGAATCAGATGATGTAATGCTAGCGTTAGCCGCTACTGCTGCTTCCAACCGGCTTCTCTCAGTCAAAGGTCGATCTGTATCTGATTAAATGAGCAATCAGGCTCCACGTCAGGACGAAGGAAGAGCAGCTCTTGCACTGTCACCACAGAGCATGTCAGTTAAGCTACAGTGTGGACTTTTCATCCCCAGACTACGAAGAAGTCTTTGGACTGAAAGCAGTCAGCTGGAGGCTCGTTTAAATGTAAAACTGGAGCCGTTTATTTTGGGTCTGTGAAGACACGGATCATTTTAGAAGGGAAGCTGCCCAGTAGAAAGCGCATAGAGGGCATACATTCAAAATGCAGTCTAGTGTTCGGAACGTGAAGCTGTTTTGAGCTGCTGCCTTCGTCCTGCGTAACGTCGAGGCATTTGGCTCGTACGTGTGTGCAGAAGCGATTCCAGGGTGCGTCAAGCGTGCTTTTCATCAGATGATGAAGATAATTGCAGCTTGTCCATCACATACGATTTATCGCCGCAATGCATTCGACGCGCCAGTTTTCATCACGTCGGAGAGATTGGCGAGGGGGCGAAGGGGGGGACCTGGCAGAGCGTTTTGTCTGATTTGGACGAGCTGGGTGCCGGGAGGAGGACGGCGCAGTGTAAAAACATCTGCGTAGGAAAATAAATGATTAAAACGTGACGCTTCGAGTCTGCGGGCATGTTGGAGAAGCATCCGCGGCGCTGCGAGTGATGCTTTGACTCGTCCTGTGCACGGATGCTGCTGCCAGGTTACCAGACGAGCAGCAGCACACCGGGGGACACATCTCTGCCCGTCTCAAATACGTCTGATTTCTCAGGAGGTGACGCCAAACAAATCCCGGAGCGGTGAACACGCTTTGCTTTTCAGATAATAATCTGGGTGCACGATGACCTGGGATTTTTCATTAAGCCCGTGAGCATTAAAGAGAAGTGATTACACGGGAGCATAAGCCCGAAGGCATTCATCAGCGATTCCTATTGTTCCTCGTCATCCGCTTCAGCCCCGGCCTGTCAGGAGGGGGGGGGTCTCCATATCATACCGACCTAACAGCACACAATGACCTCCCACCCTCGGGAGGACGGAGAGGATTAGACCAGCAATCTGAGCTCGCGCGCCGCAACCCGGTCCTCCCGAGTCCCGACTCTCTGGCCCTGAGGAGCGGGTCCGAGGCAGGGGGGGGGGGCCACGGTGTGCCACAAAGAGTCCGCAACAGCTGCCGAGCGGTGCGGTAACGAGGTGTCACAGGTAGAGAGACGTGTGCAAGCGTTGCACTGACGGGTCCACTAGTGCGGCTCTCTAGACTATAGACCTAGAGGAAGATTTCTCTGCAATAAAACAATTGTACGATAGTAAGTATTTTAAACTAAATGTTTATTATAAAACAGCATTTTAGCTGAAATTTAGACGGGGGGAAACAAATCTTACTTTCAACAATAATTTTAAGACATGAAACAAGTTCTCTAAGCTGTTTGAGATGTAGGATTGGCTGCACGCTGTGTGTAAACAGGCAGACTGCCAGCTTTAAGCTTTTCAACAGGCCTCCCAATCAGCCGAGGACGGAGGGTGCCGCGTGCTGCACGCACCATAAAGCCCCTCGACGAACACGCGTGATACGGGGCCGCATGAATAAAACTGACTTGACTTGACAAATGGGCTTTCGGTAGACGCAACATTAAATTCAAACGCGTTCGTTTTGTTTTTTTATGAGCCATTTGATCGAAGGAGGAAGCTCTGCTCCCACAGATCGCATCGGGGGCGAATCATCGGCCAAAGCGAGTGAGCACGGGACGCACCGAGGATCCTGCTGCCTCCCCATCTAACGGGAGGACGTGAAGCGGGCGGGATGCTGGGACGGCGGTCTGCAGACTGTGAAGATCAATCCCTCATATGAGGGGAAACCGGACCGGATCGTGTGACAGGGAAACCCACGGACATCATCTAATTATTGACATGATTGATGAGGATGTTGTAATCAGGCAGAGTTTCTCTTCTTGGAGGAAAAATAAAGTATAGGTCTGGGGAATTATAGCTGGGCAAAATATGTTTGTTTCCATCCTTCAGAGTGGGTGTGCATGTTTAGTATTGCTCTGGTTTCTTTGAGAACTCATTCTAATCTCCTGGAGCTTTACTGTATCCTGTTGTTTCTCGGGGCATTAGAGGACAATCAATTCCAATCTCAGGTTCCTAATGAAGCCTCCCATCGAGCCATACAGGTCTATTAACGGCATGAATAACTTATTGACGGGCCTCCTGGACCTGTGCTATTACACCGTTGTGCGGCTGCAATTGCCGTTAAATCTCCCCGGGCCGGTTTTGTTGAACGTAAGGCGACGCTGCGCCTGCTCGGGAGGAAGACAAGTGGAACCACTCGCCGCAATTTAAAGAAGATGTAAAACTCTGGTAAAGCCACTCACCGTAAGCCGTCATGGTGCCCACATAGGGCCCGTCCATGACGCTCTGGTTCTCCTCGGCCAGCGCCTTGATGTAGCGCTTGCTCAGGTCCAGGATCTGCTGCCTCAGCACGGCGCTGTTCTCGTGGCTGGCCCGCTGCTGGATGGTGAAGTGCAGCAGCATCATGCCCCAGATGAACCCGAAGCTGACCAGGAAGAAGCCCAGCTTCTGGGAGGACAGCTTCCACAGGAAGGGCGTGGCCATGCTGACCGGACGACGGGGCCGCAGTGGCTCTGATTTGACCGAGGGAGGGGGGGGGGGGGGGGGGGGGGGGGTGCAGAGGTGAGGGAGAAGGGGGAGGAAGACTCAGGAGGGCAGGGGGGGCATGGCTGCGTCAGTCGGTGTGGTGTCGGGCGGTTTTTGGGGGGCTGCTTGTTTGCCTCACCGGCGGGATTTCCTTCTCTGGCCCATCGTCAGCGCTCAGTAGCATCTCACTGGACTCAGGCCTGTTGCATCCTGCAGGAGACAGACAGGGAAGAGAGATGAGAGGAGATCATGACCCAATCCCAAATTCACTTCATCGTATGGGGCACTGACGTATCGAAGAGATCCAGAGAACTTCTCCTTAAGCTTGTTTTATCAATAGCATATATACATTTTCAGAAAACAAAGCATATGTACGGGGCCTGACGTCCATCCACAATCTTCTCTTCCACAAGGAGGAATAAGTGTAAATAGCATGTTAGCGTAGGTTGTGTCTGACGTGAAAGCAATACAGACTTAAAGCAAGAGAAAAAAACAGGTCTTTGAGGTCTTCAAAAGTAATTTAAAGTTGAATGCGTCTCCTGAAAGAGAGGCAGCGCAGAGCGGCGGCGTCTCCCTCAGACAGCGGGATCTCCAAGATGGATGGAGCTGTGAGGGATTACTGCAAGAGGGTCAAAATATAAACATTTGGATAGCCAGAGATTTATCTTCTGCAGGCAAAGCGAGAGCACGGACAGGTTTTTAAGTACATGCCTTTTCTGTTTCTTTATTTCTTTATTTTTATTGCCAAATGCACAACAGGCTTTTCTGCCTGACAAGTGAAGGAAGCTGCTGCTGAACTCGGCCATCAGAACATCTTTAAGTTCAATGTAATGTTGCCAAATGGCTTGTTTTGTCCAACGATGCATTTTTACACAGAAACATTAACATTAAGATGGCACGTAAGAAACACTGGAAGACGTTCCAATCAGTCAATACAAACCCACAATCGGACATGACATGCATCTCATATCTTACATATCTGTAGCCGTAAAGTGGCCGTTTGTATTTACACCATTTCGAGCCACTGGAGCCTCTCAACCATTTACCGGGTGACGTCAGTCGAGTCCCTGAGGGTTCAGGGCTTAAGGCCTCAGGGGGGGGGGGGCATCGAGTCGGGACTTAGTCACGACTCATTGGGGAACCACGCTGACCTTCTCCGTGCTCAGAGGGGCAAAGAACGTGGGTGCAGCGAGCATGAACTGGAAAGTGTTAACTGAAAGTGTGAGACGTTTTTTTGCAAAAACACAAACCGCAACATTTCCTGTTGCTGCAGCATTTTCCACCGTCTCAATCACACAATCTGAAAACCCTTTAAGGCTGCTGCTAACAATGCATGTACTGTTTGTTTTACACATTTGTAGCAACGGCAAAACCACATTTAATTTATTACACACGTGTAACACTTTATTAAGGCGTACTTAGCTTGATCCAATCAGAGCAAACACAAAAATAGACAATATTCCTAAAAAGCTGTGCATATAAAACCAGAAATCCCTTCTGTCCTGTGTGCCAGCAGCTGCAGAGATGTGAGAGAATAAAGCCCACCCTGCATATTTATGTAAAGATTAAACTGCAATATGAGATTTCATGCTCGCTGTCTTTACTGCTGATCAACCGCGCCAATGAGAACACATTTGGCCCAAACCAATCAGACGGCTGCCCGTAATGCAAAACGAGTCCGCCCTGCAGCGCTTCACGGAGCTGTTAAACAGTTCAACAAGTCTTTACCGACGACCTCAAGGCAATCCATGCACAACGAGAGAAACGCCTCTGGCTTTGGGCATCAAGCAACTCCCCAAAAATACAAAAATAAATCATCTTTTTCGGCACGCAATCAAGCCAGGAAGACGCTCCATGTTCTCTCATCTGCATTCCAGAGGTCCGGACCGCAGCCGCCTCCGTGGATGCAAAATAATAATGCACTGAACATTTTTCTAGAATCTGATCTGGTGTTGAGAGTGACGCACGGCAATAACGGATCGTATCGGCACAGAGCTGTTGGCGGGGGAGGGGGGAATCATCAGCACCTTCCCAAGAAAACCACACAAAAGAGGCTCTCTGCACCTTCCATCCATCAGCTTCATAAATAGGTCAGAGACAGCTGCGAGCAGCCTCCGACCGGGCCTGGACTCTCACGGAGGGTTATGACACAACGACACAAGCAGAATTGTTCGTCCGTTGAAGACAAAAGGCTCGTGTTGTGCCTCCCGTGCGGACAGAGGCCATTTTATTGTGACGAAGCAGGGAACGTCACAGGAGGAAGAATGCAGATTCACGTCTCTTTGGATTTATTTACTACATTTAACTCACTAACTCGCTTTGTGATGCGTGCAAAACCAGGGTTTCGGTGTGGAGGAAGGGGGGGCGATGTGAATTCATGAGACGAGCCTCTTGGCAGCGGCGCTGTGCAATCTGCAGTGCCGATAACATCCTCGGGGCGTGAGGAGCAAGAGCCAAAACCTACACAGAACTCAATGCAAGTTTCCGTTTCTGAATAGTTGTCAGTCAAGAGGCGGCTTTCTCTGCCATCTTATTCAACGCTCATCACTTTGTTGGGAAACCCTCCAATCACAGGGGCGGTGCGGCTATCCCCCCCCCAGCAGCAGAGCATATATCAGCTCTCCGTTACCTTCTGGTTTCTAATTCAGGATCTTCATCTGTCTGGCAGGGAGCCCTCTGGCTCTCGGCAGCAACAGCCAAATGAAACCCGCGTTCACAGCCAGCTAAGGCCGCACAATACACGACCTTTCGCAACTTGAGATGATAACGTAACACCCTGCTGAGTGGGGTTTTCGTCGTGTCATTGTTGGAAGAAGAGGCAACGCGCGAAGCCCCCGTGGGCTCAAGAGGCGCCGAGCACTGAAACAATTGAATCATTCACGGTCATGGGAGGAATCGGCATCCTCCCATATCTGCTACAATCTGGAGACAACGGAGCTGAAATTACATCTCTAAAAATTACAACAAACAAATAATCTCGGTTTCAAGTATCGACCACAGTGTCGTGCTGCTATACGCCCAGCGAGACGAGAGGAGGGTCCGCTCTGCTCCCAAGAGAGGAAATAACAGAAGCATATTTTACAGACGGATACAACTGCAAAAAATAATGTTTTGTGTGTTTGCACTGATGACTTTTATTTAAGCCTTTAATGGCTCAACAGGTAGTTTCCAGCTTTTAGAAACACCTGTTTAACCAGATTACCAAACACCTGTTTAACCAGATTACCAAACACCTGTTTAACCAGATTACCAAACACCTGTTTAACCAGATTACCAAACACCTGTTTAACCAGATTAACAAACACCTGTTCAGATTACCAAACACCTGTTTAACCAGATTACCAAACACCTGTTCAGATTAACAAACACCTGTTCAGATTAACAAACACCTGCAGGATTGGCCGTGGTAAAAGCCAGTATGAATATTTGCAATAAATGCTCTATGTTGCGATCACTTGGGTTTATTTGACCCGAGCGCACAGATGTAACTGGTTTATAATAAAGTCGCAGGGATTTCGAGTAAAAGATGATATCTCATCGTTGTCAAAATAATCATCTTAGGCTTTTAATATCTCTCCAGCCGAGGTCCTGTAATCACGCAGCCTTCGCCCTTCTTCCGTCGGTCATATGCTGAATGAAGACCGGGGCCAGATGGCCCGAGCGAGGAAAAGACTCCGTCCATTTTCCTTTGCATCTGCGATAGGAAAGCTGAAAATAACTCCCTTAAAAGTGCAGTTTAGGGGGTAATTTTAGAAAGGTGAGGCAGGCGGAGGGAGGTCCGGATTAATTCCGGTGCATTACTCCGGTTCTCAAATAGAGAGAGCGTTCTACCGGACTGAAATAACGTACACTAAGAGCCCGTTGCATAACCACGGAAATATGCTCTAGATGTAGCTTCGGACATCAATTATGGATCGGCTTTGGAAAAAGAATCCGTTATGGAGTATAAATAGGCTTTCAGGTGGTGACAGCCAGCAGCACCGTCTCCTACTACCGAGTTCAGTATCGATGAATCCACAGGTTCTCCTGCAGATCAAGCAGCAGAGTATGAGGTTCCCCCGCTGCCATGGAGACCGGTGTGACTCTGCATCTTAATGGGCTTCTTCACACAAGCCCCGCCTCTTAATTATTCATTAGGTGCCCTCCAGAGGAATGGGGGGGGGGGCACCTTTTGCAGCTCCGCCACCTTACAGGTGCGAGTCCAGCTCGCAGCCAGAGATGTGAGACGCTAATTATCTAAAATCCCTGTTCGTCAGGTGGTCAGATCAAGGAGGAAGGTGATGCACGAGGAAGTAAAACCGAATAATTCATTTAATGTAAACACATGCTGGTGGACAACAAGCGGTCCTATGTTGAGCATTCAAATGAAAGGTTGTCACGTCTGCTTCTCTCTGTCTCTTCCTCTTCTTTTCTATTCACCTCAATTTTCTTCTTTTCTAAAACAACCCATTTTGGTTTCCTTAGCGACAAAAGAAAACACAAAAGGGTAAAGCCAGAACACAGAGGAAGCAACAGACGGGCTGTTTCTTGCAGGTCTTGAGGCTCCGCACATTTACAAGACGGGAAGCTCTCCTTCTGTGTGAGACAATGATGTCCAACACCACCCAGAGAATTCTCAGGAACTACAACGCCGGCTCTCTACATTACATCTCTGACCCGGAGTTTTCCCCCTGGATGTCTGCCGGCGCTAACAAACACATGCGAGCAACACTCCGGCTCTTTGCATACCTCTGCCCTTTGTGACAGACAGACTTGGTGAAAACTCTCTTCACAAAGCCATCTGCCGAGGCGTCACTTTCCTCAGACTACCGCGGAGGAGTTGAACCCGCCGCGACATGCACGAGGGGAGAGGACGAGACGGCCACGAACATGACCTGCATGCCGAAAAACAGGCCCGCCGACAAGTGTGGGTAGGAATAGCAGATGAGGTGCTGAGGGCGGCACTTCTTTCTCCCTGTCACCACCGCATACAAGCCCTGTTGTTATGCTAACGCCAGCCGGCCTCGTTACATTACGCAACAGCACAACGCTTGAGTGATTTCTGGAAAAAGATGCACACACACACACACACACACACACACACATAAGAATCCTATCTTAATATGCTCTTAAATGTTTACAGAATATTCTGCACTGTGAGGGCCTTCACTGACTGCATGACAATCTGAAAGCCTAACCCTCTGCAGTGCACTTCATGCCGAGAACACTTTCCCTGACATAAAGCTGATCCTAATGCCGGTCTTCCCTCTTAATGCAATCCAAATCCTCTGAAAACCCTTCAAAGAAGTCCGGCGCGGCAACACGTCCTCGCTTTCTGTCCTCCTGGGTCATTTCAAACTCACAACATGGTGCAGGAAACCACCGTCCTAACAACCTATTCCCCTTATTACAATGATAAAGACGTATTAGGAGTTTATGCTTGTGGCTAAGTGACGTTGCTGATCTGCATACTGTGACTCTATGTCAGGAAGAGGCAGATCATGTGATGGAAATCTTTCAACAAAAAAGCAGGCTTGAAATTGAGGATGCGATAAACGCTCGAGGTCACAGCAAAGGCCTTTTGAAAAAGAAATCCATAATCTTCCTTTTATTACCTCTTCAGGGTTTTTTTTTGCCCGTGATATGAAAGCAGCTTCTGGAGAGGATTTAGCGGCGGCTTTGTGACTCGCCCAACCAATGACCGGTTCGAATAAATGCTTCAAACAGGAGGCCGACTGTCGGGAAGCGAAATGTGCGTTACGTGACTGGAGAAAGAGCGTCTCGTGGGGACGCACGAAAGACCCGATTCCACACCTCGCTCTGACCTCACCACGAGGAGACCGCTGCATGTGTGCTGAGAGAACAGGAGCCCCATCAAAGTGTTCCACTTCCATCACCGCAGCCTCCCGATCCCTCCATCCTCATCCCTCCACCCGAGCCCCCCGGCACACACACACACACACACACACACACACACACACACCCTCCAACCATTTCTTGCCAGTGAAGCATGCCACCGAAGCAAAGCTCCTTTTCCTCAGGATTATGGGCTCCAGCGCGGGGGGGAAAAGGGTGTCTGAAAGAGCTCTTCATAAAGCCGGGGGGGGGGGGCAGCTCACCTTGGGATGGCCACTATACACAGCATCAGCACCATGGTGGGTCACGCTAAATAACATGGCATGTACTTCACTGTCTCTGTGGGGAAATGTCCCGCTGGGAACCGAATCCCAGGCGTTTTGACTGCTGCTTCCTGTTGAAAGTACTCACGCATGGTAACGACACAAGATGCATCTGGTGTGATCAAATCAGCATGTCCTAACCTGATTACGGGCTGAAAATGACTGGACTGCCCTGGTGAGCTAAGTGACCTCATGCACAGCAGCCTCTCATCTACATCCTGGTCACTGGGCTCTCACTTCAGATTTTACTGGGCTCGCTGGTCTATTGTGTTTAAATGTACATGGAAGTGTGGGAAGTGACTGGAAATACAGGTCCTGCCAGTTTTTCTTTCCAGTCGAGCCTTTTTCCCAGAAGTCACCGTGGACCTGAAGGGCATGAATTAACACGAGTCTCTTCCGCAGACTACACCTGTGAGTCTGTGTCATCGTTCTCTGGAAGCTGAGAGAGAGAAGGAGAAGCCGAGCACATATAACCTCCGTAGCTTCCGTGTAGCAGCGTGAAATGTCTGGTTAATGTTTGAACGGTGCAGCGGTCCAACGTCCCGCCTTTGTGAGGACCGTCCACCACAGAGCGATAATAAGCGCTCCTCTGTGGTATCTCCTCTGGTGGAAACGGGCACCTTGAACGTCATTCTTTGAACAACCTGTTCGCGACACAATGATGCTCTTAACGCGCTGGTTCCTTAACTGGCTGCAAGAAGCAGAAAGCGCAGCTAGCGCTGCCGCTAGCGGTGCAGCTCGGTTACCGGCCACGTTCGCGTCACTGAGGCCAGCCGCCTCGCGAGCGAGCTTCCGCCGCATCTCGCTACAGTAGCGTTGTTGTTGTTATGTTTTTAAGGCTAGCTGGTCGACCACCGCGCATCGCACAACAACACACGCACCGCCGCAATGACAAGTCGCCCCAAACACACACACACACACACACACACACACACACACACACACACACACACACACAGCCGAGCACTGCGCCTCTTCCACCAGCGTTATTTCCTCAACAATAGAGGCAGAACAACGAGCTCCCGTGGGGGGCTGTGCCACGGAGAGAGAGGGGCTTACCTTTCTAATGGGGTCTGTCTGGGTTCCACGGTGGTGGTACGAGGCGATCACAAGACTTTGTTGCGGAGACGTCGTTGCGTTGATCAGACTGTGAAGGACCACAGCACACCGTGCACACGAGCCTCTGTGTGTTCGCTCTGCCCACTGGCAGGAACGCGAGGAACAAGTAAGAGACCATCCACGTGTTAGCGGCCCGCAGAAAAACGAAGAGCAAGGGTGGAGGACAGCGACCTATATTTACCATGCAAATGCATCAGATTACAGTACATTACAGTGCATTACATCACATTACAGTGCATTACATTACAGTCATTTAGCAGACGCTTTTATCCAAAGCGACTTACAATAAGTGGATTCAACGTAAATATTCAAGAGAACTACTAGAAGTCATGAGTGCATCTCCTTTGTTAAACAAGCATCTAAGAGCATAAACCAGAGCAAACGTACAGAAACAAACTAATACGAATACGCTGAGTGGAACACATGTGATGTAACTTTATCAGAGTATTTACTTTTTCAACCACAATATGTAAATACACATATCTAGCCCACCCACTATATTTGACGTGTTAAATATAGAAATTCAGACTGCTGACACTAGAATGATGAGCTTGTAAAAAGTGATGCATTGTTATTGGTTAAAACATTAATTATCTCCATGTTGACCAGCTGTAAAATGCTACTTAAATTAAATCATTGCATCGGCGTTAAAGGTGCTATTAACGAAATTGGGAGCAATTCTATTGCCTCCCAACTACAGTAGTTCCACTACATTATGCTAATAATATTCCAAATTAAGTAGTATTATCAATGCAGGGCTTTAACTTGTATTTTTCACAGTGTGGTGGTGTTACTGAATACATTTCCCACCACTGATATTGACTGAAGCATACATGAAATAAAGTCAGAATTCAATTTAAAAGAAAGAAATTCTGTAGTGTTAAAATAATAATCTGTCATTTATTAACAGCAATAGGTCTCAAGACATCAAACAAACCTTGTATAGTCGAATGACATTGAGTTTGTATTCAAATATAATAACTATTTTTCATGCTCTCTCATCCTAAGCTTGCTTTAATCTTTAATCACTACCAGGCGTGCAAATGACTGAACTCGTGAGCTGCAGAGACGTTCAGTAACATTTGTCACATCAACGTAGTTAAAAACCGAAAGTGGAGACCTAAAACACGACGGTCCCTAAGTATGTGCTCCACAGACCAATAAAAGCTTTGTGTTTACTGCCATCTGCTGGCTGTCACGTGATACAATGGGCCCTTGTATCGTTTTGTAGAGACGCTGGAATCCAGCAAGGGTCTCATGAAGGCATGTAAAGTAAAGCATTGCTCAATAATGTGCATTATGAGTTTAGTCTGGTGGCTCAGCAGCTGATTATTGAGGACATTAGATTAAAGTTATATAAAAATAGAAAACTGTGAGGTGTATAAACCTTCTTCTAAACATTCTGTTGTGCTGAGGGAGGAACAGAGGCTGACGGGGAGAACCTGCTGTGAGGAGATAACAAAGGTTGAAGCAAAAAGGTGGAAAGCTGTGTGCGCTGCAGAGCCTCGAGGGAAATGCATTGTTTGGTCCTCGCATTTAAGGTTTCCTTTAGTTTATTCCTGCCCATTGATGATGAAGGACTGATTGTTAGAGGTCAGGATGCGTATGTTTAAATGGCTAAAGACATATTTACTGCTCAGCCTCAGATTCAGGAAGAAAGGTGGACTCACCAGACAGCACGACACGCCTGAGGCGACCTTGCATGTATTTTCATGAACACATTCTTGTGTTGCTATTTTTCCTGAGAACATTTGCACGATGTCCAGCTTGATTTGCAGGGGACAAACACATTCAACATCCATTCTCTTAGCACGGGTATCAGTGAGTACCAGTGAGAGAGAGGGGAAGAAGAAAAAACACAACTCTCAAGCTCAGTCTCTGAGAAAATAGATTTATTATTCAAATAAGCGACTTATACACAGTGGGTTCACGGTTCTAATCATCAGAAAGAATATGAGCTGCGACCATTAAAGAAACATGAAGCTTATATTAGTGTCACACAGCTCCTTTGATGCCATCACATTCATATTATATTCATATAAAATTAGCTGTACAGACATGAAGAGCTGAAGGCAGAGCAGAGCTTGATTCCCACGAAGGCACTCGTGATTAAAACTAACACGACAGCACAACAGCTGGGCTAAAGTTGGTGCTTTTTCTTTTTTGCTATGGGCTGATTTATCACATTCAAAGTATATTCTTTAATCTGAAATACACCAAGAGACTGATCATTTCACGACCACGATCCGTGTTATACATTAGGTGTGATCATTCTTTAAGCAAAGGAGGGAGTATCTCTCACGCTGCCCCAATAAAAGACAAACTGCTTTGGCTGAAACACATTCTTACCGATGTTTAATAATCAAACATTGATTCATGCATAACATTGCATATGTAAATTCACGGCATGAACATCAAGGTTTATTAAGCAGATTAACTGTGAGCAGAAATGAGTAATACTTCAGTAGAGCTCAGGAGAAAACGACCCTTAAAGGGACAGTTCACCCCAAAATCAAAAATACATTTTCTTTCTCTTACCTGTAGGGCTATACATCAATTTAGATTGTTTTGGTGTGAGTTGCCTAGTGTTGGAGATATCTGCCCTTTCTCCAATATAATGGGACGATATGGCGCTCGGCTTGAAAATACATTTAAGAAATAAATTTCTCTTTCCAGAAATCCTGACACGGTTACTCAAGATAATCCTGACACCGTGTCGTGAGCAGTTTCATGTCGGAACTATGGTTGAAGGAAAATAGAGAACAATATGTATTTTTGATTTTTGGGGCACCTTTAATTTTTGACATCTCCAATAGAAATATCAGCAGTTTAATCACAAACTATTCCAGCCTCTTCCATTTGTTCACAGTCAGTATTATTACAGACTTCAGATGCTGGAAACCTTTTTTTAAATCGTGTGTCTTTTCTGTGAGACTGTATATGCTTCTGTGAGTGATTCAGTAGATTCTCCAGATGGAGAGAACGGTACAACAGTGACTGTGGTAGCGACGCATTCACTTTCCCAACCTCTTAGCAACGTCCTTGTAGGCTAGCTCGATTTCCACATCGGCCGCGCACGTGTTGGTGAACTCATCTCGGCTGTAGGCATTGCCAAGGTAACGCCACAACCCTCCGAATTCAGACGGGATGTCATAGTTCCGGTATTTCTTTGAAACCACCTGCAGGACAACAAGTTATTGTAATACTGTACGTCAAGACAGAATGCGAACTCAAGCCAAAGTAAACCAATCCAAAAGCAGGTCACCTTGACCACGTGAAGTTTGGGCAGAAGGTTGCAGTCAGCCAGCGTCAGGTCGTCTCCGTCCAGGTATTTGCGTTTGGATTCGCCCTCCTGAACCTCGTCAGGTAGCGGACTCTTCAGATACTCGTCCAGCTTAGCCAGGCACTTGTCCAGACTCTTCTCTAATGCTGGAACACACGTAGAACACAGGTTACAATGTCATACATGTCTTTAAACCTTGTGTTTGGATTATAATGGATATATATGTTAACTGGATGTGTTTTTAACTTGCACCGTTTTCAATTTCCGTAATGATCGGGGGGGGGCTTGGTGCCCAGTAGGATGCTCTTCCAGTAGAAAACATGTGATTAAGTGCCCTCTAGGCTAACCTTCCAGTGGAGAAAATGTAATTAGTGACCTCTAGGCTACCCTTCCAGTGGAGAAAACATGATGTAGTGCCCTACCCGATGCCCTTCTGGTGGGGAAAATGTGATTAAATGCCCTCTAGGATGTCGTTCCAGTGGAGAAAATGTGATGCTAAGGCACTCTTTGTGTGGGAACCCTTTATATGCAGCTTGTGCCTTTTTTATATTTTTCTCCCTTCAGACAACCTGGGTCCACCACTGCTGTCATGTATTGTTAACGGTGTTCTCTCTGTATTCTTTTATGTTTTTTGTGCAAAGCAAATTCCCAGAGGGGCAAATTTGATCCATATCCTTACCTCGATTTTTATCCGGTCTTTTGTTTTTGACAAAAGCGGAGAACTTGGCAAATATGTCGTTCCCCGCTGAGTTTGATTCCCGATTATTTGCTGCAAGTTTGGGATACCTAAGAAACAATGAACATGGCGTTAGTTGGGATGTCGTTCGCCCTATTTCCTTTTCCCCGCACGTGTCTATTTACGCTTGTGAGGCCTACTTTGGTGGAGCCAGCATCTCCTCCAGATACTCCTCTACTTTGTTGACGTCGGTGAGAACCTCCCCCTGGAAGGTGAGGAACGGCGGGTGTGTCCCCGGGGCCAGGTCGTGAAGGTCAGATGGTTTCCTAATCAGAGTGGAATCATTTAACAACCTCTACTATCAAACTGCAATGAAATGCCTTTTCAATATTACAGTTTCCATCAAACAAATGATGCTCTTTTATTAGTCTATTCAGCCACGGAGGCTGTTGCTGCCAACGCCGACTACCTCGGGCCTCATTTCCATTCCATTTAGGCTTTTATTCATTACCGTCACGTATTGCTCAAAGGAGCACTTGAAGCATTACATCTTAAAGCTGCTCTTAAGCTGCTTAATCAAACAGTGAGTTATGGGATGTTGTGTCTATTGGCCCATGCAATACTTAAATTGTCACAGTACAGCTATGCTAAGATAACAAACTTGCGATGTGACATGAGGTTATAATTACCTCTTGAGGTCGACGGTGGTGACATTGAAGACAACTCCTTTCAGCCAGAGGATCATAAAGAGGCGCTGAGAGAAGGGACAGTTTCCGATGCTCTCCCCATCACTCCCAGCCTGTACACGCACACAAGTGAAGACACGGTAAGACACTAACACTACATACACTGATTTACACACACACTCTCACACACACACTCCTGACCAACAACTGACAAGTACTCAATCACTTAATCAAATCACATACATATAGAAGAACAATCGGTGCTTTTAGTTTGAAGTAGAGGGTTGGGTCTGGGTGTTCACATGACCGCATTTATAATTGACATATGATCAAATACAGTAGTATGAGTATGCATGTATTTGCGTGTGTGTGTGTGTGTGTGTGTGTGTGTGCGTGCACGGCTGCAATAGGACACTGTAATCAGACACCGAGTTCAACATGAATAATCCACGCTGCTTCCATTAGTCGCCTCACTGCCTGTTTGGACGTGCGGTTCCTACTGTACAATACAGTAGCAGTGTATCAGCTATGTCTATAACCTACTGTCCTCACATGTCCTCACATGTCCTCACATGTCCTCACATTTTCACTGAGCTTCAACCACAACCTGCTTTGCTTTACCTCGTTTTAAGACACTGACACTTACTTTTGAAGCGTTTCTACCTTTCGATACAGCTGTTACTGTCCATTCATTTCAGCACAGTGCGTAAGTTAACTATCAACTGAGTCATTTGATAATTAACCAATACAATAAAAATCGATACCACACATACCACTGTATGTTAAATACGAAGGTAAAGCCAGAAGTCGGTTAGCTTAGCTTAGCATCAAGACCGGTGGCATGGGGTAGCCTGGCTTGATCCAAAGGATCCAGGTAGCCACACAAAAAACAGACATATACTTCACACTTGGTGAGCTTTAGAGGGGATGGTAGACATTTTTTATAGCTGTTTTCCTATAGCTATGCTAAGCTAAGCTAACGAGTTGGCAAATTTAGCATGCAGAGTGGTATCAATCTTCTCGTCCAAATCTCTGCAAAAAAATGAAACACGATGAACTATTCATTACATTTTCTTTTTGGAAAGTCAAGTAAAAGTGTAAATGAGTGCGCATGCGGTGGACTCAACAGACTGACACACAGTATGCGTACCTCCACACACTGCATCATGACTTCAGACCATTTAAAGCCGCTGCTCTCAACACTGAAAGGACCCCAGTAATAATTCATTGGGGGAGAGAAAGAGAGAGATTGTCCGTGCACACGTGGGTGTCAGGTTAACACATGGAAAATCTGCACACAACAACAACAACATGGCATGCGCGCGCTTAAAGGTGCCACCCCCAACATGCACACACACTGACACACTAAACAGATTCTATAGTGTGCATACGCAGCTTCAATTTGACCTTAACAAACAAACCAAAACTATTTCAGGCAAAGTGAGACAGTAAAGTTCCCCCATAAATGTAATTTAAATGTGAGAAGAGAACTGATCCAGTGTCAGCTTGTGACGTGCTCAAACTGCACCAACACCCACACACGCATGACTCCCCACCTTGACAAATAGCTCAATATCAGGGTCCTTGTCCTCCTCGGCCGCAGTATCCGTCATGGTCAGGAAAAAACGCGCTTTGCTTGTGTGTTTTGTTTCCACAAGTGTGTAGATGTGTTTGTCTGTGTGTGTGTGTGAGTGAGCCGGTTCAGTTTACAGCAGATTCTACTCCAGGTCCATGTGTTGAAGTCCGCTTGGTCCCATAGCAGCTCTGTCAGAGTGTCGGCTGAGGACCGGTGCCAGCAAGAGAGAGTGTGTGTGTGTGTGTGTGTGTGTGTGTGTGTGTGTGTGTGTGTGTGAGAGAGAGGTTCAATTTGTACCCGAGGCCTCAGCAGTGGGGCGTGACACTGTCGGCAAAAATAACCCCCTCGGATGGCGTGGGGAGGTGGGTGTCACGGAAAGCGTTGTGAGGGATGGGGGTGGGGGGGGTGGGGCAGACCAAGTCACCCAAGGGTGCCCTGCCCCTCCCACCTCCTCCAGCTCTGATTGACCGGCTGACTTTGAATCATCGAGAGTCATCGTCTCCTTCTCAGACTCATCACATGGGAACAAAACCAACAATGAGTGTAGCGACTACAAAGTGTTTTTGATTTATGTTCTTCCTCTGTGTCAAAGAGCCTCACGGTCAATGGCCACACCTGTTGCACTTCATTACAAGAAACACACGCATTGTAGTTGAATAAATACCCCACTGGTGCTTTCACTGCTCGCCACAGCACCACACGTGTGTTAATCCGCATCTGAAAATAGTCCCCAACAAATGCGCTGCTTCCTCCTGTTTGGGTAACGCCCGCTAAAAACTACAGTGCCCAGCTGTTGCAGGAAATTACTGAGCATTTCCTTAAAATGGAACTAGATATTTGTGACCCATTTTACAGGAGAAATGGTGTTAATGTGTAAATCCTGAGCATTTTCTAACAAAACAACCTTTAAATAGAGTTTAGTTGCCATAATTGATGGCTTTATGATGGTAAATAAATCATTTACAAATGCTCTCTTCATCAGTCATAAGCCAGCGATAAGAATAACTTTTGGGTTGCCAGGTTGTATAAAATCCTCCTCCAGCATCCTAAATGCCGTGTCTGTTTGTTAGCTAGCTCTTTAATTCATCAGCCACCTCAAATCAAAAAAGTGTTCTCAATTTCTAATAACACCTCGAAAGTGTTAATAATAAATGTCGATGAATCATTAAAGAAAGGTTGATCCACAGAGTCTGTTGTGGTTGTAAAGGTTAATAAGTTGTTTATAAATGGATTTTGATCGAGATGCCCTGAAGTCTTTTTCCAGAAGGTATCTAATGAGATAAAGTAACTTTTTATTGACATTTGATGATAACAAATATGCTATAGATTGGTCTTTATATTGAATAAAAGGCTACTAAGTAAAGCTAAGCGCCAATGCTAACGCAATGCTAACACTTTAAGAAAACGTTTGAGTCAGTCAGCACTGAGCAGTCCCTCTTTCTCTACTGCAGTAACCTCTGAGTTACAGTGCTAACATTTATGGTTTTAGTTTCAAAGTGTCTGATTTATGATGGCTGTATACTACAGTGCAACTGGACTTTACCGTGCAATGTGCAGATTATGTAATCAATTCAGTTAGTGTGTGTGTGTGTGTGTGTGTGTGTGTGTGTTTGGGTTGGGGAGTTTGGGGAATTTTCAGCATAGATAGAGAGATAGAGAGATGGACACACTCACACACACACACACACGGGAATTCACATGGCCGTGCGACAGGAACAGTCCCCAACTAACCCGGCACTGAGTCATAACATTCTTGTCAGTTCAACTTAACTTATATTTAGAACCAGAGTGACACACACACACACACGCGCACACGCACACACACACGCACACGCACAGAAATGACTCATCATAAAGACGTATAAATACATGTGTGTGTGTGTGTGTGTGTGTGTGTGTGTGTGTGTGAAAGGCTCTGGATGTACAATCACATTACACACTTACACACACACGGATAAGCTCAACACACTTTGACCTCATTGACCTTAGCGCACTTGTTCATGAGCACCTGATACAGATGTGATTGTGACACCTCAGTTCAAACCCACTTCCTCCCTACCTTAACATAAAGTCTGACTTCAGGTCCCTCTTTTTCAGGCTCTGGCTTCTCCTCGGGCTCCTCCTTCTCAGAGGCCGATGACGACGAAGACGAGGATCTGCGGGATGAGTTCCTGCTGTCCGCCCCGGCCTCTGGAGACCTCCTCTCCCAATTCAGCTCATTGCTGCTCTCCTCCACCTCTATCTTCTCCTCTTCCTCTCTCTCGCCCTCACGGTTACAGTCCTCCGCCTCACCTTTGTCTTCATCTTCGGCGTGCGAGGAGGAGGAGGAGGAGGAGGAGGACGAGGAGGATGAGGAGGAACTGCTTCGCCTCTCCTCCGTGGGAGGGCGAGGCGGCGGGAGAGGAGGGGGAGTCGGTATCTGCGCTTTGACCCGTCCGGTGTTCTCGTACTCTGCGGTCAGCTCGGGGGGCTCGTCGTACGGCGCCTCGTAGGTCAAGTCGTATACGCCCGACGACTGGTTCTCGTAGGTGGACTCTGGGTTCTCGTACAAGGGATCCATTCTGTGGGGGGTGAAGAGGTCAAACAGAGATCCTCCTGAGATGGCAGAGCATGTGGCGGTGTACAGCAGAGTGACCGTGATGCCAACCGTGTTCTACCTTATCAGAAAAGCCATAAGGACTTTGGACAGGGAAGGGAGGAAGGCGATGCCAAGGGAGGACAGCGGTGATGATCCTTAAAGGAGAATACAACATGGCATACTGTTGCCATTGTTGTTGAGAGCCAGTAGCTTCAAGGAGTTCATCATTTGGTGACTGTGAGCATGCACTGGACCATTTCTAACATTTTTAACCAAGATTATACAGCAATTTACCTAACCTATGTCAATTTAGCATGCAGAGCATTGCAATGCAATGCGGGGACCGGAAACCTGTTATTGTTGCCCTTAAAATATATTGCCTGCATTGACAAATTGTAAGACAATGCTGGAATGTAACCCAGGGGTATTGTGTACTAGCTGGTCATGCACTAATTCACCACAATATATTTTCACAGAAGCATTTTTAACGATTTTATTGATTGGATTAAGACTGGGGGCATAATATCTGGCTATTCAAATCCTAATTCAACTTCTGTAACGTTTAAAAATCAACTTTTAAACATTTCGTTCAACCACATACTTGTCCCGCCCCCCCTTCAACGAATCTGAACGCTGATTCGCTGCTTGAACTGCCAAATGTGTAACACGTCCCCTCAACTCTTACGTCAAGGTGGCCACAACATGAGCAGAGTGCGGGCAATTTGTGCGTCAAAATAAAAGCCGTGTGTTTTTTCAAACTCTTAAATAAATAAATTCGTATGCGTCCCGGTATTTTTATTCACAATATAATATAATTTGAGATGTTAATTATACGGAAAACGAAACTATAGATGGAAAACCTTTTTTTTTTTTAAGCACGGCGTGCGGCATTTCGAAGAGGTATTTATTTTGAAATGCGTTCCCGGAAGTGTCCGTAAACAATCTTAGCTAGCTCGACCTCGACTGCGTCCCCGCGTTTCGTTTGTTTTGAGGAAGTCAAGTGACGATGTCGCTGCGAAAGTAGACTGAAGGAGAAAGTTAACAACATTATACAGTTAACAGTATTCAACGAAACTGTCTGGAGGACAACTGGCTGTCAGCCCCCTTACAGGTAGCGTTATACATTAAACTGTTAGCGTTACGTGAACGCTGTAACATTAGCAAGCTAGCATATGCTATGCGTGCAGCTAACCGGCTTGTCCGCTGATAGTATTTCTTATTCCTTTGACTTCTGCATTGTTTTAAGCATTTATTAATGTGATTATTAGAGGCGTGTATATCGTATTTTTCGTGACGAACGTGGACTTCCTGGTTGTGGTTTGACCTCATTTCTCTTTCTAACTCTCTAAAGAGAGACTCCCTGCCTCTCTTGTCTTCCGGCTGTATTCAATGTTTGTTTGTCAATCTAATTTCTAAGGCCAACTCGTGTGTAAAATCGGCTCTTTGCAGTCCTGCAGTCACGTCCTTGTAATTTAAAATACACCTTTTAACTGGTGTGCTTGTGTCGTTGAGGAACTGAAACGTGCTGCTTTCTGATGCTGTCCTCTGAGAATGCGCATATGAGCCAAATGTTCCTGTTCTTAGTCCTCTGTCACCTTGTTTCCGCATTCACAATCGTGTTGACTTGTAGTTTGATGCATATGAAACAGGATGTTGTTGGTGAGAAGAGGTATCGGGACTGAAAAAGTTGGATCGGTGAAGAAGGGAACAACCAAATCCTATTTTTGGCTTCACTTTCTCTCTCTGTGGGCTTCTGCGTGTCAGAATGATGACTGGCTTCATCATTGTGCTCACACACTGAACTGAGATGGAGACGATTGTATTTATTATACCTGCCGAACAGATAGTGCGGCTGTAGACTCTGTCTTCTGTGCATGCGCACCATCCAGTCTCATGGAATTGTAAGAGAACCCATTGTCCTTCCTCAGGATGTTACTGAAAGTGCTGCTGGGCCTCCTGTGCGGCGTCGGGGCCTCGGGCGCGGGAAACGGCACGGCTCGGCAGGGCCCTCCGCCGCTGCTGCTGGTGTCGTTCGACGGCTTCCGCGCCGACTACCTGCGGCGGTTCCCCATGCCCAACCTGAAGCTCCTGTACAGCCAGGGGGTCCTGGTGGAGCAGCTCACCAACGTCTTCATCACCAAGACGTTTCCCAACCACTACAGCCTGGTAACCCCCGCGGCTTGTTTTGATTGTGTGGCGCAACTACATTTTAACAAGATAGAGATGAATAGAAGATAACCAAGAATCTTCTCCTCTCCAGGTGACGGGTCTGTACGCCGAGTCCCACGGCATCCTGGCCAGCAACATGTACGACCCCGTCAGCCACAAGAGCTTCCATGCCGGCGCCAAAGACACCGACCCGGTGTGGTGGAGCGAGGCGCAGCCCCTCTGGATCACGGCGCTGGACTCCGGCTACAAGACGGCGGCCTCGATGTGGCCCGGCTCCGACGTGGCCTTCGGCAACCGCACGGCGTCGCACTTCCAGCCCTACGACAGCCACGTGACGTTCCGACAGCGGCTGGGGAACGTGACGCAGTGGATGCTGGGAGACGGAAAGGTAGGAAAGCGCACCGCGCTTCTTCTGTTTGCCCGTTGGTGTCTCTCGGGGTTTCCATTCCGCCTATTTTTTTGCCATTGTCATCCTGTACCACACACTCTATTCCACCAGGAGGAAGGAGCGATGTTCGCAACGCTCTACTGGGAGGAGCCGGACAAGTCGGGTCACATATTCGGCCCGGACAACGACACTGCCATGAGCCAAGTGCTGAAGGAGGTACTGTCATCAATTAACGACACCACAACATGTTCCTGAAATCTGCTCTGAACTATAATGTATTTGTGGGAAGCATCAGTTTCTCATCCTTATAATAAAAAGACAGTTTAACCTGAATCTAGGTTATTTTCACCAGTGAGATATACAGTGGCAGTTTCCTGCCTGTGCAGTTATTTACAACAGTGGTTTATTTTGATAAAGATTCAATAAATTCATTGTAGAAATGTCCGAAGCCATGGCTCGATGGATCGAGCCTCTTCACATTAGATTCCTACAGAGCTCCCCTACACTTCAGGTTTTGCTCGGCGTAAACCGCTACTGAGTGTGTCTGCTCGTGTGCGACCAGGTTGACGACAACATCGGCCTGCTGATCTCGGAGCTGCGCCGCACCGACCTCTGGGGTCGCGTCAACGTCCTGGTGACCAGCGACCACGGCATGGCCCAGTGCTCGGCCGAGCGCCTCATACAGCTGGACGACTGCCTCCACCCCGACAGCTACACGCTGGTGGACCTCTCGCCGGTCACGGCCCTCATCCCGCGCCAAGGTAACCGGGCCCACGCGAGATGAAAGAGCCTGCGTACGAACATGCGGCCGGCCGTGGACATTTACTCACACAAACGCCTGTTTCTGTGCTTTGCAGACCCGGAGGCCGCCTGCGCCTTGCTGAATAAGTGCAATACCCACATGAGGGCGTTTTTGAAGTCGGCCATCCCCGACAGGCTGCACTACCGGAACAACGAGCGCATCCAGCCGATCATAGTGATCGCCGACGAGGGCTGGACCATAGTGAAGCGAGGGACCGAGCTGCCGCGCTGTACGTCTCGTCATTGCGTTCCTCTTTACTGTGATAGCCCGACATTTGATCCCCTTCACCCACCGCTCTCCTTCTGTCCCCTCCAGTGGGCGACCACGGCTACGACAACTCCCTACCCAGCATGCACCCCTTCATGGCGGCGGCGGGGCCCAGCTTCCGCGAGGGCTATCGGCTCAGTCGCCTGCAAAGCGTGGACATCTACCCGCTCATGTGCCACCTGCTGTCGGTGCCCCCGCAGCCCAACAACGGCACCCTGAACCAGGCCCGGTGCCTGCTGACCGCCGAGACCTGCTGGGAGGTCCCTCTGGTGGTCGGCATGGTGGTGGGCGTCCTGCTGGTGCTCACCGCGATCACGGGTGAGTCCGACATGACCGCATCTTTGTTCACATTCAATGATCCAGAGTGTGTTTTTATGTGTTCTATATATTTACTCATTATTACTATTATCTCAAACGCAGGAACACCTCGAGGGAATTCCTTCTAGTTTGGCACAAACGTCCCCTTGTACTCAAGGATGAATTGATTTGTGTTTAATGGACACTGTGACCTCAAAAAAACTCTTTTGTGGCCATAACTCGAGTGTGATAAGTTAATACCAACAGGTTTGTTTGAGCTCTACTAACGGGACCTGTTGCTCTTCAGTTCTGTTCGGGTTCCTGAGGTACCGCCGCCCGGCAGGCTCCCGGCCCTTCCAGAGGCTGCAGGTTGACGACGACGACGACGACGAGCCCCTGTTGGAGTAAACCGATCCCAGCCGGGCTCTCCAGAGGTACTTCACATGATGCACTTTACTCACCGAGGCCCCCGGCTGTCACTCAGGCATGTGTGTGTGTGTTGTTCATGTGCACATAAACAGTAGAAAGGTTGTTTTAAATACGTTCAGGCCCACTGACACCGCTGGCCAGTCGTTCACTGCTGTGGAAACAGTTCATAACTCTCCATAATGTGCTGTTTTTAAACTATCTGTTACTATAGACTTGAAGCGTGTGTGTTTTGTTGTAGAAACGGAACAGCTCTGAGGGAACATTGAAGCCTTTTTTTGGTGGTCGGATGAACATTGAGATTAATCATTTTATTCTGGGAGAAAAAGAGGACTTTTGTTTAAGATTAAGAGATTTATTCTTTATTGTTCTGCGGTAATTGTTTATAGAAATCTTTATTTTGTATGTGTGGAGTTGACTTTTGTACTTGTGTTGTTACTGTTGGTCAGCAGAGGGAGCCAGTAGCTCAATGAAGATTTATATTACTCTCACTGAGACCCTGTTTGTCTTGAAAGATTGTTCGCTGGAAATCTTTTGATGGTGTTTCTGCGTGTGCCGTTACTGTTTAGGTTTATTTGTTACACTGATAAGTCTCAAGTGATCTAAACAACACTTGGATTCTCCTTTTATCCTTATTTAAGAACTGAACTTTCACATCTGACTTGATGTATATTTACTGCTGAATTATAGTGTGAGCGGTAACCAACCGTAAAGTGGAATGGTGTTTGGAGAGAGAGCGTTTATGCAAATTCTTCAGTAAGTGTCGGTTTCAGGTATCCATTCTGTACTTAAGCATGTATTCTAATGATACCAAAGACTGTTGTTAAGATGCACAACAGGCACTCCGAGGAGATGTGCAACACACGTGTTTTTACGGAGGGATTTGCTTCATGAAATGTGAAGCAGTTCAATGAATTTTATTAGCGTCATGCGGGGCGGTAACTTCCTGGATCAGCTGGATGTTAAGAGTAGCACAAGATGAAACTCGAGTGATAATGAATATTTAGGAGCACGTTCTTCTTCTTAATCTCCCTGATGCCTCTTTTCTCACTGTCATCAAATCCCACGCACGAAAAGACCGAAACCAACAATGAATGTTTGAAAGTAGTGTGTGTGTGTGTGTGTGTGTGTGTGTGTGTGTGTGTGTTGAAGCCGTATAAATCCTTTTGCGCTGTGCCGTAGAGCTCCATTGTTATTAAAAACACATCACTGAGCCGCACCTTTGACTCAATCCCACACAAAGCGTCCTGCTGCCCCAAATACTCACGAGAGCACCAAATGTGTATTCATCCACGGCTCAAAGTAGACCCTAACAAATGCACTATTTTCTCCTTTTTTGAGGAATGTTTGCTCAAAGCCACAGTGCCCAGCTGATCCAGGAGGTTATTAGTTTATTGTGAGTGGATAGGGATGATCTTTTCATGGGATTTATTAAAAATAACTGAACTTTAGAATATCTCCAGCCTCATCTTTTAATGCAGCTGCTTCATGTATTTAGTGACGTGTATATAGTGTCCATGCATCTATTTATGTGTGTACGTATGTGTTGCTGCTGAAGGGAAGAGGAACAATTTCACGTCCAAACTGTTCATATTTATGGGTGTTTGTGGTCTTTTAATGCTGCATGTAAGCTGCGTCTTTGCACTCTGTGCCGTTTCATCCATAGTTACTCTTATTAGTTTTCTGGTTGTAAAAGCTGGTAAAACGTCGGCACAGTGCTCATCCTGCCCGGCCTGTAGAGAGATTCCTGTGAAATAACATTTTTGAAAATAAAAGTTGATTGAAAATGTGATGTTTTGTGATTAAAAAGTGTCCCTACATGGAAAGAAAAAGTGACACACATTTGGAAAAATTAATTTATATTCCTTTATATTTTTTTCTCCATCGCAGTCACAACATTACAATGTAATAAAATGATAAATATATAAAATCAAACTCAATACTGACGCATATACATTTCTGTATCGTGTTCAAAACCAAAATGAACTGTACATGTTTTCATTTATATCACTGTTGTACATCATTTAAAATCTGTTATTTCTATGTAGTCATCTGTATAATTGTAAATCTTTGTCTCTTCACAGATAAATAGACTTTATTTTCAGGAGGTATTGTAACAAAAATAACACATTTCCCAGCGCTGGCCACGTAGAGCCATTGAAAATATCATTCAACTCTTCCCCAGAATGCTTTAACGGTTATCGTAGACACGGAACACACGAACAAACAAGACACCCGATGTGCCGTCTTGTTTCGCTCCCGTTTCTTTTGCGGTTGGTCAGAAAACATTCGCTATGATTTCGGGAACGCCTTCCCAAAAAAAAGGCCAGAAGATTCCTGAATGGTGTTTTTTATGAAGCAGGAGCGGTTTGAACACGGTCGATGACGGCAGCCATCATTTCTACAGTGAAGACGGGTGATTAGACAGACCCTGCTTCCATCAGAATAAAAACTGTGAGGTTTGTCCCTCTGAACGTTTCCTTCCTTAACTTTGAAATATGTGCTTATGTATTGAACTGTTTGGCATGTAGCTGCACGCTGCAAATAGGACCATTGCATCAAGTTATTTACTCACACGCAAAGTCAAAAATGTCCATCTTCACAAATACGACACATGAAATGACGCATATTAAATATTATTTTCTCAAAAGTTGGTTCTCAGAAAGTGGTTTTGAGAGGTTTTTCTCTTTAGATATCTGCCTACACCCCAATACAGTGGAGGTGAATGGAATTTACCTCTTATTTCACAGTATTATATTTAAAAAAACAGTTTGACAAATTAAAAAAATACACTTATTTGCTTTCTTGCTGAGAGTTAGACGAGAAGATTGATACCACACACACTGATGTACACAAACTATGAAGCTAGCGCCAGGAGACGGTTAGCTTAGCATAATGACTGGAAGTAAGGGGAAATAGAGAGCGGATAATAGCTGGATTTGTCCAAAGTAAAAAATGTTGGAAAGAGCTAGCTTGGCCAAAGTCTCAACTTTGGAACGAGCCGAGCAAGCTCCTTCCCACGTTTTTAAACCTTCGAACAAAGCTAGCTAGCTTCTGCTCTTTGTGCTAAGCTAAGCGAGCCGGCTGCTGGCTCCGGCTTCATTTATAGCGTACAAATATGGAAGTGGTGAATATTCTTATTCAAAATAAGAGGGGTCAAAATGGACATTTTTGTACTCTGAATGAATAAATAAATTGACTTCTTCACTAATCATTGATGGCCTCTCTTTGCAGAACAATTACAAACTATTTGTTGTGTTTATCAGGAATGTGAGAGACAAATATTACATCCGTTCGTCCTAATCGCTCTTCCAGAGAAAGGGAACCAAAGCTTGGTTGCACCTCCCAACACCTCATTCTGCCTACAGATCTAATATCAGTGTGCTTATACTCAAGACAACACAATGGCACGGACTCCTACGAAAAACACAGTTTCCAGTCTTCTCCCGTCTTACATTCTGGATATTTATAAAGAACATTTACTATCGGTACATTTTGAAAGAGCCATCTAACCAACTCATCGAACATAGATCCAACCGAGGAGGATTACCAGAAAAAGGTATTTACAATCAAAATGCCAACCACGAGAACATAAAAGGTACTTTTGCACATCGAAATATTTTTTTTTTCAAGCTGAAGAACACGGTAGAAAAAGCATGGCCCCGACAAAATAAAAGCTCATGGTACATCTTATAGATATATCCACTTTAAGGTTTAGTTCGAACCTGCCCTGTGCTTATAGTGTCCACACCTGAGTCAAACCGCTGAAATCACTCCTGACGCTTTCCCCAAAAAGAACGGATTTCAGCCGTCGTCGGACTCGGATCTGGTCAAAACTGGTCTGAGATCAGAACCAGCTTAGCGTCTGGCTCTCCAGTTCTACAGAACCATGACGAGTAATCATAACTTCACAGCTCCGGACCAAGCAAAAACGTTGGCGAAAAAGAAAAAAAGCATATGAAGCATTACGGACACAAGGCACTCGCACACATGCATGCACACACACACACACACACACACACACACACACAGCCTAACCACAGGCCTCATATGCTTTGCAGACCCTGATACTGGAACATTTACATGTTTATCCAAAGAACAACAAAAAAATAACTTTCTGGTTTTACGTTTCACAATCGGATGCACATACCTCCGTGCATCCTTCCTGGTTATTCCCTAAAGGTACATTACACACCCTAAAGGTACATCACACACCCTAAAGGTACATTACAGTGACCCTCCGCCCCAGACCAACTTGATGGAGAGAAATGTAAATTAACTCCATAGAAAAGATATGCAAGATTACCAACATCATCACAGACAAATGTAAGAAGTCAACTCCTGATGTATCACGTTTGCATTGTTGCACATTAACACTTCCTGGTTTCAGCTTTCTTCTTCTCTTATTTGCAAACAAAGACAAAATGCGATACAATTACAAGGAATACATGAGAACAGTGATGTGGTATTTTTTTTTTGTTGTAAAGGTTATTCAAGCCCAGAACCTCTGTCTGTAACCTTGCATAGCTGTGGATGTGTAGCCATACAATGACACCGCCTGGATTCTCCCTGCAGAGGGGGCCTGGCTAAGGCTCTGGGTTTCTGGGTGAAGTTTCATTTGGAGCGTGCAGACTCAACTGTAGAGTGTACATTATTTATTTTTGGACCAGATATGAAGGTTAGGGTGACTTCTAAACAAAATGGAGACGGTAAGAAGGTATGACACCTGCAGTTTTGATTACGAGGCTACTGCCGAGTCTGAATGCCACACGTGAGAACTTCTGTAAAGAAGGAACTGTGTTTTTGTTTTTTTTTGGTTGTGTCAGACCTGATTTGCGTTGAACCTGATCTCTGATTGGCTGGAGCTCTGGGTGCGAAGGGGGCCACGGTCTTGGGTCAGAGGTCAGTGCGAGGGAGAGGGGGGAAGCTAGTGGGACTGCAACCCAAAATAAGCTGTCTTTAAACCTTTACGCCTCTGCAGTGACCACGTGTTTCCTCAAAATCTAAGACATTCATGCAAGAAATTCAGGATCTGAACAGAAAATGTTGCATCTTCGTGTTTAGTTTTTTCTCTCCTTCGATTCCTGTGCTCGGACACATCTAAACCCATGCTTAATGTACAGTGCGTGTCCACGTCAGAGTGTACCAAAACAATAGCACCGCCCTCCTGAAGTTAATCTCTAACCATGACTCGGGTATCTTAAACAAAAAGAAGACTTGTCCATCTCCACTTCTGTGGAGCGGAGAAGGCTTTGTTGCTTTTTTCCTCAGAGACGGAGGGTGTTGCTGCTTTTCTTTCTGTACACTCAACGTGAAACACTAAACATACCTGGCTAAATTCTTCACACCACTGTGACCATGACGATACAAAAAACATCCGTCTTTACTCGATAGCACCATATGAATATTGTTCCCAAATTATAAAGGGGTAAGGGATCATTGGACATTAGTGTGTGTGTGTTGAAGCGGTGAGGTAGGGACACATCCCATGTTGTTGCACTATTTCTCACTGTGTACTAAGCATGTCTCCCTGCTGTGTGTGTGTGTGTGTGTGTGTGTGTGTGGGGGGACCCTGTGTGTTGTGTGTGTACATGAAGCACTTCTCCTAGCGTCGGAGACTTGCATAGCTTCTGTAGGAACCGGGAAGAGCAGTTGTGCGTTCGGACGGAGCCTTTTGGCACAGCCTTGGCCGACAACTGAAGGCAGTACTCAAGTTGCACCATAGAATTCAAAGGGACAATCTGCCCTTATTGCACCATAAGTACCTGTGTGTGTGTGTGTGTGTGTGTTTCGTATTTGCACCATATGAAGTGGGATTAGCAGCCAATTGACTCCGTAGCTCGTTGCACCATATGAACCCGATGCTGCTGCTTCTGCTGCGCGTTCGCACCTACTGAATCTAGTTGGCAGCAAATGAACTGATTTGTCCTGTTTGTTGTTGTTGTTGTTTTTGTAAATCGTCTATAGCACCACAGAAAAATAATGTCAGCTCACTGTTCGTTCACGTTGGTCTAACGTAAAAGGATACGTCAACATTTGTTGGTGTTAGTCTCCTGATTTTTTTTTTAAACGTTTGGCTGAAAAATGACACGGCTGCTACAAATTATTATTTTCATGGTTCATTAATCTGCTGAGCATTTTTTTGATTCATTATTTAGTCCTTAACAGAGGGCCGTACTCTACCAATCAAAGTCTGTTTTCAGTCTTGGGGGGGTCCTACTGATAGACTCAAGTGATGTCACTTGAGTCGGGGTCGGTTTGATCCCCTCCACAGCCTGCTGCTGATCTCTGATTGAGGCTAGCAGTAGCCGCTACTAGCGTCAAACACCGAAGTGTTGGTGGGTGAGTTGCATTGTGGGTAATGTAGGCGGCAGGTTTTGATAAGGAAAGGTATCAATTTTGATCTTTTTTTTTTTTTAATCCACAGGGTTTCCTGCCTGTAAGTGTATTTATAATCTTAATTTTTGCTTGATTACTGATTTATTTAATCATTATATTATATTAATTGACTAATCAAGTATTTGTTTCAGCACGAAAAAAATATTTTATTTAATTGTCAATTTTACTGATTGAAAACAGTTCGACACACCGTGACTAAAGAAAAATAAGCACCCGAAAATGTTGACGTCCCCCTTTTTCTAGCTCTCTTTACAACACCTTTCTCTTTCACGTGCTCGATCCTCTTGGACAGCAGCTAATAACAATAAGAAGCTTGTGAGTGTTCATCTGAAGGCGTCACATGGCTGCGTTTCACCTGCTCTACCGCTGACGTGGGACTGGAGAAAACACTTTCGCCGCTTGTGTCTTACTCGCCCGGTGTCGAGGCGCCCCCCCCCCCCTGAGCGGCGTGTGGTTTCGGGAGCAACGTCCCCCGGCGACGGACTGATGACCGACATCTCGACTCGTGCTGTGTCGCCTGCCAATGTAGCAGCTTGGATCACAGGGATAAACAAACCAAATAAATAAATAATGAGCCACACATCACAGCTCAGCCGTGGGCGGCTTCGGAGGAGTTGATATTGGACGAGTCATCGAGAGGGTTGTGACGATTAACGACCAAAACTGTTTAGTGTCGGCTTCAGTGGCAGCACCCTGTTAGCGTGAGACCAACATAATTAAGACTTCACACCAAAATGTAGTAGACATGGATCAGAAGGAATCAGCCTCGCGTTACCTAGCAAGGTAAACCGACAGAGTAGCTAAAGACAATCTAACCTCCCGGCATAAAGGGAATTCATCTGTAAGATGATGGTGCCACTGTGTTTCACTTTAACACTGGAAAATGTTGGAGTCTCCATAAGAACGGTAGCATTAATATCATATTTAGCTCCATGCTAACGCCATAGCATACACGTTTGTGTGTGAGAGAGAGTGACGGTCCTCTTGGCAATACAAATATAATTTCTTTAACATATGGCCTGTAGATTGGAAACGTTTAAAACTGTCTCAGCTAATATCTCAGCTATCTCACTGTAGTTTTTAATTTGGCACAGAACATTTTTATTTGCACAGTTTCACATTGACAGCCATTCAGAAACAAGAACATGACATTGTTTTAGAGGTCTTATTTTGAGCTGCTTTGGCTTCTCGTGTTCTCTCTTTTGGAGTTGATGTTGCTAACTGTCGTCGTGTGTCGTGTATGCTTTAGTGTTAGCATTCTTACAGAAATAGTTTGACATTTTAGAAAATATGCTTATTGTCTTTCTGGCTGAGAGATGATACCTGTGTTTCATCTCTCCTTTCTTTAATTTCAAACATAGCAGGGCTAGCTGTTTATATGCTAAGCTAAGCTAATGGACTCCTGACTCCAGCTCCATGTTTACGGTGCAGACATGAGAGAGAAACATAACTAACCATGGCACGTAAACAAATATGTGTATTTCCCAAAATGTCAAACCATTCCTTTAGCGCAAACTTTGAGTGGAATTCTGAATTTGTTTGAGTGTGTGTCTCTGTCTCCATCTTTCCCATCATGCTCTGCTGCTCTCCCTGATGACTCAACATACCCTTCAAAACGATTTGACCAACAGCTTTGTCCCCAGTCAACAATAACGTCACGGTACATAAAAAAACATCCCTTCTATACATAGAAAATATATACACTACCTTTAGACTAGACTAACGACGACATGTTCACAAATTCCTTAGTGACGTTCTTACTTTGTGTCACATCTTTTTATTCTACTGAAACCCGTGGAAGTGCGAGCGACACAACGTAAACGGCATGCGGTGGTCAAAGACTCCTATGTGAAACCGGGCACCTTTTTCTATTTTTAGTTTTTTATTCTTCTCAGCACGAACGTGTGATATTAATTCACTGAGACCAGATGAAGAGTGGTCAGAGGAGTTGGAAATAGAGCGTCAGAAGGATGAGCAAGGAAGGAGATGGACTCGCGCTGAAGCAGCTTTGTTGAGTCGTGGCAATGGGACTCGCAGGTCGTGGTCGCCCGCAAGGAATGTGTGTGAATACGTGTGTGCATAAAAGTGTGACTGATTGCTGTTATGCATGTGTGCTTACATCAAGTAGGACGTTGTGCGTCTGAATCTTCTCTAAATCTGAACATCCATGTGTACATCCATCTTTTTTTAGGGTGCCCGTGTGCTTATGTGTGCTGATGTTTGTGTGTTGACGTGTGTGTGTGTGTGTGTGTGTGTCAGAGTGAGGACTCGTACTGCAACAGTTCATACAGCAGGGGTCCGTCACGGTAGCGAATGCCCACAGCGGCCGGCGTTATGTACTGCAGGATGTTTATAGTCCTCCGCAGGCGCCTGTCTACGTAGTGGGCGTCCCACGCCGGGTAACGCTTCCTGGGCATGTCGATTTTTATGAGCGGGCCCTCTAGCTTGGAGGTGATGGGTGCCGACCTCACCTGGAAGACGGGAAGACACGTCTCAGCCACGTCCTCGTCCGTCTCGGACTTGGCCATGTGGGCCGGGGTGGGCGGGGCGGTGGGCGGGGCCGACGGGGGGAGGGGGAGACCCCAGAGCAGCTGGGCGCAGCAGGACGAGGCGGGGCTCGGCTGGAGGTGGGCGGTGGCGGGGTGCAGGAAGCCGTAGTACAGCAGCATGACCAGGACGCCGCCGGCGAACGTCAGGTAGACGCCACACAGCGCTGGGACGGCGTAGGAGTCGGTCAACACCGGGTCCCTATAGGTGTACCTTCAGGATGGTGGCGACACACAGGGTTCAATTCAGGTGTCTACTTGTACTAATGCTATAACTTTTTACATTTTGATTAAACATGATATTGTATTAGTTGCCTCCAGGTTCAAGATGCTAGAAAATGCAACTCACCACAGTCCAGTCAGGATGGTGTTCTCAACCAACACCACAATGTAGTACGCCACCATTCTGTACCGCGTCCGGCCCTCCTTCACGTTGAACCAGCAGAAGATGTAGACGATGCCGACCACCATGTTGAAGAGCACCTCCTCCCACTTGGACATGCAGAAGTCGGTGCCTCCGTGCACCACCCAGAAGGCCATGGCGCACCAGTGGACCACGACAAAGATGCCGAAGTAGATGTGGAAGAGGGAGGCGAAGAGGGCGAGCGAGAGGACGCGGGACGAGATGGTGAAGAGGCGCCAGAAGAGGTGCAGCAGCGCCCCGCGGTAGCTCATGCTGCGCTGGTCATCACGGGAATCCCGCAGCAGCTTGTGGTAGGAGGCCAGGACCCAGGCGAGAGACAGAAGGGAGCCCAGGGAGGAGATGCCTATAGAGAGAGTCAGAGGAGGCGAAATCAGAGAACAGAGGAGGCTGATGATGTGGGTGCTTTTTATTCCTGTGTGACTCAATCAGAGCAAAGTAGAATCAAGTTTTCATGGTTCGTGAAACAAAAAGCACACAAATTTGATTATGAGTCAGTCGGGGTGTTTTGTGTAACAATGTTAGCAAATCCTTAAATAAGAAGCAGTGTGTGACGCGACAAACATTTAGTAATAGCTCTTAATGGTATGAGCCTGAAACATAAAGTTATTTTTAATGTCCCAGCTGCTGTGTGCATCCGCCCCCTGTACTAGTCACATATTTGCATAAAAGTAGAAGGTGTCCCTAAACTCCAGAGGCATAGGGATGAATAACACCAGTGGGTGGCCGCCTAGATGATACATTTTCTGGATGAATAAGGAAGAGTAGGCCGATGGAGTTCGGCTAGCACGTCCCCCGGACACCTATGATTGCACTTTTCTTCTAGGACTACCAGAACCAAAAGCACTGTGAAAACCGCACCATCTGCAGCCACAAATTACAGAGCATGATGTGTGCAAACGGCTAATTACTGTTTGTGCAGCTGTTGACTTGTATGTGCTTTGTGGTCTACATGAAAACAGGGCGTTGTGTTTTTCGTAAACGTGTCCGTCCACCCACACTGCAGCGTCTCGGCCCGGTTCTCCTGGATCATGATGCAGAGCTGCAGGACCAGCTGAGGTGCGGACTCCAGGAAAGTCTCCAGCAGCCGCAGCATGTTGACGTCCGCGTACTCGAACATCATGGCCCAGTACCAGCGCCGCTGGTGCTCCTTCTGCCGACGCGACATGATGCCCAGGTACAGAGTCCTGATGTACCTGCAGGGGATCACAGGTAACAGCACTAATTATAAACACACCATTTTTCCTGCGTTTTTCCTGCTTGTACCTTTAGTTTTAAGATGGTCCCTTCTACTACTGCTATCATTAATCCTTGATGAAATATGAATCGGATTATCCTACAGACAGAAACGAGCTACCATCAGCTTCTTTTTTGACAATCAATCGTTGCAAACATTTGCTTTTCTTCATCACATATGATAGTACCCTGAGTATCTTGTGGTCTGGGACGTTGGTTTGGATAAAAATAGCACCTTGAAAACAATCAACAGATTACTCAATAGTTGAAGCCCTAATGTGGCTTCAATGTATAGCGCTACCGGACTTGTACTGTAAATATTTCTAGGTTTCATTACAGTCTGATCGTTGATAGAACATCTTTATGAACAAAGATGTGGGAAACTACAGTACATGTGGGCGGGATGTAGGCAGCGGTTTCCATTAAATTGCCCAAGGGCACTCACCGACTCTGTGTGGATGCATGTATGTGTTTATGTATGTACGTGCGCAAATCCTCCTGGTTCCCCGTGAGCGCATTACTAATACCCGTGCACGGGTGTCATCGCGTGTGTGCATGTACTCCTACATTATGCAGGAGTCTGCAAGTGCGGCTCCATGTTTGAAACATACAAGCTTAATTCACAAAACATAAATAATGCAGCATCCCTGGGAAAACGCCCACATGTGCATGCACGCCACTTCAGTCACATAGCAGTCTGTCTTAATGCAGATGCCTGTGTGCGATCAACCATGGGAGGGCTTCTAATCAATGATCTAGTGGCACGTTGAGGAGGGAGTGTCTGCTACCTGACAACTCCAATGTGGACCGCATTATCATTCCCATACTTGGTTACAAGCACAAGCCTGTGGACCATGGACAACTTACAATGTGAATATTCTGACGGACGAGCCAAAGTGCTTCTCCGGCGTTCTACTGTTTTACCATGATACATTTATTCAGTTTTACATTTAATTTTCGGTATTTTCTCTACTTAATGTGGTGTCTTCGGTGTCTCTCCATTTTCGTCTTGTTTTCGTCTCGTCAATTATTTGTAAAGCACTTTGATTTGCTTGAAAGGTGCTTTACAAATAAACATGCTTGAGTGACTTCCTGTGTTTAGATCAGGGGCGAGGGGCCATCCCATATATTCCAACCTTTTCTTATTATCCTAGTCTTCAGATATGTTAATGCTTCTAACCAAACCATTTTACAGCCAAATGAGTGGATTATGTAGCTTTAAGATGATACACAAACACCAAAATGATGTTTGTCCTTGACTCAACAATGAAGGATAAATTACCAGCATCGTTTGTTTGGCTTTTTAAAGAAATCTGTTAACAGGAAGTCCCAGTATTCAGGGTAAGGATTGAGGCTTTACTTAATGCCTTAACACGGAGGGATGTGGTTTCAAACCTACCGAATACAGTAGATCTTCATCCCCTCTACTCTCACTCCTCTTGCTCTTTTTTCTACTCCCCTCCCCCCAGTTTACGCGTTGTGTATGTGCAACCTTTTCTCCCTCCTCCTCCTTCCCCCCACAGCCTCTCCATCTCTAAGCGATCCGTCTCAATCAGGCCGTACCATTTCCTCAGCCACAAACATCCCCACTCCCTCCTCCTCCATCTTCTTCTTCCTCCATCTCCTGCCCCTCCACTTCCTCCACGTGGGAGAGTCCATTCCGCAGGCTGAGGGGGGCGACTACTGGGTGGGGTGCATGGAGGTAGAGGTTTCCGTCTGTGTGTGTGTGTGTGTGTACGCGAGGGCCGATTTTAAACCTACAACCACAGAGAGGCCGAGGCAGAGGAGCTGAGTAGCACAGCAGGATGTCAACACACACACACACACACTCATCACTCTACTCTCCCTGCTGACCGCCCAGAGGCAAGTGGACACCATTAAGGAGTATTCTTGGAGAGAGGGGAGGGGAAGGGAATGAGAGTGAACACTGTCCCTGCATAGAGAGCTAGGAGGGAGACAAACAGTGCACTCCTGCTGCTAGTACTACTGCTAGTACTACTGCTAGTACTGCTAGTACTTCTTCTGTTAAAACTACACAAACAAGTATGTGAAATAAGACGTGCGTCTGTATTAGAGCAAAAGGGTCCATGTGTGTTTCTGTTTTTTCCCGCCAGGGCTTTTAGCACCACAATTAGCACCTACCCCTGTCCAACTGCGCGCGTGTGTGTGTGTGTGTGTGTGTGTGTGTGTGTCTGTGTGTGTGTGTGTGTGTGTGTGTGTGAGTGTGAGAGAGAGGGAGATGTGTTGCCAGAAGGGCAGATGCTCTCCCTCTTTGTACTCTCCATGCATGCTGACACTCACGGGAAGGGCCATGACACCGTTTTTTCCACTGGTCTCACACACACACACACACACACGCACAAGAGCGTGCACACACGCAAACACAGGTTCACAAATATGCACACGCACACGCACACACACAGCCCCAACTTCTCTGTTCTTCACCTACAGCGAAGGACCCCTGACTGTCCATGGTGCTGAGAATGACACTGTGGATTGAGGGCACAGAGTGTCAGTGGCTTACATTCTGCTTTTTATTTGTATCTAGAGATTGTACAGTATGAGTTGCAGAATTCACTTTTCATACGGTGACCCAAAAAAAAACAGAACAGAAAGAGAAACTCTCTGACTGTCTCTCTTCATCGCCTAACTGTCTGTCATTCCCAGATAGTAAGTGAAGCGCTGGGGGGGGGTCAGAGAGCCTTTCCCTGTCCTCCTCTTGCTCTTCCTCTCTTGCCTGTCAGTGTGAAGCAAGCGTTGCCTTCTTCTAGCTACATCGGGTAGACACCACTCAACCCATTAAGTGTGTGTGCGTGTGAGAAAGAGCTTGTGCGTGTGTGAGAGAGGGTGAAAAGGGGGGAGGGAGTGTGGTGACAGATTAGGATCAGGTGTGTGTTGTTGTTTGTGACCCCCCACCCCACCTTACCTCCACACTTGTCCCAGCTGGAGGATGTGTATGGTGGCCTGCCACAGCCAGATGGTGGCCAGCTGCAGGCGGTCCCTGCCAGGATACAGGCACCCCAGAGCCACCGCGCCCCGCTTGGTCAGCCCCTCCACCTCCCCGAGCCCCCCGCCGGTGTAGTCCTGCACGAACCAGCGGAAGCTCAGAATCTGCACCAGCACGGACGGTACCAGCACAAAGAAGAGCGTGAGGCCGAACCAGAGGTAGTCCTGCCTCTGGTAGTACTCGTTCGCCAGGCACAGGTCCGTGCCAACGTCCCAGAAGAAGACGATGAGGGCAAAGACGATCCAGAGGCAGTCCAGCCACAGCTGCTCGCGGGGCGGGCAGTGAGTCTCCCGGATGCCGAGCCCTCCGATGGGCTGGCCCCCTCCGAGAGAGCCAAGGCAGGCTGAGCGGCACCCCCAGTAGCAAGCGGAGGTGCGGCAGCACTGGCAGATGTGGATCGCGGCGGAGTCCAGCGGCTCCTCGCCGTCAACATCGTACAGCTGCGCGAAACCGCTGCTGCCGTACCCGACCCCGGCTTTGCCGCCGTCCGACTGCGCGGCCATGTTCCCCTTCCCGCTCCTGCCCTCCTGCGAAATGCACGACAAACGCACCGTGGTGCTTTCTTGCGGGGCGCGGATACCACGTCACTTCCCAGATACCTGCTGTCCCCTTCGCTCTCGTGCAGCGGCGACTGCTGTGTCTCTTTCCCGCTCGGGGCGCGAGGAGCCATCAGGGCCAGTGTCCGCGCGACGGCGGATCCCCTTCTTCCTCGTCCAGTCGGGACACCGCCACCGGGCTCTCGCGAGCAGCAGTGGAATCCGTACCCGTTCTAGTCCAGCAGCCCTGCATCATCCCGTCCTGCGCACGCGGTCATCTAGGGCGACGGGAGGCTATGACGTAATGCATCTCCCGCTGTTCTTAAGACGTGTGAGTGACTGTGTGGATGTGTGTGTGTGGGGGTGCGGACCGGACACCAGGAGCCACGACTCGCGCTAATATAAACCTTCCCGTTCAGTCAACCGTCTCCTGTCTCTCATCCAGCCCGCACTCCGGCTGCAGGTACCCGGCATCCGCTGCAGCCACCGCTCCGCTCCTTTCCGCAGCTCCAGCCCCTCTGCAGCTCCAGCCTCAGCTCCTCACTTTCTCCCTCACACTCTCACTCCGCCCCCTACCGGATGAGGAACCTCAACCCCGAAGTCACATCTGCACGCGGGCACACGCACGTGCGTCAGAATATATATATATTTATATATCTTCTTTTTTTTACAATACGCTGTATTGGAACAGGGTGGATTGTTTTCTAATGAAATCAGCTAGTTTCCTTCATAGGAGGGAAAATGAGATTTCCAGCGTGTGACATTCACCTCTCCATCAATCATCATCCTTTCCTCCACCTTCCATACCCTCTCTCTCAATAATCCCCCTCCATCCATCCATCTCTCTCTTTCTCTCTCTCCACTTCCCACCTCTCACACTCTCCATCTATCCCTGGAGTGGGCCGACTGCCCCGTGGCTCCGCCAGCCTAATCAACCATAACATGTGTGTGTGTGATCCCTGCAGGGAGATAGAGAGGATTTAGGAATACGAGAAACTGGGATGGACTCTGTGTGTGTGTGTGTGTGTGTGTGTGTGTGTGTGTGTGTGTGTGTGTGTGTGTGTGTGTGTGTGTGTGTGTGTGTGTGTGTGTGTGTGTGTGTGTGTAAGTGTAAGAGAGAGGAGAGTAGGAACTATGGGAGTTAGAAAGCTGCGAGGCCGCGGATGGAGAAGAGGGATGGAGTTAGAGGACAGATGAAAGGAGCATGAAAGAGAGAGCGAAAGAGAAAAGATGATTCGAGCGGAAGCTGCTCCAAAGGGATGAAAAGATTGACAGGAAGAATGCACGAGAAAGAGAGAGGATGACTGGAAGATTTAGGGGAGAAAATGGGTGTGTCGATGACGGAGGAGGGGGAAAAGGGGGATTAATCCACAGAAAAAGGAGATGACGAAGGAAGGAGGGATGATTTAGGGAAGGAAATGAGAGTGAGATAAGAAGCAATATTTTTTTATCATAGAGAAATAATAAAGGGCACTCTGAGAGGATTCCTATCAAACTGAAGTAGAATGCACAGCCTACGTCTTAAACACGTGCATGCTCAGCCAGCCCTCTCACGAGCGTGACACTCACACACACACGCGCCTAATTTATTTTGCCTAACTGCACACACACACACACACACACACACACACACAGGCTCAGAAATATGCAAAGCACGTGCTGCATATCTTCATCGCGCACGCGCTTGCTCCTCGTTCTCAGAAGCACGTTTCTGTGCAAGCAATTGCTCACCCCCCCCCCCCCCCCCCCCACTGGAGAGTTGCCTCCTGGTTGCCATGACGACCACAGCTGGAGGACAGGGAGATGGAGGGAGGCGATGGTTGTATATATGATGGAGGCGATGGTTGTATATATGATGGAGGGAGGCGATGGTTGTGTATATGATGGAGGCGATGGTTGTATATATGATGGAGGGAGGCGATGGTTGTGTATATGATGGAGGCGATGGTTGTGTATATGATGGAGGCGATGGTTGTGTATATGATGGAGGCGATGGTTGTATATATGATGGAGGGAGGCGATGGTTGTGTATATGATGGAGGCGATGGTTGTATATATGATGGAGGCGATGGTTGTGTATATGATGGAGGGAGGCGATGGTTGTGTATATGATGGAGGGAGGCGATGGTTGTATATATGATGGAGGGAGGCGATGGTTGTGTATATGATGGAGGGAGGCGATGGTTGTGTATATGATGGAGGGAGGCGATGGTTGTGTATATGATGGAGGGAGGCGATGGTTGTGTATATGATGGAGGGAGGCGATGGTTGTGTATATGATGGAGGGAGGCGATGGTTGTATATATGATGGAGGGAGGCGATGGTTGTGTATATGATGGAGGCGATGGTTGTGTATATGATGGAGGGAGGCGATGGTTGTGTATATGATGGAGGGAGGCGATGGTTGTGTATATGATGGAGGCGATGGTTGTATATATGATGGAGGGAGGCGATGGTTGTGTATATGATGGAGGCGATGGTTGTGTATATGATGGAGGCGATGGTTGTATATATGATGGAGGGAGGCGATGGTTGTGTATATGATGGAGGCGATGGTTGTGTATATGATGGAGGCGATGGTTGTGTATATGATGGAGGCGATGGTTGTATATATGATGGAGGGAGGCGATGGTTGTGTATATGATGGAGGCAATGGTTGTATATATGATGGAGGGAGGCGATGGTTGTGTATATGATGGAGGGAGGCGATGGTTGTATATATGATGGAGGGAGGCGATGGTTGTGTATATGATGGAGGGAGGCGATGGTTGTGTATATGATGGAGGGAGGCGATGGTTGTGTATATGATGGAGGGAGGCGATGGTTGTGTATATGATGGAGGGAGGCGATGGTTGTATATATGATGGAGGGAGGCGATGGTTGTGTATATGATGGAGGGAGGCGATGGTTGTGTATATGATGGAGGGAGGCGATGGTTGTGTATATGATGGAGGGAGGCGATGGTTGTGTATATGATGGAGGGAGGCGATGGTTGTGTATATGATGGAGGGAGGCGATGGTTGTGTATATGATGGAGGCGATGGTTGTATATATGATGGAGGGAGGCGATGGTTGTGTATATGATGGAGGGAGGCGATGGTTGTGTATATGATGGAGGGAGGCGATGGTTGTGTATATGATGGAGGGAGGCGATGGTTGTATATATGATGGAGGGAGGCGATGGTTGTGTATATGATGGAGGGAGGCGATGGTTGTATATATGATGGAGGGAGGCGATGGTTGTGTATATGATGGAGGCAATGGTTGTGTATATGATGGAGGCGATGGTTGTGTATATGATGGAGGCGATGGTTGTGTATATGATGGAGGGAGGCGATGGTTGTATATATGATGGAGGGAGGCGATGGTTGTGTATATGATGGAGGCGATGGTTGTGTATATGATGGAGGCGATGGTTGTGTATATGATGGAGGCGATGGTTGTGTATATGATGGAGGGAGGCGATGGTTGTATATATGATGGAGGGAGGCAATGGTTGTATATATGATGGAGGGAGGCGATGGTTGTATATATGATGGAGGGAGGCGATGGTTGTGTATATGATGGAGGCAATGGTTGTGTATATGATGGAGGCGATGGTTGTGTATATGATGGAGGCGATGGTTGTATATATGATGGAGGGAGGCGATGGTTGTATATATGATGGAGGGAGGCGATGGTTGTGTATATGATGGAGGCGATGGTTGTGTATATGATGGAGGCAATGGTTGTGTATATGATGGAGGCGATGGTTGTGTATATGATGGAGGCGATGGTTGTGTATATGATGGAGGGAGGCGATGGTTGTATATATGATGGAGGGAGGCGATGGTTGTGTATATGATGGAGGCGATGGTTGTGTATATGATGGAGGCGATGGTTGTGTATATGATGGAGGGAGGCGATGGTTGTATATATGATGGAGGGAGGCGATGGTTGTATATATGATGGAGGGAGGCGATGGTTGTGTATATGATGGAGGCAATGGTTGTGTATATGATGGAGGCGATGGTTGTGTATATGATGGAGGCGATGGTTGTATATATGATGGAGGGAGGCGATGGTTGTATATATGATGGAGGGAGGCGATGGTTGTGTATATGATGGAGGCAATGGTTGTGTATATGATGGAGGCGATGGTTGTGTATATGATGGAGGCAATGGTTGTGTATATGATGGAGGGAGGCGATGGTTGTATATATGATGGAGGGAGGCGATGGTTGTGTATATGATGGAGGCGATGGTTGTGTATATGATGGAGGCGATGGTTGTGTATATGATGGAGGCGATGGTTGTGTATATGATGGAGGGAGGCGATGGTTGTATATATGATGGAGGGAGGCGATGGTTGTATATATGATGGAGGGAGGCGATGGTTGTGTATATGATGGAGGCGATGGTTGTGTATATGATGGAGGGAGGCGATGGTTGTATATATGATGGAGGGAGGCGATGGTTGTGTATATGATGGAGGCGATGGTTGTGTATATGATGGAGGCGATGGTTGTGTATATGATGGAGGCGATGGTTGTGTATATGATGGAGGCAATGGTTGTGTATATGATGGAGGCGATGGTTGTGTATATGATGGAGGCGATGGTTGTATATATGATGGAGGGAGGCGATGGTTGTGTATATGATGGAGGCGATGGTTGTGTATATGATGGAGGCGATGGTTGTGTATATGATGGAGGCAATGGTTGTGTATATGATGGAGGCAATGGTTGTGTATATGATGGAGGCGATGGTTGTGTATATGATGGAGGCGATGGTTGTGTATATGATGGAGGCAATGGTTGTGTATATGATGGAGGCGATGGTTGTGTATATGATGGAGGCGATGGTTGTATATATGATGGAGGGAGGCGATGGTTGTATATATGATGGAGGGAGGCGATGGTTGTGTATATGATGGAGGCGATGGTTGTGTATATGATGGAGGCGATGGTTGTGTATATGATGGAGGCAATGGTTGTGTATATGATGGAGGCAATGGTTGTGTATATGATGGAGGCGATGGTTGTGTATATGATGGAGGCGATGGTTGTGTATATGATGGAGGCAATGGTTGTGTATATGCGTATGTTTGTGTGTGACCCATGACACTTGCACTTAATGCCAATAACACCAAATATGTCTGGGTAGATGTTTGATATGAAATGAAATCCTTAAAGTCAAGGCTGCACATTGTAAATCCAAACTAATAGGATGAGGCTTAATATGCCACAAAAGAAGCTTTTCCTTAACAGTATTGGAGGGAAAACGTGTCAAATTATACAAAGAATGTACAAAAAAATGGCACTTACATGCAGTAAAAACCCAAACATCCATGAAGGATCCATGTGTAGTCTCTGCAAAATGTATCAGAAATGAATCCGCCACAAATGCTGGAGGACTGGAGATCAGATGCTGCCTGATGATTTGGTTTTGTTCAACACAAAAGCGTATCGGCAGCGGCAGCAGCTCCTGGGTCAGCAGTAAGCCTCTGGGTGGATTGGAGTCGGGAAATGCAAATATAGGGAAGCTAAGCACACTGAAGATATAACTAATCAGGCATGTTCATTTATTTTCTGCTCACAGAGGCGAAATCTACTTTCATGCTTATTAGAGCTTATTTGAGTGCGTGTTATTTGGGCTTCACAAATGCAGAGAGCCCCTAAATGTGACCAACTGTTTCCAACCAAGTGGTTTGGAGTTGGCTTAGCGACGGCATCAGGCAGCAAATTCAATTTCTCTTTTCCAGGGTGTTACGAGAAGAGGATTATGAGAATAAACCCACTTAAGCGTTGGTGACCTTCTTGCTCCTTTTGGGTCAAGAATTACAGCGGGGATGCTAAAGGAGCTACCGCGGCTCGCTCTCCACCGAAGGACCCTTTTAACGGTTTTGGCGCCACGGTCGAGTCGAGACACGAGGAACATGAGCTACTGTGAACACAGGTTGAAAACGTGTTGATGTCCAAGGCCCCGAAAGTGTTTACTGAGAAGCAAATAAAAATGGAGGCGCTTCATCGTGGCTTTGACTAAGTTATCTCACGGCCCTACGCACAGCCCTGGTGTCGGACTGACTCAGAGAAGTTAGCGCCAAACTGTGCCTCAGATGCCTGGTATCATTAATAATCAGTGGGAGCCAGCAACAAGTAGTATATATGCAGCTCTCTGCTAAGAGTCTCGGGCCTTTGCAGCGTACTGTACTGTGCGTGAAATTCAATTTGTGTTAAAAAAGAGAGAGAAAGATGGATTTACGTCTATGAAGTGCGAGGAGGAATAATGTTAGTTGTTTATTCGCATGTGTCACTGACGGCGAATTAGCCGGCTTGTTATGACAGACAGTCGTGGGAGTTTCGGGGGAGTGAGAGGCTCGCGTCAAACAGACTGACTCTGAAAGCGATGGGAACATATTAGACTCCACAATCTGCTGGGGCGTAAATATTTTCACACTGCTGAGAATCACTTGGATCTTTTAGGGCTGGAAAGCATGTTTGTGTCCAAACCCTCTGTTGCTCGCTGTCAGAGTTTGAGCTCTGCGTTCTTTTTTGTTGCTTTGGTACATTTTGAGTTATTGCAGTTTATTTCTCTCATTTGCCCATAAAAGAGTTGCAAAAAACAACTCCTGCCGCTCTCAATCCACAGATACTCTGGACGTTTGTGTTGGTGCGTGACACAGAGGTCCCTATTTCCTTTCACTCCTCAGTCTCAAAGGTCCTTAAGTGAACTTTGTCACTACAGATAGAGCCCAACACTTTTCCTTTCAGATCCCCGTGACTGACAAAACAGGAACAGACACAGAGGCACATTTCTTGTGACTAACTGTTGTTTTTGACAGAAAAGGACAGACTCGCGCACCATGGCTGGATCAGACTGGACTTGCAGTCTCTCTGCTATGCATGAGTGGGAGGTACGTTTCGGGTGATAAATGCAAATATATTCGCTTTCTTGCCCGGTGTTACACGAGAAGATCGATACCACTCTCATGTCTGTACCCCTATGAAGCTACAGTCAGGAACTTGTTAGCCTTAGCTTAGCACAAGGACTGCACAAGTCTTTATGCTAAGCTATGCAGATTTCTTCATAATTAGCGTGCAGACATGAGAGTGGTATCAATCTTCTCGTCTAACTCTCGGCAAGAGAGCAAAAAGTGTCAGACTATTCCTCTGTGTTAAACTATATTGTCAGTATCTACTAACTACTACTAAGACATTATTCTAGTCTTGGATTGGCTAGTATACAGAGTGTTTGAATGCAGCAAATGCTTTGAATTGTTCTTCAAATGTATATTTGATATTTCTCAGTCCCCAGATTACGAGCCGTCACTTCCTGTTTCAGAGAAGTCCAACCCCCTGACGCGCGACATCGACCGGGCTTCGGCCAATTGCATTGTGAGGATGCTGCAGGCCTGCGACGCCCAGATGTTTCAGGACGGGACGGGAGCCACCTACCAGGTACAGATGTTCCTGTGATGAACCTTTATTCTGAAAGTGTTCTTTAAAGAAACTGATTTTTTAAGTGTCCTTTTTTAGAGGCTTTTGAGTGAACAAGTGGTGGAAACATTGACGGAGGTTGCTAAGAAGGTGGAGCACATTCTCAAGGTATCTATTCTCTGTCCGTCTGTATTTCTGTTGCTCAGTCAGGTGTGTTGTTGAAGTCTTGTCTTTGTTTAACAGGATCCCCGGGACAGTCTCATCGTACTGAGTGGCTGTGGGACTTCTGGTCGACTGGCTTTCCTTGTCGCGGTAAGAGCTGTCCTGAAATGTGGTTCAGCCCACTGCCCACCAGGAATAAGGAAGCAAAGCATGTGTTCAAGAGCGGATACTGATATTGTATAAGCCAGACCACGGCAGTAATATTAGGCTAATGACACTTAATGTAATCATGTGTACAAATCTCACTTGTTTTATGGGAAAAATGTCTTCCTGTGCTGTTTTCTGCTTGTGTGTGTGTTAGTCAGCTTTTAACAGAGCGCTGAGGGAGCTGGACCAGAGTTCGGTCTATTCCTACATTATAGCAGGAGGAGACAGGTAAATATCTAGCTAATGTTTGCTAACGTTAGCCACCATAAGCTACTGGTCATACTAGACCAAGTAAAGCTACAGCAGTGTTTTATGGCAAAGGAATTCAACTTTTCATACATGAGAGGAAGAATGTATTATTTCTTTATGGAGTTACATTGACTTCACTTTTCTCTCATTTTCCTCAGAGCTCTGCTATCCTCCCAAGAAGCTCCTGAAGATGACCCCAAACTGGGCGTGCTCAGTCTGAAGAAGGTCAGGCACATGCTGGAGAGGGAGTGTGTGTGTGTGTGTATATGTGTGAGTGTAAATATATAACTCCACTGCATGTTTTTTGCCGCCCTGCAGGTCTGTGAGGGACAGAAGCGCGTCTTGTTCATCGGTATTTCCTGTGGGTTATCTGTAAGTCACTCCAATTGGTCGGAAACCTGAAATCTGTGTTGGGCATGGGTCATTCATGAGTCGGGACCTTGCACGCAGATAACTTACGCTAGTTTGTGTACATTTGGTTTCTGGTCTCCGCTAGGCCCCATTTGTTGCAGGTCAGCTGGACTTCTGCCTGCAGCACCCTGAGGTCTACACTCCCGTACTGGTTGGCTTCAATCCTACACATCAGGCCAGGTGTGTGCAATAATATTACATAATGAAATATCCATTTTGGATTTTAATAAAGTTTCTTTTTGACATCTCAAATTCAACAACGTGTCAGGGATGAGCGCATTCCAGGCTGCACGTTCACTTTTCGCAGTGTGGTGCGAAGGATGCAGGAGCTCGCCACGCGTCAAAAGGCCTTCCTCATCAACCCAGCGGTCGGGGTGAGAACCTCCGCTTGTGCTCTTGTGCGACCCAGGAGAGCGGCGCATGTGTCCGTACTTAAGACTGCGTGTGAATGTGTGTTCAGCCAGAAGCCATCAGCGGCTCGTCCAGGATGAAGGGAGGCAGCGCCACTAAGATTCTCCTGGAGGTCGTGCTGTCCGCTGCTCACGCTGCCACCTTCGCGGACACGCCCGTCACTCCCAAGTGAGCATTTCAAAGTCCACGAGAACCTCTAGTCTCCCAAGTATATACAAATTCTATGATAATGTTAATACAGAAGAAGGCATGTGTGGCTACACGTGCATTGCTTCATCAGCAAATAGCCAAAATGAGTGTTTTCTTCATTAAAATTCATGCTAAACCGAAGCTAATGTGTTCTATAACACAACAGCATTTTCATTGTTTGTTTCCATTGTGTGTCGCTGACCTCTAGAGGTCATTCCAGGAAAATGAAAATCCAATATTTTATTGGATTGCATAACCAATGCATTCGGGGGTCCGAACACCTTTGTACCCGAGTGTGTAGCAGAATGGTCTAAAGTTAGCTCCTTTGTGTTTCAACAGGGGCCTCCTGCAGCACATGGGAGCATACGAGAAAACCCTGGAGATCACCTACGCTCAGAGAGAGGGGATAGGCGCTCTGTTGGAGGCAGCCGGGCAGAGGTTTTTAACACCTGTCACTGTAACCTTGTGTTTTGAGATCATTAGACAGTTTTGCAGACGTCTAAAATGTATAAGATGATGGCACTCGTGTAACTCTTTTTGACCCATTTGGAACCTAACCACTCGCCGCTCTGTGCGTTTTCAGCTTGCGGCGTGGCGGGCGCGTGTGCTACCTGGGCTGGGGCCCCCTGGGCACGCTGGGCCTCATCGACGCCAGCGAGTGTGTCCCCACGTTCGGAGCAGGTGAGGGGAGTCTGACGCGCCGGCCGCTTCGATCGCACCAGAACGACCATGTTTTCTGGGTGATAATATTGTTGCAAAATCAGGCATAAAGGAAACAATTAATTAATGATCAGAGGCGATGCGTTTTACCAAGTTTGCTTTGACGTGTGTGTGTGTGTGTGTGTGTGTGTGTGTGTGTGTGTGTGTGAGAAAGGCTGTGAAGATGTTCGGGGCTTCATCAGCGGAGGATACAGAGAGCTGAACAACAATGAGGGTCCACTGGTATGTGAATGGAGACAATGGATTAACTATTTAAACAGAAGAACAGAGTTTATTAACATGTAATTATTGTACAGAAATGTAGAAGATTTAACATTTCTCCCACCTACAGTAGTGCCGTCAGTACCAGCCGACTCCAAACACGAAGCTTTCTGCTTCGGCTCATCTGTGGGTGTTAAAGAAATCCTTACACGACCTTACAGAGTATTAATATGACTGGAATCCAGTGTAATCCAATTAAAACAAAATCCAGCTCTTATTTTGCAGCGCGTGATGACACATCTGTCTCCGCCGTATCTGACTTTTTAGATTAACCCAGAGCAGGATTAGTATGTACCTGCTTTGTGAAACCCAGAAGGACTTGTCTGCTTTCAATGAATCTGCTTAAGTCTTTATTACACCGCTGGGTGGTCTTCATTCAGTCGAGCGTTACTACGAATTACTATGACTTTGGTTTCTCGGAATGTGCAAGTAAAAAAAAAGACTAAAAACCTTGTAAAAAAATGTATTATTTAATATATTTAAAGTTATATTGTTTAGGATTTCTGTGGACGCTGTGAACTTCTTAGTACTGCAAGTCCCAGGGTTCAGTTTGTTTGTGCATGTGCCATTTCCTGTGAACACTATTTGAATTCAGCACTGGGACGGCGGACTCCGCCACTGACGATGCAAACTACGTTGTATAAAGTTAGCAAATGATGCCAGTCGTACATGCCATCAAATATTGGGTTTGATGTGATGAAACACAGGAAGTAACAACCTCCGCAAAAAGTACAGTACGTGTTTCTAAAGTACACGGTGTATCCTTTAAGGAGGTTTCATATCGTGTCTTTTCTGCCCTCTAGGGTCCCAACTTTTGCATAGCACACGAGGACTTCTTGCGTCTGGTCCTGCCCTCTCTTGATGACCGGGACGCCGTTCTTCTCATATACACACACTCGGGTGAGACATTCTTTTTTTTTTTCATGTTTGGACTCCGTATCACATCGATGTCACGTGTCCTGACGGCGTCTCTCCGCAGGCGACGTCGGCGAAGTGGCGGAGCTGGCGCGCACAGTGAGAGAAAAGACGTCCAACCTCCACGCCGTTTATCATCGGGTTGATGGAGACACTGCAGCTGCTGAACAACAAGTAACTGTCTGTCTGTCTGTCTGTCTGTCTGTCCATCCATCAATCTAGTAATGTCTGTTTTTTTATTTTGCAGGATGACATCAACAAGCTGTGTTTATCTTCACTGAAATTCACTTGGCCGTCACCTGCTTCAGGGATCTCACTGCACATGGTACAGCAGCAAAGACACACACACACACACACATACACCCACGCACACACCCACACACACACACGGACACACATTGACTCAGTGACTCATTGGAGCACGATAAATAACAGTTCTGCCTCATTTACTCTGTCTCCCACCCTCCTCCAGCAGAGCTGTAAAACTAATTTACTCTTTATCGATTTTCAGTTTTTCTTATTTCTCGTGTTCTTAAAATCTTATTTTTAGATGACAGTTATTTTATTTTTTTCCCACTGTTGCCTTAGAGTCAAGCTTTCGTAAATGTAGAGACAAATCACTCCCGGGTCGTCTCTCTCTCAGCAGTGGGAGCTGTCCACGAAGCTGCTGCTGAACGCCGTGAGCACCGGCGCTCACGTCCTGAAGGGGAAGATCTACCAGAACCACATGGTGGACCTGCAGGTCACCAACAGCAAACTCTACCGCAGGGCCTCACGCTTACTGCAGGTATGTCAGAACCATCTGATGCTTCATAACAGTTGAAATGAAAATGTCAAAACAAAGCCAGAGTAATACTTTTAATGAATGAGCCCCAAATCTTATCTTGTAAGTTTGTGCAGCCAGACAATGCAGATGAAATGAAATAATTCAGCTTTTAGAACTAGATTTTGACACAGGTTATGTAACAATGCAGGACATATTGTACGTTAGTGGTTCAAATCATCGGTAGATTGACAGTGGACACTGAAAGACGTCTCCTTCTGCTTCCAGAAGCTGTCCGGTGGTCCGGAGTCCCGGTGTGAGGAGGCTCTCCTGAAGGCCGTCTACCGGGTGGACGAGCTGACGGCGGACATCACGTCCTCCGACGTCAGCGCTCATGCGCGCACTGCCAGAAGCAGCACCAAGGTGAGGCGGCAGAGCGGTGCGTAAAGAGCAACGTATGGATTGGAGGCTTTGTCTCTTGTTACATCTTCTCCGTGTGTAGGCGGTCCCTCTGGCTTTGGTCTGTTTGCTGACGGGTCGATCTCTCCGGGAGGCGGGGACTCATCTGGAGCAACAGCCAATCGTGAGGGAGGCCGTGGAGGCGTGCCTGTCATAATCAACATGGCGGGATGTCATCTACCCAAGCAGTCATGTAATCATCCCTCTATTTCCCCTCCACGGAGAGGTCAGAGGTCAGCAGATGACCTGATTTCTACCACATTTAGTGTGATTACGACACTCGAGTCAAAGGTCATCATTATTGGTTATTGCTTTGATTATCATAAGCCAAAAACTACGCTGTTTGTAAGTAATTTTGGCACCTGTGGAGGGCCTTAAATACAACACCGTGTTGTAACACTGGAGGGCAGACTTGACACCTCAACACAAGCATAATAACCTGAAAATGTACTAGTAGACACTGTTTTTAAAAAAGTAGCGTCACATACAAGATGTTAGAATGTAGTGTGTGCAATTAAATCAGGAAAATGTCAGAATAAAAATTCTATCTGATGCACTTTTTCCTGCGATTGGCATAATAACCGCACAACTGAATTATGTTAAAATGTCTATAACTGATACTTTGTTATGAAGCTTCGTTGCCCCCCCCCCCCTCCTTGTGTGCTGTAACAGTGATGTGCAGGTACAGGCTCTACCATATCGGTCCATGTGATGTCAATTAGCCTCAATCCCTTTGTGGCTCACAGGTACTGGATTAGCCTGACGCCTGTGTATCTTGGGAGCAGTTGAGCAGCTTTGGAGCGGAGCCACTCCGGGTTAGGAACACGAGAATCCTCCTTTCCTGTGCACTTATTTATTCACATCGACATGGTTACATTCATTTGCTAGAGGTACACGATGTTCACTTGGTGACGTCACAGGCTGATAAGCAGCATAGGCACACACACACTCACTCACACCCTTGGTACCACATACAGGAGGAGCCTGGAGGTCAGCTCATTCAGCGGGTCAACAGTATATATTTACACCATTTTTAACGAGCAGATTTGATCCATTCCAGCCAATTGAACAACCTCCGTGATTCCGACTTCATCACGATCTCTCTGTTTCCGTCGATCTACCGCCATGTACCCATGGATACAGTAAGGCATCAGCGTCACGCTGGTCCTGCAAACGCACACTTCTCACATTTAAACAGCAGAGGAGAGTTTAACCTGAAATTCCGAACGCTCGCCTTAGAGATGCTCCGTTTTGGAACTGCAAACCCGGGAATAGAAGTCCCGGGCCATTATCGGACGAGTTGATGAGGTATGATTGCTGAATTTACATCGTACAATAAAGCTACTAAAATACACTTTGCGATTTAGAAATAAATATTTTTTTTTCTGTCCATTTTGGAGTGGAAAGTGATCCAAAAGTAACTTTAACGTATGGATCCCCTTTTCCAGTCTTCGTGCTAAGCTAAGCTAACCGTCTCCTGGCTTTAGCTTCATACTTAGCGCCTAGACCCTGGAGTGGTATCGATCCTCTCGGCCTCGCTCACACTTCCCAAAAAAAGTCAAACTATTCCTCCCAGGTAATCCGGTTAGGTCACAGAGCTATAGGTGATTTAAAACAGCGGGCTTCTTTAAGGACAACAGATTTAAGCGGGTAGTTAAGTAACAGCGAGGAGATGACCTTACAAACCCCAGAGAATGAAACAAGATCAAGAAAATACACGAGAATTGAACTGATAGCATCAATACACTGGTTCTGTTAAACACTACAGAAACAGGCAATTAACATCTAACATATCTCCGAGGTACTTGGTAAATTAATGGCTCTATGATTCAATAATCACATAATACACCCATAGGTGTCAAAAATGTTATTTTTTTTGTTTCAAAAATATACCTTATTTATACACATACAATACAGAAATAGACATATCCCTTCGTACGTACAATTCACTTAAAAAATCTATAATTAAATAGGATACGTGGTGGTTTCGAGATTCTACGCCCGATCCGGAGTGATAAAGTGCTTCGAATGTTTGAGTTTGTGAACCTACATAGTTCTACCCGCGTGGTCGCTGACAGAGCGAGGGTTTATGGGAGTCTGAGTCAAAAGTCATCCAGTTCGCTGTCGGTCTCTTTGCGTTTGCGGCACTTGACCCTGCCCGGCGAGCGGCTCCTCCTCTGACCCGTGCCGCCGCCAGCCGATCCACCGCCAGCCATTTTGGGCACTTCTATGGAGATGACGGGGTGATGGTGAGCGTCTGTGTCAACGTCCTCCAGGGAGCCGGGCTGGGACTCCACAGAGGTCCTGGTGTACTGATGGAGGAGAGCGCCATCCACCCTTTTGTTCACCTCTCCGTCCCCTTCCTCCTCGGGCTGGAACTCTTCGACAGCATCTTCCTCTCCCGTGGCCCTGGCCCCCTCGGGTCCCGAATCGTCGACGCTGGTGTCGCTCGGACGTTTGCCGTCTGAGTCTTCGGCGTCGGCCTCCTCTTCCTCGGTCGCTGTCACGCCCTGGGCCTGAGGGTCCAACAAGATAACAGTGAATTATCTGAACCGTTGTTATAGACTAAATTGGGTACAACTGGGATGCTGAGTAATGATAGCTGCATGTTGGTTACATAGTGGAAGCGTGGACGGATTATAAGACAACAGGCCTCTGGGCACAGACAAAAGACCATAGCCTCTTTTTGTTGGTGTTTTGTGTATATTAGTAGTCATTTGTGTCTCTTTGTCGTACTTTTGTGTCTCTTTGTGGTCTTTCTGTGGCTCTTTGATGTAATTGTTGTCTTTTTTCGGTTGTTGTCTCTGACGTCTTTGTGTGTGTTTTGGTCATTTTGTGCCTTTTTGTCATCACGTTGTGTCTCTTTGTAGTTGTTTTGTGTCTCTTTGTAGTTGTTTTGTATCTCTTTGTAGTCATTTGTGTCTCTTTGTAGTTGTTTTGTATCTCTTTGTAGTCATTTGTGTCTCTTTGTAGTTGTTTTGTATCTCTTTGTAGTCATTTGTGTCTCTTTGTAGTTGTTTTGTATCTCTTTGTAGTCATTTGTGTCTCTTTGTAGTTGTTTTGTATCTCTTTGTAGTTGTTTTGTATCTCTTTTAGTCATTTGTGTCTCTTTGTAGTTGTTTTGTATCTCTTTGTAGTAATTTGTGTCTCTTTGTAGTTGTTTTGTATCTCTTTGTAGTCATTTGTGTCTCTTTGTAGTTGTTTTGTATCTCTTTGTAGTTGTTTTGTATCTCTTTTAGTCATTTGTGTCTCTTTGTAGTTGTTTTGTATCTCTTTGTAGTAATTTGTGTCTCTTTGTAGTTGTTTTGTATCTCTTTGTAGTCATTTGTGTCTCTTTCTGGTCGTTTTATGTTTCTTTGTGGTCATTTTGCATCTCTTCGTGCCTCTTCGAGTGACATCTTGCAAGTCAAGGCCAGGGGGCCCCTGGGCCTGTGCCCGGTTGGCCTGTTCAGTAATCCCTCCATGAGCAAAAGTAATGGTTGGTATTAACATCGGTGTCACTCATTCAGTGAAAACAGGCTGCAGTAACGGAGTCAATGAAGGTCTTTTAGGAAAACGACTGACAACAACAGCAGACGTCCGTCAGTAGAAGCGCTGTGTTGCTGCCTAACAAAACAGATTTGTTCGGTCCGTCTAATCGGATAGCGAGATTATCTTTTCCCACAGGCTTAGAATTAGCGGTCGGGCTGCAGTAGGTCAGATTCCTCTTTAAAGGTGCCGTAGACTTTAACCCGGCGGTCAGGTTCAGGCACTCAGCGGTGTTTAAATATAGGTGGTGCTCAAATTGGTATTCGAACTAGAACTTCAGTATATTCTTGTTCGGGAACAGTCACTTATGTCATCCGACCGACTTAACACAAAATAGTTGTATAGCTTAACAGATATAGAATGTCTGCTTAAAGCTACATCATTATGTTAAACGATTTATTCAGTTTTTGTGTTGCTTATAAACTTTGTTTGTGGTCATTTGTTTCATCCTACCTTTGATGAGGCTCTTTCCTCCTCTGATGCCTCCCCTCCCTGCTCTTCACTCTCGCCTCCCTTTTCGTCTCCATGTGACTCCCCCTCTTCGGCGCCTTCATCCCCGTCATCTTCATCATCTGCCGAGGCGCTGATGTTTCCCTCCCCGAACTCCTCCACCAGCGTGGATTCTTCTTTTTTTGCAGCGTTGTCATCCTCCGTTTCTCCAGACGCCTCTTCTCCTCCGCTTTCCCTGCCTGTCGTTTCTTCTTCTTCTTCCTCCTTAAATTCAGACTCCTCTTCCTCCTCACCCTCGACATTTTCAGTGGTCTCTCCTTCCCTTGCTGCTGCCTCTTTTACCGTCTCCTTGTCACTCTCCTCCTCCTCCTCTTCCCCTGTTCCTGTCTCCCCCTCTTCTTCCCCTGTTCCTGTCTCCTCCTCCTCTTCCCCTGTTCCTGTCTCCCCCTCTTCCTCCCCTGTTCCTGTCTCCCCCTCCTCCTCTTCCCCTGTTCCTGTCTCCCCCTCTTCCTCCCCTGTCTCCCCCTCACCTGTGTTGTCGCTAGTTTCCTCAGCATCTTCTCCTTCTGCTGTTTCCTCCTCTCCCTCTTCATTTCTAGCAGACTGGCATATGCATTCTGCCTCCTCCTCTTCCTCACCATTTTCTGATGTCTCCTCTCCCCCTGCTTCCTCACCACCTGTTTCTTCCTGCTCCTCATCACCTGCACTACTTTCCTCCTTTTCAGCTTCTACCTCCTCCTCTTCTCCTGCCTCAACCCCATCCTCTTCTTTATCCATTTCCTCATCTTCCTCCGGGATCGTCTCCTCTAAAACAACATGAGCTTTGATATCCTCTTTAGTTTCCTCCTCCTCTTCCTCCTCCTCCTCTACCTCTTGCAGTACCTCTAAACTCCTCACCTCCTCGTCTGTGACCTCGCCATCACCTCCCGCCGCCGCAGATTCAGCGGGCACAGCTGCAGGCGCAGGGCTTTTCTTCAGCTGCAGTATCTTAAGGAGGTCAAACTCCATCATCACGGGTGCTTCGGCCGCCAGCGGGTTCACTTTGAGTGGCCGGGCGTCCATTTTCTTGCGAACACAAGCATCACAGGGGCAGTACTCGTCGTCGCTCCGCTGGTCGCTGCACTCGCCCGTCGTCTCTCCGTCGGTCAAGCACTCGGCAGTTTTCAATGACTGGTTCTTCATGACCTGAAAAAGAAATCAAACGTTATCTTTCCGCATTTTCAAGCAGCAGTCTCTTGATATTTGTAAAGAGGATTTGGTGGAATTACCTTCAATATCCGACGCCTCTTCTCCGTCATGGTGGACTCCCTGGAGAGGTTCCCTTTTTGCGGCGGCCGGGGCAATCTCCCCCCTCTGCCGGCGCGACTGTGAATCTTCCTCACCTCACACTCCACGCTGCTCTGGATGCGTCGGCTCACCTCGTCCCTCAGCTCGCCGATCATGGTGTCCAGGACGAGGCTGTCGTCCAGGTCCCAGCGGACTTTGAACTCCGCCATGGCGTCGACGTAGTGGTTCATGAACTGTTTCTCCAGCTTCTTCAGGAGGTGCAGGACCCACACCGGATCGGGGTCTTGGGATTGTCTTTTTGACAAGGGTGCTCGCAGGATGGTCGGGGGCGTGGCCGAGCTGGAGTCATCCCGTTCGTTATCGGTGGGGGATTTGGAGCCGCCGTTAGCAGAGCTCTTGTCCCACGACGAGGGATTCTCGGTGGCTTTTGGGCTGTCCAGACTTGGCAGGACTGAACTTTGTTCGTCACTTTGTGCCGGTTCCTCTGCTACGTCCGTCTCCTCTTTGACAACCTTCTCCGCTCCCCCATCCTCGTGTAAAGAGGCCTCTTTTGTTTTGCTTGGTTGGTTTCCATTCTCCTTCCCTGATCCGCCCGAGCCAGTGCTCATTCCCAACCCGGATGAGGACCTCGGCGGAGACACCTGCTCTGTGCCAACGTCCTTGGTCTGCTCTGTCTCATTGTCCCTGGGTTCAGTGAGCCAGAGGGACTGAAGGATGGTCATAATACCCTCATAGTGCTGGTCCTTCTGTGGGTCAAAGCCAGGGCTCAATGTCGGCTCAATGAGCTGGAGCTGGGCCAAACAGTCCAAGAGACCCCTGGCTGATGTGCTCAGTCTACGCCCATAAACTGGAGACACCTACAGAAGACGGCAGAGAGTTTGTTACATACAGAACATCTTAGTAAATTAGGTATCCTTTAAATTAAAGATTATTATTTAAATGTGGATATATTTCTGTTGTAGAAAGGTTTGAATTGCTTAAAAGTCCAAAAGTCTTTAATCCAGCTTTTCAATTTAGAAGATTGGGTGCTTTTCTCTCTTAAATATGATTATAATAATAATAAATATTGTAAATAAATAGCTGTTATATGCAGCCTAATACTAATTGACTTACCTCTGGCATGCTCTGACAACGACCCAGAGAGGACCTCAGGAGAACTTTCATCACTGCGGCTGAGGAACGCAAGCTCCTGGGCAGAGAGTCACCGTTCAACAACAGGGTTTTGGGGCGAGAAGACGCCTCCACTGGATCACCTGGAGCTGGATCTGAACTCTGCTCCTCCTCTGTTGCATCGCATCCGGCTCCCTCCTCTCTCTCTCCTCCCTCTTCGGCCTCCACTTTCTCCTGTACCTCAACTTCGCCGGGACCCTCCTCCTCCTCCTTTACTTGCTCCTCTGCGAGTTTCTCTTCCGCCACCTCCTCGTTCGGCTCATCACCAAGCGCCAGCATGCTGCTGTTTGCGGGAATGCTCCGCAGCCAGTCGCTGACAACCTCATTGGGGGAAATGTTGGGCAGATAGGCAGGTGAAAGCTCCAGCTCCTCCTGATCCATCCGGCTCCTGCTCCTCTCACAACTTTTCGTCGCGGGCTTCCCACTGGTTTTACTGGCCTTCGATTGTCGGCTGTGTGGCCGTGCAGCAGCCATGGTTTCCTTCAGTATGTCGGCGGCGGACAGAGAGTGAGACAGGATGCTCTCACTACGGGAGTCCACTTTGCTGCCTGGTCTGGGGCTGTGGACGGGACACGGGCTCAAGGACTTGATTTCTTTCTTTTGAGAACTGGACGTTTTGACACTGCCACTGGATTTGGCCTTGTGATCTTTGACTGAATCCTTTCCTTTGCTCTCTGAGGCTTTTATTGTCGACCCTGATTGAGCGGAGTGGACACTAGCTGCCTTGTTGTCTGCAGGATCCTCTTTCCCGTTGGCCTTACTAGCTGGTCTACTGACGGCCTGATTTTCAGCGTCATTGTCTCCGTCACCATTACTGATCGATGAAACAGACCTCACACTTCCTGTTTCTAGGTAATTTCCTGCTTCGGTTTGAGCTGCTGCTTTGACACCACAGTTACAAGACGACTTGTGGGACCTGCTGCTTTTGGCTGAAAATACACTGGCTCCTCTTTCTGTTGGTTGTCCTCCACCTTCTTCACCTTTGTGCTGACTCCCTCCTGGTGTTTCGATAGTCGGGATATCGACTGCTGGGCGCTTGTGAGCGGTTTTACCGCTGGACTTTTGAGACACGATGGACCCCGTTCCCTCCCTTTCTTCCTTCGTAGAAGTCTGCTCTGTGCTTTTGGGGACATGAGGAGTTGCTGTCTTCACTCTGCTCTTTCTCTCAGCGTTTGTGTGACAAGAAACACTGGACTTGTCACTGTCTGAGTCAGCTGTGTCTTGGTCTTCTGGCAACCCGAGAGAGACTGACCCTGAAGAGTTTCGAGTCAGCGGTTGCTCGGTGCCTCCTGATTCTCTCCTCGACCTTTTGGTCGAGGACGACAGGATGCTGGCAGCCCGATCAGAATCCTCCTCATTTTCCAGCTTCTCATCATCTTGCTTTTTCTCCCCCTCCTTTTCATCCTTTGCTGACGCTGCCCCACAGCTGCATTTGGATTTGCCAGACTTTGCAGAGGTTGTGGAGCGAACCGACAAGGCACTGGGCCCTCTTGTCTCTCCAACATTGGGGCCAGGCAACAACTGTTGCACCGGGGATGCAGCTTTGGGTGAGCGGGTCCGGGATGGACATGTACTCCTGGGTGAGAGCTTTTGGCCCTGAGATTTACTTCTTGGTGCATTGTCTTCCACAACATTTTCATCTGCCGTTTCAACATCAATCACAGCTGTTCCGTTGCGTTGGGACTTATGTGATGAAGTCGAAACGTTAGATTTAACGGATGCAGCGCTCTGTGCTCTCTCCGTCGTCTCATTTCCTTCCTCATCAACCCCCTCTGGTGATTTAATGGTGACATTTGGATTTGGCAACACCGGTTTTAGATTCTTGTTGGACTTGTGAGAAGTACGGGACCTCACTGATGATTTTGACTTGACAGACATGGCACTGGGCACCCGGCCATTTTCATTTTGCTCCGCTTCTCCATTCGTCTCAGCAGAAGGAATATCCGCTTCATTTGGATTTGGAGATGCTGCGGTCCGGTTCGACTTCTGTGACTTGGAGGACTTCGCAGAGGTGTGCGATTTCCCCGAAATGACGCTGGGGCTCCTGTCCTCTGTTTTTGCCGCGTCTTTGGCTGGAGAATTTGTGCGGCAAGACTTTGCAGATGATATTACACTTTCAGAACTCTGCTGTTCATCTTCTTCCATCTCATTTTCCCTGGAGCTTGGAGATGCCGCGATTTCATCGTTAGACTTGCATGATGTTGAAGACTTGACTGATCTGCCAGAAACTTGACTCGCCGCCCTTCCTTCTCCGTCTCCTCCGGTTTCAGACCTGGGAGAATGTGACCTTTCCGGAGCTTTGGTGGACTTATGGGATTTATTGGACTTGGCAGAAAGATTGGATTCGGCTGACATGGCACTCGCCGCTCGCTCTTCTGCCTCAATTCCTTCTTCCTGTCCGGTTGCTTCAGGTTCATCAGCTGGAGATACTGCTCTCGCACAGTGACTGCAAGTGGACCTGTGAGATGTGCCGGACTTTGCTGACACATTTGATTTTGCTGATTTAGCAGATAGGACGCTATCGGGTCTTTGCGCCGTGCCAGGCTTAACAGAAAGTGCACTGGGAGTTCTTTTGTTACTGTCATCCTCCTCCACAGCTGTATTGTCAGTTGGAGAGGCACATTTAGTGCTTATCTTGACTGAAGCACTGGTCTTTGCCGAAGCACCAGATTTGGCTGACAAGGAGCTCCGTGCTCTCTCCACAGTGTTCTCTCCCTCTGCCTCCTCTCTTGTCTTTATGTCAACTGTTGCACTGCTGTTGGACTTGTGAGACCTGCTGGACTTGGCGGACATGTTGGACTGAGCCGACACAGCACTGGGGCTTCTCTCCTCTTTTTCTGCTGCACCACTGCCTTTACAGCCAGACTTGTGTGATCTATTGGACCTGTGACTTGTGGCTGAGGTGGCACTAGGAGCCCTAACTGCCAACTCCGGATTGGACGTTCTGGACATGGCACTAGGTGCGCTGCCCGTCAGGACGTTTGATGTTGCAGAGCAGCTGCCATTGCTGGTGAGGTTGGTCTTGTTAGATTGCGTTGACACAGCCGAACCTTCGGAGCCATCATCATCGCTGCCATTATTTGCATTCTCTTGGCTGGATAGAGATGTTGAGAGCTTTGGAGAGGCTTGTTTGGAATGGTGGGACTTCTGTGATGCTCTACTGTTAGATGTAGAGTTGACCCCGAGTGTGCACCCGCCACAATCAGGACACACACTGGATGCCCTTGACTGCAGAGAAAGTCCAGTGTGACCAGACAAGCCACTGACAACCCTGTTTACTTCTTCATCCTCATCATCTGTAGCCCCCTCTTCCTCTGAATTTGCGATCGTGGCTTTGCTCACGTTGGACTTGCGGCTGGGAGCTCGATCCATCTCCTCCGCTTCGGCTGTTAAATGCGCGTCGGCTGCTCCGCAGTGACCGGAAGAGGCCGCAGATACGGCTCTGCTTCCTGTCTCCCCCTCGCCCTTCCTGTGTTCTGTAGCGTGGACAGAACCGGCCGAGACGTTGCTTGTTGGTTCGTCATTCAGGCGAGTCTGGGAGTTTGGGGAGGGAGATGGTCCGTTGCTATGACAGCACTGTGAGGCGCTGGGTGGCAGGTCATCATCCTGGTCCTCTTGCAGCGATTGAAGGACACGTGAGGAGCTACTGATAACAGACGGGGCACGCTCCACCTCTTCCTCCATCATTAGCTCATCCTCTACTGACTTCCTGCTCACTACTTCACTTCGGCTGCAGCATCGGCTCACCCTGCACACCTCGATATGGGATTCTTCATCCTGCTCCACCTCCACTCTGCGCTCAACCTGCTCCGTCACAAACATCTCCTCCTGCACCAGTTGGCTCTGCTCCGAACCTCCTCCGCGGTTGGAGACCCGTGCTCGAGAGCGCACCACCCTCCTGGAATTGCACGACGAGGAAGAGCTAGAAGAGTGTGTGTGTCGAATCACAGTGCGGCAGGATGCATGTGGGGGAGGGACAGGAGGCTTTCTGTGGCTGTGTGCTGGGTTTTCCCACAAGTCGTACTGCTGTTCCGGCCTCTGATAGCAGCAGGGACAGTTCCCCTCCAACACACGTTGCGGAGGTTGGTTGGAATAGTCCACACCTTCAGGGTCGAAGGATGCGGAATCAGGGTCAGAGCAGCTCTCTGATTGGCCCTGCTGCAGGTAATGGGACTGGGTCTGGCTCAGGGGGCAGCATTCATTGGTCAGAGATGGGGATTTTTTAACTTGTGTAGACCACCGGAGGGTCTCGTCATTGTGTAGGCGAAAACGCACCCTCATCTCTACTGAGAGGCTGCCGTCTTTATTGACCAGGACCCGCTTTTCAATGTCGTCGTTCATAATAGCCGGTCTGGAGTGGGAGTATGCGCCGACACCATTGCCATACGACTTCTCTGAAGACAAGGAGAAACGGGTCGAGCGGTTTGAGGAATCCGAACGAGGGTGGATGATGCTTTTTTTGGTCTCCAGACCAAAGTTTACTGAATGGAGAGAGAGAAAAGGGAATATAAATGCACTCTTTGATCTACTTTAGATTTCTTGTTGAAATTGAAGTTTGTGTTTCGGGTATTTACCCAAACAAACTTACCATTCTTCTTGCTTTCAGGCCCTTCACTGTTATCGCTGGCTCTGGACTGAGCTCCATGAGGTGGGGATCTCGCTCCTTGAGCAGCAGGAGATCGGGCCCCGTTACCAGGAGACCTGCTGCCCAGACCGGGCAGTTTTTCCTCTGAGCTCTTCCTGATAAAGTTCACCAGCACTGGGCTGAAGGCTTCCCGGCCGACACACACCAACACACCAGGACAAGTCATGAGGCTTTGCACGCTGTCAATCTGGAAACAAATTCACACAGTGTCAGTTTTCCACTAAAATGGCAAACAAAACACTCTAAATCATGACCACACATTAAAAAACTATTCGTACCTTGCGTCCCTCAGCAGTGTAGAGCTTGCGGACATGAAACTGCATCACCTCAGACACCTCATCCAGAAAGGCCCTCAGGCTCCTGGTGGACCTCCTGCTGAGCACCACGCTCCTCCTCATGCCCGGCTCGCTGTTCTTCACCAGCAGGATCCGTCGCTGCCTGTGGGAGGAATGGCCGGGCGGCGTCGCGGACGAGGTCTCGGGCCGCTGGGGCCTCCGGCTGTGATGGTACCAGATGGTCGGACGCTTGCCGGCCAGCTCCATGTTGACCGGCTTAGCCTGGCGCTGGTCAGAGCAGACGTAGCAGCCGCCGTCCTGGAGCTGCTCCAGGTGTTTGATGGCATGGGTGCCGCGGGGAGTGGTAACGGTCCGCACGCCAAAAGGCAGGGGCACCTGTACGTGGAAACACACATGTGTAGACGGTACATGTCTGTATCTATCTATGCTTTAATGTAGGAAAAAACACTGAGCCGAGCTGATGGAAATATCACTTTCTACTACACGATTAAAGTGCAGTGCAGGTGCATCTTCAAAAGAAATCCCTTGTCCCACTGACCTTTTGGGAAAGGTCGTCCAGCAGGGCGTCGAAGCATTTGAAGCTGCGCTTGTGGATGGCCATCCTGACGCCCCCGAACTGGCTGTCGCCGCTTTTGTAGAAGGTGATCCGCTTGGCCGGGCTGGCTGTGGTCACATGGGCGGGGGGCCGCGGCGAGGCATGTTTAGACGGGGGCCGGGGGTCCCACATCTCTGCGTGGACCGAACGCATGCTGCGATCTCACGCACACCTGAGGGACACACACACACACAACGAGACGTTGTCGAGGCATCTGACGAAACATCACTGCAGAAGTTCTCAAAAGATTCATTTCCTATTGAAGTGTTACTTTTGCTTTGCTGTTCCCACACTTTCTAATCACACTCGGAACTAATTAGTGTTTGACTGAGGATTCAGGGCAGCAGATCCACTAACAGGACTACCTGGTATATAAGGGTGTTACATATGACAGGAGAGGAAGTACTTTCTACAAAGTCGTCCAAATCAAACGAGTAAGATTCCCACACATTCTCATTCCATCTAATGCATTTGGGGCAAAAGACGGATGGATCGGCATCAATTTTGGGAAGTATAGTCACATGACGTTATATCAAATGCAGCAACCTGCTCATCTATACACAGTACATGTTGGAGACCGAGCTTCCCTCAGCCTGCTATATTTAGTGGAGCGGCCTAGGACACGTCTAAAATCCTATTTGGACGCAGAGACCTTCTGTCCTGCTTCTCAGCAGCTTGCATCATGTCCAGTACGTACGTTTCATGAGGCTGCAGCTCAGAGCGATAAAGATGTTAATCATGACTGTGATGACTTTCTATCACCTATGAAAAAAAAGAAAAGGGACCGTTATCAGCCGGCTTAGCAAGGCTTTAAAGTCCCATGAGGCTGGACCGCGGGCCAGGTCACTGCTCTTAGCTGGAGACACTCAACGTGACGCTGTGCTTCTTAATCCCTCCTCAGCTCCGTGTCCGATAACACCTTTATACATGAAACACCGCAGGTCGAGCTGCGAATCACCGGGTTCCAAAGTGACGCCGATCAAATCATTTCCAACCAACTAAATGGTGATAAAGTCCATAAAGGCCTGTACTTTTAATTATTGTTCCCTGCTGAGGCCCTCAATAGCTGGTCAATAGATAATCACATTGAATTGCAGTGTTAGTCGCCCAGTTAACGTCTTGTTGACACTTATTAAAGTGTACGAGACAATAAAAGACACAAACACCCTGAACAGCACATTGATAAGACATTTTAACACTCGCCCTTTGAGCACAATAGAGACAAGTTGGGGAACTTTTTCAGATAACAAGAACCGCTTTCACTACCATATCAACCCATTTCTGCCACATGTTGGTGATATATATATTTACCACTAAGCCATCGTCACATATGTCAACTACAGACTCATCTTTGTAACTTTAAAGTCAACTAAAGAGCCTTTTTTTTTTAAATCGCTACTTAAAAACTTCAGAAAAACCCATAAACTTAACACTTCTCTATCAGGTGACCACTCACGTATTCAGGAAACATGGTCCAAAGAGATGAGAACAAGCTGGAGGGGAATCTGTCCGTGCCGGGTCTGACCGGTCGAGTCCAAACTAACTGTTTGAGTGAGTGAGTGTGTGTGTGTGTGTGTCGGCTACCCGTGACGCTTGAGTCACAGATGTAAAGCAGAGCCCCCGTCTCCACGGCTCTTGGGGCAAAATGGCCGTCTAATCAGGTGCACGGAGGGGGGGGGGGGGGGGGAAGGGAGGAGAAATGAGGAGGAGAGGCTAAGGATAGAATGAAAAGCCTGCTTAAGAGCCTGTGTGTGTGTGTGTGTGTGTGTGTGTGTGTGTGTGTGAGGGGGGGGGGGGGGGGGGGGGGGGGGGTTGCTATGGTGAGGCCAAGACAAAGTCACGTTCTTATGCACACCTGACCCGGCGAGGAGGCACATGCTAATTTGCAACGTTGTTATTCAAATTCATCACCGAGTGAGATGAGAGGGCGGTAAAATGTTACCGTCTGTATGTGAGTTAACGTGCAATCAGAGATATTACATTGTCAGCTTCTTTATCTTCTTCTCACACACACACATGGCTGTAGTCGGAGAGGATTGTAATCTAAAGACAATCTGTCTGACAGCGGGGGGGGGGGGGGGTTTAGAAATCACTGACAACACCAACTGCTCATCACTGGAGGAGTGGTCTACTTCATCTTTTCACTTGTGTTGTTTTTACATGTTTATATCTTTGGGCCTGTTTTGGGTGTGAAACTGGAATTACGGCGGCATAGACGTCGGGTAAAGCACCTCAGGATTGAGTTTACCAATGGGAAGCTTCCCAAGCTAGCTCGCTCTTTAGCCGCTAAATGCTCCGCTGTGTTGTTCACCGGCTGCCCGAAACCAAATACGGGAAAGTTGCGGCCCGTAAAAACCAAAACAATGAGCTGAAAGATGCTAAAACTCTGATAATTCTCTTTGGGTTTAACTCTACAAGGGACCCTCTTTCACAAACAAGTAGTCACTTGATCCATTGTTAATAAAAAGATATATATATATATTCATTAGAGCAGCTTTAAGAACATGCAATAATGACCTCTGGAAGTATGTCTGGGCCTACAAAATAAAACTTGAAAAAAACAAACACCTTTTCTCTTAAAAGCAACTAATTGTTGAACAACAGAACAGGATCATTGTCACGAAAGTCCTTAAAACTTCAAATTTAATCAGAGCAGAGTCTCCTGCCGCTGCAGAGGAAGATTCACAAAAAACAATCTACAATACAGTCCTTTTTGTTTTTACCCCCCCTACACAATATAAACCTTCTTGCACAATTGCGCCTCGTTGAGCTCCCCGTCTGATGAACCGGTCTCTGCTTCACAGCTCTGGTGAGAGACGGAGCCTCTGAGACTTGTGGGTAGACAGGAAGTCTGGGATGAGTAGGTCCTGTGCTGACAGGAAGACTGTTGCTGCTAATGAGGATTCCTTGTGGAGAAATCAAGGAGACGATGGAAACTAAAGCCCTCAGTCGCTGACGTGTTATTGGTTCCATCAGCAGGACAAAGGAGGAAGAAAACAAGTGGGAGATTATGATGATGATGTGTGGCCTACGTTAGGAGGTCCACTCACTCTTTGCACCTCCTCGATCCCTCTCTCATCGAATAAGCAGGTGTGTGTGACTCACCTCATACTCACAACTGGATCACACACACACAAACAGACTGTGTGTATAACGGCCACATAGCTACATGAACACACTCTCAACAGTAGAACTTTATCAGCCATATAAAAGAGTTTAAAGGTTTAAAAAGGAGTTTGAAATAAAAAGAGATCATTCTTACCTTTATGGACACGTACCGATAGGAATGATGGGAGATTAACGTGCCGATGACACATCCAGAGGAAAACATTCACATGTACGATGTTTACAAGTCAGGTGGAGTCGCGAGCAGCAGAGCAGCAGCCGCGCGTTTCAGTTCTCCCCGCAGATCGTCGCTGTGAGGCGCACGTTGAGGCACGTGTCAAGTCAGCGGCTTACAGACCGGAAGTACACTGATTTGGCCCTCCCAAATAAATGCGTTAGTTTTTAACGGAACGTTTATAGGATGTGTTTAAAACTGACATTTTTTAAAGCATTTGACTGATCGTTAACACCACTGTAAGGTCATAAAGAGCAGCTCTCTTTCAAATGAAAAGGCTCAATACTGGGGCATTAGTGGCATAATTAGCTTGTTCTTGTTTATGTATTTTAGGGATTTAATATAATTTAGAAAATCTATCAGACAAAGAGTATGAGGTTTGGTGCTACCTATAGGCTAAATATATTAGATGGAAGATAGTACAAAAGGAATCTATGAGTAAAAACTCTTAATAAGAGGACACTATTATCAAACCAGACAACCAGATGTGTAGAAGTGCCGAATGTACACAAAGTTTTTTTGTTTCAAATGTGCAGAAAGAGCACTGTTCATACTGACGCCTGATTCTATTCTGCAACAAACTAAATAAATAAATAGATGTTTTCTAGCCTCCAAATATCTTTTAAGCAACAAACCTCCTGAGGTGTCGAGAAACCTTTCAAGTATTCATTAGAGGGAGTGGGAAGGCTACACAGACTACTATAATCCCTTTGAGATACATTGATCTTGTGGAAAATCATTATTATAAAAGCACAAATGAAATGAAAATTCCCTGAAATTTCGCAGAGATTACGAACCCACAGAGAAATACATTTCCTTCAGATACTGCTAAACACTCGTTTCATGTGAATAAAAATGACATTTACCTTTCTAATGTGATTAATTAATACGCAATCATTTGTAAAAAGAAAGACACACCAAAATGCAGAGGCTCTTCAGCTGATACGACTTTTATTTTGAGATACGTGACCGGAAGTGGTGTGTTGTTGAGACGGCTATCTTGACGTCATCTCAATCCATTGTCTTTACATTAGAAAACCAACTGTCCGATTTATTTCTTGAAAAAAGGAAAGGAGGAGGAGGAGAAGAAGAAGGGGAGGAGGAGGAGTGAGATTCTCGTGAAAGAGGATTAGCTCGAGCCATCTGTAGCGGCGGACTGATAAACCGTGTTGCGTTCAAGAACCGTTCCTGACTCCGGTGTTTTTAAACAAACACTAACTAAAGAGCGGCGGTGTGTTTGAGGGTGAACCGACCGCTCCTTTGGGCTTTTAGCAGCCTTTTGTCAACTGTCAACCGAACCAGTCGCCATTAAAGCTCGGAAACAACAGGTGTCACCTAAACTCTTATCAAACAGCTATGTGGTTATATCATAGTGTGTAACAAGCTACTGAAATGTGATATGATGCTTAATAATAATAGTAATATGACAGAAACCTGAAAATTAAGCGTCTTGCACCAAAGTATCTGAACATTCCATCAGCTGCCTCACGCAGGACGTGAGTGCGACGTAATCACGTAAGCGCACGCTCCACCCACGCGCCCGCGTTCGTCGTCTCCAATGGCAACCGAGCGCACTTTCGTCGCGTAGCGGGATGGATTCCCTGACTGAGCGTGAGATAAAGCAGATAGCGAGGCAGCAGGTAGGCGGTGTGGAGTAAACACCGGGGTTTAAACCATCAAAGAGCACGCGCCACTTATCGGCCCCTAACACGTGGGCACACTGTTATGACGTCACGTAGCTCAACAAATTAGCACAGAGAGGCCATTAACTATTAGCTGAGCTACAGTTTTAGCTAACTCGTGGTTCACACTTACATTAGTGAGATTTCTGCTGTACTTTGTTTTTTCATTGTGACATTCTGGGAATTAAATCATAAGAGCATCAGTTAGATCCAGTACACTAAGTACATGCTACTCTATACCTCCCCTATGCAGCACAATAACATGGCCTCATGTAATCTGATGTTTGTTTGAACTACATAACTATTAGTTGTATGAGAGGAAAGTGTCACTAAGTAGACTATAACCGTAAAAAGCTGGAACGCTATATACACAATAAAGCATGAACAAGCCTCTACAGAAACCGTGCTGAACACAACACAAACCACCTTAATAGCATCTGTAATGATGCACTAGCGTCAACAGTGACTGTGTGTTCTCGTGTCGGTGACAGAGAGAGACCGGCGTGCCGAGGCTCAGCCACCACTTCTCGTGGCCCGAGTTCTGCGACGAGCGGCGGTGCTTCCACCAGGAGTTTGTGTACGACACCGCCATGTTCGCCGCGGCCCGCGGCTTCCCCTGGCCCGCCGTGATCCAGGCAGCGGCGGTCGCCAAAGGCATCTTCCCACGGCTGGACGGTAAAGGGCAGTGTGCAGTGTGCTGTGTGGAGGAGGCCTCGAAGGGGCCACAGGTGCTTCATCTGGAGGTCACGATCAAGGGTCACGTTAGTGACTCATCTCCAGTGTTTCACTCCTCCTGTGTTTTGTCTTATTTTGCTTTGTTTGGTTTTTAATAAAACCCCTTCAGGTCCCGACGTACCCGGACTATCGCCCCTGGTGAGAGACGCGCTGTCCGAGTGTTTGCTAAACCTCACCCCCGTCCACCGGCACGAGTTCACCGGGTTCCTCGCGGGCGCCTGCGTCGCCCGGCGGAGGCTCTTCCAGGCGGTGGTGGGCGGCGCCGCCGCCGACACGTCCGTCGCTCAGCTCCACCTGGAGGTGCAGTTGCCGCCCACGCCGTGTCCTCTAGTGCAGGTAACGAAGTCTTTGCGATCACTACACAGCTACAATAACACATTGTCATGTGTCTGATGTGTCTGATGTCCATGTGCTGCAGGGCACAGATCTGCATGAGCGGGAGCATCAAGGTGAGCTCACGCTCTGTCAGCTTCAAACTGCAGCGGGCTCCACCGGCCACAGGAAGGCTCCACAACCCCGCTCTGTCAAACACAGGTCCTCACAACGCAGACGGAACAAATCTTAAAGTCAAATCTTAAAGTCATTTAATCTCTTCATTCTCAGCTCTCTTTTATTTTATGATAGACGTGATGAACATATAAGCTGCATAGATGCCTTATATAAAATACCCACTCCAAACGTTTAGAATCCTTGCTCTTCTGAACAGGATGAAACCAGTTACAACCAGTTCCACTCTGTGTCTGCTCTAGAGAGAGAGGACTCGTGTGTGAGTGACACATGAACTGGAGGAGTTTCCAGCCTTAGATCAGCAGGAAAACTGAGAGATTCAGGCTTCTCCCCCAACTAGAGTACGGGATAGACGTCTTACCCACTCTAAAGGGAAGAGAAGACCCTTTAGGGGTCTTACCCCCTCAGAGATGGACTTTTTCCCCACTAGATCCTTAGGGGGTCTTACCCCCCAAAAATAGAGCAAAATAAGACCCTTTTATTTACCCAAACTAAGACCCTTTTGCTATCAGAGGACAGCATAAAAAGGAGAGATAGACCCCCAAAAAAGTAGGAACGTCAGAGAGCTGACTGAGCTTCCTGGACTGACAGGAGATCAGCAGAGCGGAGCAGAGAGAAGGAAAGGGGGGGGGGGCCTGTTTCCCCCAACTAGTGGATTATACCTCATAGCAAAATCAGTGAAAGCAGACAAAGAGGAGAACTTATTAAAATAGGAGTGTTAAAATGAGTTCTTGTAGCCACTGTAACTGTTTCATTGAATTGAAATAGTTTTATGTGATTATTGTGTGAAAACCTGAAGATAAAAGGCCTCAAAGAGGAACAAATATCCTCGCAGGTGGGACAGCCGACGGAGTGACCACCGTGTTAGGTGCGTTTCATTGTCAGGTTGATTGTCAAATACAATGAGAATAGACTTGTGATTGGTTGCTGGTTTCATTCAAGTATTTATTTAAAAAATAAAAATAGTTTTGACAGAAAAGGCTGCAAAGAATAGCATTATAAATAACATATCTTTTTCTTTTTTTACTACTTGACAGATCTAAGCCCTTAAAAAAACTGAAGATCTCCATTTCCCCTCAATGGACGAAAATGAACCGCGAGCGCAGCCGTTGATTCAACATTCATACATACTCAACGCAGAGGACGAAAGCAACAGTCATAATCACTTAAAACGGAAATCAAACATGAACATTAAAAGCACCTACGGTAGTTCAAAAGTGAAGTGGCTGACAGAAAGACATTCTCGAACTCTGAACACTTATTTTTCATGCCAGGCAACTACGGTCCGAGCACCGTTAAACTATCCTACAGTACGGCACAGTTTCCACTGGTGCCTGCAGTACGTACTGGGGGACGGCTGGGAGTGAAGCTCGTGCTCAAAGCCAGCTGGTTTTCAAGATGGCGGCTTTTAAGGCAAGCAAATCTGCATACTCACAGATACATACAGTGGGTACGGAAAGTATTCAGACCCCTTTACATTTTTCACTCTTTGTTTCATTGCAGCCATTTGCTAAAATCAAAAAATAGTTTTTAAAGGGGTCCGAATACTTTCCGTACCCACTGTAAATACATTCACAGAGAGAGGACTCGACTCTCTTTAACAGTTCAGTAACTTGGCGATCGTACCCAGCATGCATCAGGTTTGACATAAAAGCTGGATGGATGGACAAGACCAGAGAGATGAGCCGGACGGACGAGGAGGTCTGGAATGGTTTTATGCCGCTGGTCTAAATATGTTTCATTAATCTAACTGTTTAAAGTGTGACAGTGAGGGCTAGACGTCCTCTTAAATAAAGCTGCTTTTTTTTAAAAATAGGGTTGCAAGAAAATAAATAAATAAAATCTCCGCGAGGCTCAGTAGGCTTGTGCGAGCTGGTTCCCCGCGCCGATGTGAGTCAGCATGGTCCGCACCAACTCTGAGAGGTCGTACTCGTGCTTCCAGCCCCAGTCCCGCCGCGCCGCGCCGTCCTCCAGCGCCATCGGCCAGCCGTCCGCTGAAAAGACACGGAGACAAGGGGAGGGATTTGTTAAACTCTGGTAGCAGTGGAGACATCTTTAGACCCGGCGGTGTCACCTATGGCCTGCAGGACCGGGTCCACGTTGTAGGTGACCTTGAGGTCGGGCAGGGCTTTCTGTAGCTCCCGGACGAGGTCGTGCGGCGTGAAGCTCGTGGCGTTGATGTTGTAGGTGCGGCTGAGCAGTGACTCAGCGGGAGCCTCCAGGAACTCCAGAGTCGCCCTGAGACAGTCGTCTAGACGGGAAGACGAGGGGGGGGGGGACAAGAGATGAAGGACAAAGAGGTGGATCACAGTATGACTATCGTTCAAAATCAAGTTTTATTACCGATGTACATCATAGGAAGCCGCGTGTCACTGCGCAGGTTGCACTCAAAGCAACCCGTCTTCACAGCTGCGTGGAAGATCTGGACCGCGTAGTCTGGGTGATGGAAAACACAGATCAAGATTAAGAACACCACCAGAGCTCCACCCTCTTCATCCTCGGGTAGGTCACACCTTAAACACCCCCCCCCCCCCCCCCACCACCTGCTCACCTGTGGTTCCTCCTCCAGGCTGGGAGTCGGCTGAGATGATGCCCGGATACCTGAGGCAGCGGAAATCCAGCCCATACCTGTGGTGGTAGTACTGACAAAGAGGCGTACGCAAAGCTTTAAGACAAAACAAAACACTTTGTGGTAAAACGCAAGAAGGTGTTTGGAAACCGCGTGTCCGTGCCGCCGCGTCTCACCTCGCCCATCAGCTCGGCGTGGACCTTGGACACGCCGTAGATGGTGCGCGGCCTCTGCACACACAGCTCGGGCGCGGGGTCCCGGGGCGACGACGGACCGAAGGCACCGATGGTGCTGGGGACAAACAGACGCAGACCATGTTCGGTTGCTATGTCTAATATGTTATGGAGACCTACGAAGAGAGAGAGGCTGCGCATAAGTGTCTGCGTTAGGGCGGCTCTAATCGCTGCTGCGAACGTGCCTTCAGGATCCGATATAGAGCAGCTTATCTTTGGTAGCTTCGGCGAGTGCGCGCACGTACCTGTGATGTTGACCTCTTTGGCCAGCGCGACGTTGTTCTCCCCCACAGCGGACAGCACGGCCGAGTAGTGAACCAGCCAGCTGATGTTGTTGTTCACCACGAGCTCCCTGAGGTTCTTATAGTCCAGGATGTCTGAGAAGATGAACGGACCTGCGGAGGGCACACGTGCACGAACACTTTCATCCCAAGCTTCTTTTTTTTTTTTTGGGTGGCAGAATTCCACACAGTAGGTTGTACTGGAATACACACCACCGTGGTAGACGTGGTTGGGGGGTTTCCTGATGTCAGACAGGATCACGTTGTTCTTTCCAAAGCGTCTCCTGAGGGTGAAACATCAGAAGAGGTCATAGGTGACAACATGGCAACTGAAGAGGAGACTGCTGGCACTAAACATGTGAAATCAGAGCTTTTCTCCACACTCCTTACCTCAGCAGCTTGGCGAGCCCTACCCCTAGCTGACCAAGCCCTCCTAGAACGATAAAAAAAGTTATATTTTGATATTATAGAAGGAAACTTCCTAAAAACAAACAGATGTAGCGACACAGAGAATGACCAACCAGTGATGAGGATTTTGGGGTGATCGGTATCAGCGCAGGACGGGGGATGAGTTCTCCCAGAGTGTCGCGAGGACGAGCAGACGCCGCGTGCTGCCGAGATCACCCTCTGGACGCTGCACCGGGGGCCGCTCCCAGCATGCTTCACTGCGCCCCTCAGCAACTGCATCACCGGCATCGCACACCTTCCACACACAAGACATTTATGGTGCATCTGCTACCATGGTGCACAGCAGTAAAGTTACATCGCTCCTACTTAACGCGCTGGTGTTGTCAAGGGCACGAGCGTGTCGATACCCTGATGTACAGAGCAGTGTGTGCTTTTCTAAACTAATAAATGTCCACGTTGTCTTGTGTACTAAGACTGGATCATTAAATCTGCACATTGTGTGAAACTAGTCGATTAGTTTAAAGGCACATGTGTGTATTTATTAGTAGGACCAGAGGAACTCCACTACATGTGAATGGAGTCTTGTCTAATCCCAGCACCTATCTAAGATTAGCTTCTCCCAGCCTGCTGCTGCTGACTTGGTCTAAATATACACCACTTCTTATGTATTCCAGACCACCCTTCATCATATGGTGTGTGGTGTACTGCAATAGTTACGTATATGGTTGTTTAACTGTGTAACGTCATGCAGTACTGGTACACACATTCAGACTGTTTATGCCGAATTTAAGACTGCAACGTTACCCACGCGTTTATTTACGTCCTGTTTTAAGAGTTATACGTGTTTTCTTTACGTCTTCGACGTGACCTTCTCGCCGCAAACTGCACCCGTGTTGAAACACCAACGTATGTACTGACGTTAGCCACACATTGACCGTTAGATAACGGGTAACGTTAGCCTAGCTATCGTCTGAGTCCACCGTCTGACGTAAACTTTAGCTGAGGCTCTGATGCTTTACGTGCAACGGTTGCAGCGCGGCTCAGATTAACAACGTGAAGTGATATGACGTTAATTTCTTACTTTAATGTGACTCGGGAACAATGAAAAGACGACTCGGGACTCCTTCACCCAGCCAGTGTTTTGTGTTGAGACATGAAAATAGTCGCGTGGCTATGAAGGGAGGTTCGCTGCACTTTGATTGGCTCAGCTCGAGAGGCTCGGCTCCCGAGCCGGCCCAGAATAGACACACACTTCCGGTTACAACATTCAAAATAAAGTCCGTATTTTCAAAAGAAAACATTACCCTTTAACCTCTTGAACCCTAGGCCTATTTTTAGCACTCTGCTGAAAATGTCTTACCCATACGCCAGAGAGTGTAAATCTCTAACTACAAGGTCTATTTGAATAATTGAAATGGCATAATAACACAAATAAATGTGAGCTTTGTTAAGATGTGTACATATCAGTGTATATGTTCCTGGTAAATGCTGGACGAATGTTAAACACAGCTCAAATTGAACATTTTCAGGTTTGCCTTTTTTTTTCCCCCTAAAAAGCACTTTTATTGATTTGAAATGATGCAGAAGCTGGCCTAAACTCTCCTAAATCAAATCACAACATGTCAGCAGTCCTTTAAAAAAAGAATTGGCTTTGATAGAGTGAAGTATGCCTGAGAAATCAGGGTCAGCTGAGGTCAGCCAACGTCAATTCTGATTTTAGAAGCAGCCGATATAGGTGTTTTATTTTACTTTTATAAACTATCTAACTATATATTTCACTTATTTTATCACTAATAGTGTTCAATCTATCTAATACAGCAGTTTGGCATCATTTTGAGAGCCTGGGCCATATAATAACCTGTAAAACATGGCTCATTTCCGTCTGAATTTGAGTTTTACGTGATGTATCTGAACCTTACTAAAGCCTGTGATTGGCCGATTTGCGCATGTGACATAAGATTCGAACCGGAAGAGTCTGAGCAGTGTATAATGCGATCTTTGAGTTGTTTGACAGAATTTTAAGCCAATGAAATAATCGAAAACCGTGATCCGCCCCCATGGGTCAAACCCATTGGCCAAAACTGAAATAGGTCAAACGTTAGTTACCCTATGTTAGATTGATCCCAATTTATTCAGGTAACAGTTCAGAGCCGTCACAGGATGTTGATAAAACAGTAGGACCCGGGAAATATGCCTTCGTCTACATCAAAACAGCACAAAGGTAAGGAGTTTATGAAATATTAGCGGTGAAGCTGGTGTGTTGTTCTGGTGCTTGTTTGCTCACAGCTCTGTGATGGTTTCACTTAGATAAATAGTGAAGATATCTTTGGATTCAATGTGTTATTGGCGTGTTTTCTGCTATTTCGGTTTTCCGTGTTAGCATTTAGCTTCTTCTTATTAGCGCCTACCGGAGTGTGTGGTCGGCTCAACCATGGCGAAAAAAGAGTGATATTGTGGACATTGTTTTAGTTGCTAATTTGAGCAACTATAATCCACTATAATCCCGACTATCCAAAACAGCTGTTACTAGTGTCACTTTAACGAAGGAGGACGTAATAGTTTTCTTTGATTTCGCATATCTTTTGTTGCGTCCTTAAACAGGTGAAACAGCGCCCCCCGGGTTGTAACGGCTGGTGAACGTCGCCCACTCTGTGGTTAAAAGACGACATTACACCTTTACAGAAGTATGTCTGTGAGAGAAGAAGTTAATTAAAAAGTATTAGCTGAGTAAAGCTAAAACTGTCATGGCGCGTGACACTGTCATGGCACCGCGAAACTGTGAATGAAAACTGAAGTGAAGCCAGCCATACTGCCCGTTCGCTGCTTGTGACCTCATTGTTGAGCAGTAATGAGTCATTAGCTTTAACTGGAATACTGTGTTGGCTAACATTTGCATGCCAAGCGTACAGTTTACTGTAGATAGGACTGTGTAAGTCATGTATTTGATACGTGCAATTATTGTGGGTGAAATAATACAAAATAATCCTACCTGATGAATGCATGTTTAGTTTCAGAGATAATTGAAGTGGCCCCTCTGAAGCTGGCCCCAGTTTGGCCCCCAACATGATATAAATAGCCAGCTACATTCACATATATGCAAACAAGTGCATGCTTATTAATTGCTCATTATTAATTATCAGAAGTTCAACATAAGGATAAATCATCGTGCAGCTGTTGTGAGCATTTACTGGACCAATGACAGGTGTGAATAACTTAATACGTTTAAAGTTGAGATGTGCTCACGCAAGCCCCATAAAATGAACGGAACAAATATAATTATGATGGAATTAGGTGTCAGTCATAACCTTGCCCCTGCTAATCATGTACAGGTGATGTATCCCCTGTTGCACGCGGGCAGATTAATCCGTGTCGTGCATTGCTAACTGAATGGTGGACAAAGTGGGTTCAAGGGCCCACAACAGCTGTTAACACGCTTTCATTTATTGTGAACTGAAATCAAATCCTAAATGTTAAATTATGACACACGATTCATTTGAAAACACTTTCTTCTGTAGTGTAGATATTTGTGTGCATGTCTGTTTGCTGGAGGCCAGCAGGTGGCAGTAGACACCAACGCATCAGGAGCCTCTGTTATTCAGCCTGCAAGGAAATAATGATCACTTTTATCCTTTTATTCTGTCCCTGTGCCCTTTTCATTTCCTTTTTATTATCCATCATATCAAATAGCTGTCAGAATAACCACAAAAGGCAGTTATATCAGATGTTAAATCTACATCAAATTATGTTTTTTTGCATGAGTTTTTCCCCAAATGTATTATGTTTGGAGTTTGCGTGATCTCTACAGGAACTACTGGATGGTGAACTTAAAAATACACCCAAAATTGCTTTTCAGCAGTAAATGAAGCCGGATTTATCCGCCTACCTCTGCACCCAAAGCTTTTGGACATGAACCAATTTTTTTTTTCTGGTTGATTCTGTTCCAGCTGTGCAGAATGGGCCACAATAGATGATGCATGTCTTATTGTTCATTTGTTTTTTGCCACCGTGGAGGTCTGCCAAATATCTGAAGATGTAGTGTGCACTAATTCCACGATTGTTTTGCTCATTGTTGCCTCGTGTACGTGCTTGAAATAATAGGAGGCTTTTTCTCTTCTTCTTTGCTGCGGCAGACAAGATATCCTTTTTTCATGTGGAAATAATTATTGTTTACACACAAAATGAATGTAATCACCTATTCCTGGTTGAAATAAATAATTTTACAATGAAGTGATGCCTTTCGTGCAATTACGAACGCTGTCAAAACAATACAGTTTCAGTCAATTATTAGCCTCCTTACAATGTGTGATGGTGGAAAACAGCGTTTCTTCTTTACTAGCGTTTGGCAGCTATAGAAGGGATCACATGTGTAATCAGACAGCGCAGTTACACTTAAAGTTTCAGCTTATTTGCTTCATTGTTTGCCCCGGAGCAAAGTGCCCACACAGCAGCAGTGGTTGAATTATGCATTTGATACGAACTCTACTGATTTCACTCTAATTGTTGTTCGCGCTGCACACCGTTTATTGTCTCCCTTGTAATCGGCCGTGTTGGGAGGAGTATCGAGAACTTTCTACTTGGATAAAAATTGCAGTCCCATAGTGTAAAAATCAAAATCCTATTTGCAAAATGTCCCCGGTCAGAGTAGAAATGATTGTCATATTATTATGGATGCATTAACATGCAAGCTGCATGTTAATGCTGTCAATGTGTGGCTAATTACTTTATAGTTGAGCATTGTAATCTGCAACAATGAATCCCATTGTCTCTCAAATTAATGGAGCTGCTGTGATTTTCCTCGAACACATTTAGCTTGAATAAAGAAAAACCCAGTGTAGACTGTTATGAATTATCAAAATAAAAGCCTCTCAGATACGACACATCTCCATTAATTAGCGTCTGTCTTTGCATTTCGCCTCCTCCTCGTTAAAGCCGCCCACAAATGATTTGAGCTCAACACACACCGCTTGTCACAAGCCTCTAATATTTTTAACACAGGCTGTTGTACAAAGAACAGCATTATATAATTACCGTAATGTGCTGTTCACAAATAGATCTTTTTTTTTAAGGATGTAACCCCTCAGAAGATCAAGCCAGAGAATGTGGCCCTAAGTAACGGGGCTCTTATTGCGCGTGAACGAGCTCGGCCCCCGAGCCGTCCCAGCGTTCACTCAATGTTCCCCTAATTCACCATCATGACTCCGGCCACTAATGGGATTGTAGGCAGGCCTATTTATCGCCTTTAGGGAATTGAGGCTACATACAGTGTGTGAGGGGTTAATTAGAAACAACCGAAGGGGTCAGAGGTGTGTGTGTGTGTGTGTGTGTGTGTGTGTGTGTGTGTGTGTGTGTGTGTGTGTGTGTGTGTGTGTTGAACACATGTGGTCATGAGAGGGCTGGACCTTCGGTAATAGGGGGGCGGATTTGAAAACGAGGGTCCTCGGGAGAAGATTTATCCGCGGGCTGTGACACGGGGACAAATAGTGCTGATAGGTGAAGGCCTCTCGGTGTAGAGTCCAGTCCGGATAACAAATAGCTTGTGTGTGTGTGTGTGTGTGTGTGTGTGTGTGTGTGTGTGTGAGAAAATAGGAAACCAGACCATATTCACTTATCACTGAGTCAGGTACTTCCTCGAATCCGCTCTTGACATCCAGCAGGGACGCATTTCGCCTCTCTCACTCGCCTCCCTTGTTTCGTCCCTGCCTCTCTTTTTCCTCCCATCTATCTCTCTTCTCTTTAATACTCATATCCACGCCCCCCCCCCCATCCCCTCTACCCTCACCTCGTCTCCTCCAGCGCCCTCAGCAGTATCTCCCCAGCCTCTCAGCTTCCCATATTACGCTGCCAGATAAGAGGAGGAGAAGGGCCCCACGACTGACAGGAACCCCAAATTAATGTACAAGCAGCGGTGCTGATAGAACGGTCTTTCTACAACATGAAGGGACAGGGAGTGACGCCTCTCCAGCGGGGAGAGGGTGCGGCGTGCTATCTTTGTAATTATAGGCAGAGACCTTGATCCGTCTCGGTTTTTCTCAACAAATAACCCGAGAGACAAATCCAAGCTTCTCCTATATTTATATATATTTATATTTATGCAATGAAGAAATCAGTTTGATTTCGTTCTTCTTCGTGGCTTACATCGCGCGTGATTTCATCGGACCTTACGTACTGCTCTGCCCCCCCCCCCCCCTCTTTATCGCAGCGATTGGCCACAGCTCTATGGCCTAATAGGCTTATACTGCGCCAGAGAATGTGAAGAAATGTAAGTGGATTAAGCAAATCACTTTAATAGAGCATTCATTAGCCACTGCCAGCAGCTAACGTCGGACCAGAGCTTCTGCTGTGGGAGCCGTCACGAGCTGTTGTCTCCTCCAGAATGAGGAGATGATGAAGGAGTCTGCTCGCTCACCCCTCGCTCTCTGACGTTGTGTTCTACAAAGTCATACAGATTGAACAGTACGCTCCTCACCTTCGATTGGCCCACAGCCTTAAGACCAGATGAAGACCCGGGTCCGTGCCATCGGGACTACACTGATAGAAGCGTTACATCCACATGGTGTCCTTCCCAAAAGCTCAGGAATGGATTCCTTCACATAGTTTGGAGGCTAAATGCTTTGGGGGGATGGGGGGGGGGGGGGCAGCTGCACTCAGTTACACAGACCTGCCCCGATGGCAGTTCAGCAATCCGACACACACAGAACCGATTTAAGGCCAGTTGACACGCAAATGTTGGATTCCCAGCGCTATCGGCTCCGGCTCTCTGACGGGTGGTTGTGAAGAGGGCGATGGTCATGCCGCCATGTTTACAGGAGAGTGTGAAGGTCTGAACACCTTGTGTCCTCTGGTCTTCTGTCTCGGAGGAAGCTGGGACACTCTTTGCTTTTGTTGTTAGTTATCCAACATTGTTGCTTCTTGTCCAATATGAATACATTAGAATGAATACATTAGAATGTTATTAGTGTTAGTATTGGGGGCATTCTATGCCTTCATTTGATAGTGAGAGCGGGTAAAGAGTAGGGGAATAAAAAATGTGTATGTTTGTAGATTTTCTAGTCTTCTGTAACAGTAAATTCAATTATTTTGGGCTTTTCTCGGTTTGAATCGCCAATTGGTGTTAGATGAATTTTCTTTGCATGTATTTTATTGAATATTAACACAGTTGTAAGGACACAAACGCACAAAAAAGAGATTTGAAAACAAGAAAACGTCCAATCTAGGGATCCATAACCTCTGATAACGCTCACAACATGGCGCTGGAGGAAGACGCCAGACAGAGACGGTGCTTACGCGGCGCTCTCCGCTCCTCCCGCAGACGGAGAGGTGTAAATCCAAAAGCTGAAAACTCCATTAGGGGCCGAGTCAGTCATGCATCCGCGTGCTCCAGTGCCAGACAGCTCTGTAAATCGGCTCCCCTTTTTCTAGCTCCACTGAAGAAAACAATATGGGTAGTGTCTGGGTACTGAGCACCGGGGCCCGTGGGCTTCACACACACACACACACACACACACCCACACACACACACCCACACACACACACACACCCTAGGGGCCTGGCTGCTGCAGAGTGAGACCAAATGCTCTTATCCAGGTTGAACTAACCACTGACATGTGCACCTGTCAGACATGGGCTGCTGAAGGGATGTGTGCATTTCTAATGTCCATGCGGTACAGTGTGTGTGTGTGTGTGTGTGTGTGTGTGTGTGTGTGTGTGTGTGTGTGTGTGTGTGTGTGTGTGTGTGTGTGTGTGTGTGTGTGTGTGTGTGTGTGTAAGACAGTGTTCATGAGTCTTTTTCTCAGAAGCATTTGTGTTGTTATATTGTGATTTAATGTCACTGTTTTATTCTTTTTAGTGCAATCAAATTCACGCACACCGACAATAATTCGGTGAGCGATCGACCGACTGTGTGACCAAATATTTCACAGTTTGTTGCAGAATAACGTCTCAAAATGGATTTGCATTCTCTCTCTCCCTCTCACACACACACACACACACACACACACACACACACACACACACACACACACACACACACACACACATGCAAATACACAGACTGTAAAGTAAACGGATTTGGAGTGTGTCCGCCCGTCCTAATCTGTTGGCCAGTAAAGGCTGGCTGAGGCCTAGCAGGTGCTAGACACTTGTCTGTGGAATGTGGAGGGCCAGACCTCAGACCTCCCACCAGGGCCGAGCTTCCTCTGTGCTGCAAGCGTGTTTGTGTGTGTGTGTGTGTGTTACGTGCAGAGGGTGCGTGGGTGGCGGTCACCACCTGCTCTCGACCCCATTTTTTCTTCTTCTCAGGACCAAAACATTGCATTGCACCCAGTGGGGTTCAAATCTAAATTATAACGGCTTGGGTTGCAGAACTGGAATGTCAAATTTAAAACGCGTTCATATTTTCAGGACACCGTATGATTTCCAATCCTCAGGATATCACATGCAGCAACTAGACTGAGTTGATAAAATCCACATTCTGCAACTGCTTCACACAGACCCGGGTCAGATTAACCGACCCCTACTGGCCCATCAGGTCAGCATGTTGCAGTCTGTCAGCTATTTATTTTTCCTTCACAATCTTAAGGCCCTTATCATACGTTTATATTGTATTAAAACAATGCTGACCACCAGCTAACGGCTAACTAGCTCCCCTCCTGCTGATTTGAGTGCGTAGTACTGGTTTGCACATGCTCAGTACCGATCCGGCAGCATGTACGGGTCAGGTAGAGAGCGACACGTGTTGCTGTTGTTCCTATGTAGACTTGCATACTCGCCAATACCCGATCCAGCATTTCAGGCTGTATCTGAGGCGTTTTCCCATACTTAAACTTTAAATGTTTGTACTTTAACCTTTTTGTAAATCACCATTATTATCAAAATGTAGCTCTGTTTTGGTCTCCTGAGAGAAAGATGCGTCTCTTTAGCTGCTCAACGCTCCACAAACGCTCCCTGCTAATTCCTCCGTGATATGCCTAAAACATTTGCTCTTGTTTATTGAAGTATACTTTCAGTTTTCCCCACATGAAGGTATTCATTTGCATTATTAAAATGACTTTGTGGTGCAAAAGTCCCAAAGATCTCTGTGTTGTGTGCCGCTGTTCGTGCGGTGGTAATGGTGGCTTCTCTTTGCACGTGTGAGGCTCGGACCACAATGAGTTAATCGTGGCCCGCCGCATTAAAAACCACTATTAATTCGAGTTTATCAGCCCAACAACACGCAGCCCTTAGATGAGAGTGAATCAGCAGAAACGTCTTTAATGTGGATTAATGCTACCTGCCCGCATTAATGCTGCCGCTGTAGACGGCAATTAAGAGCAATGATCACCTTTTCATGGTCTGCTCTCTGAGGAGGTCACTGCCCTCCATCTCGTACAGTCCCAGCTTTCACCCAATAACGGGACGCTGCTGTTATTCTACCAATGAGTCAGTGTGTTACACCGAATATTCACACAGTTCAGCTTATGTTTTGACCTGGATGCATGAAGCGGTTCATGTGAAGGAGATTCAACCAGAATTGAATGAAGGTAAAGGGTTGTACCGCTGATTTATTTATTTTCCTCTACTCCCTTCCTCTCTCATTTTTCCCCGTGTCAGAATGACGGATGGTGGCCGGCAGAACTGGGTGTCCGGCATTATACCTTCCGACAAATGGCCGCGGCCCGCTCGGCCAGGCCTTGGACCGGACAGAAATCAATAATTCACCATTTAAAATCTATCAAAAGAGGATTTTTGAGAGCCCACGCTCCCCCCTTTCCGCCCACCGCCAAACCACCTCCCTCCCTCCCTCCCTCCCTCCCTCCCTCCCTCCCTCCCTCCCCCACCCTGCCACGCCACGAACACTGAATCAGACACTCTGTAGTTACAACTAGTAATCAATAAGCCAGCACCTTCACAGATCTTAACCGCAGTCGCCTCGGAGCGGTGATGGATGGCGAGGAAGGCCGCGATTCATTTTGTCAGGCCATTACGCCCGGCGAAGAATTCTGTCCACTTCATCCTGCAGACGATCATTTTTCACAGCTCATATAAGAAGCCGAAATGGGTTGCGACGGAGGAGAGGGAGCGAGAGGAGAGGCAGATGAGGAAAGAGAGAGGAGAGGCAGACAAAAGAGAAGGCAGAGAGAGAGAGAGAGAGAGAGAGGGAAGAAATTAAGAATACAAGGCGAGGGGGAAATGGAGAGGGATATACGGAAAGGATCGGGGGAGGAGAGGAGGAGAAGAGAGTGATGACAGACGGTATGAGAGAGCAAGAAGAAGGAAAGAGAAAGCAGAGATGTAAACCAGACCGAGTGGCTCCTGCAGCCGCTTCTTTTCTGTTGGACCTCAAATCCCCTCAGTTCTAAACTAACAGGACTGAACCTCTACGGGCTGCTGATCTATGAAAACCTCTCCAGTCTGGATCGCATGGAACCAGAACAACACAGTGTTTGCAAGCTTAAAGAGCAAGACAACAGCTCTGTGTGCCGTGTGTAACCAAATCGGTCAGGGGGGAAATTGATTTCTCTTTTTTTTCTACCCCCTCTCGCTGAAAGCGTTTTATCGCCATCAAGCACACTCGGGCAAAGTAACCATGAACAAGTCCCACCATTCAAACGCATTGTGTTTACAAAACGGCAAAGTGGCGAATTAGTCAAGCTAAAACGCACAGCGGTAAAATACCGCACTCCGACTATAATGGCGGCGGAGTACTTTGTGTAACATATCGGCCTGTGCTAGCAAATGTAATGGCGGCAGGAAACACATGGACTTACATTGGAAAGAGAGAAGTCCCTCCTTTCTTCACCTTCTGCCAATATATCTCTCCCTCCCCCTCTCCCACCTTTCCCCTTCCTTCCTTCCTTCCTTCCTTCCTTCCTTCCTTCCTTCCCCTCTTGGCGAAGCTCCCCAAGACCCACGGCGTCCTCGTTGGATCGGCCTCGCCTCGGAAAACAAGCGACAGCTGCTGTGTGTGTGTGTGTGTGTGTGTGTGTGTGTGTGTGTGTGTGTGTGTGTGTGTGTGTGTGTGTGTGTGTGTGTGTGTGTGTGTGTGTGTGTGTGTGTGTGTGTGTGTGTGTGTGTGTGTGTGTGTGTGTGTGTGTGTGTGTGTGTGTGTCCGCTCGTCGTGGTCTCGCCCCATATGTTGGCCCTCACCTGCTGGCGGCCGAGGATTATGAGCTACAAGCCCTTATTAAAACTGGATTTGTTTACCCTCCTGCTTGTGCGCGGCGACAACACAAACAGTGTGACCCGGCTGTGAGAAGAGCCGCGGTGAACCCGGCCAGCTGGGTGGGGGGGGGAATTAGTGGAAATGCTCAACCTCGGACGACAATAGGAAATATTATTTATTATATATTATTTGCATAAATGGCAAAAAACAATCACTGGTTCCAGCTTGTTAGATGCTTTTTGATTGGTTCATGTAGAATTCCAAAAGCGCCCGTTTGATATTTAAAGAAACTCTGAAGTGTTAAATTGGAGCATGGAGTCTGGTGTTTCTTCACCTTGTTGGGCTGTGTGTGTGTGTTTTGAAGTCTCCACAGTAACTCAGAGCTAACGACCTCAAACCCCCTGCGACGGTCCCGTACGTGATTGATCGGTAACCTTACCGGCTGGAGAAGAACAAGACCGGCTCATGGCAACAATTTATGTGGCAGTGCATCTCCTAACTCACCAGCAGTTGTGCCATGAAGGCCTAAACGTCTGCAGGTTTTCATGCCAGCCGGTCACTAAAGCAGCCATTAACCGGCAGATTAAAGGATCCTTTCAACCCAAATGTAGTTGTAGTCTGCAGCCTTGAGGAGTCGGTCTCGGTAAAGCAACACAAGAGAAACAGCTTCTCGCTCCACTTTCTTCTCCTCTCCAAGTGGTATCGAAGCATCTCCGGAGCAGCAGAGGTTCAGATGTAATCTGGTTTTGTTTTTGTTCTTCTTCTCCGTCATCTGTTTCTATTTGGGCCGTGACGAGGACAACAACCTATTTTGTCATCGCTCGTCTCTTTTGTCTCACAATCTCCATCTTTCCTCTAATATTCTCCACCTGCCTCTCTCTTCTTCTTCTTCTTCTGATCTTTCATTCCTTCACTCTCTCACTATCCTGCTTTCCGTCTCTTTTTATGTGTTCTCTCCTTTCTTTTTATTTCCACCCTCTCTCTCTCTCTTCTCTCGGCCTTCACTTCCTCTTCCTCTTCCTCCCTCTGCCTCTCTGTTTGTCTCTTTCCATCATGGTGATCGGGGCCCTTTTAATAGGAAGCCATCAGTCACAATAAAAGTTTGACTCGGAGTCTCCTCCTCTCTGCCACCAGTTAAAATCCTCATTCCCATGGACACACACTCCCTCACACACACACACACACACACACACACAGTACATACATGTACACACATCCCATGCCGTCTCACCCCGCTGAGCAACCGTAAAGTCAGCATCTCTTTCATGGAAATGAACGGGGAGTGTGACGAGATATGAGGGTCAAGACGGGGGGGAAAGGGAACGAGGAAAGGATAGAAGCAGAGGAGGAGAGGAAGGGAAATGGGCAGAGTGGACAGAGACACCGAGGGAGGAGGAAGAGGAGGAAGAGGAGGAAAGCAGGTGGAAGAGAGAGAGAAAGATCAGGAAGGTAGAGAGGCGAAGTCGGCCTCCGTCGTGGAAATGAATGTGACGAGTTGGCGTCTTTACCTCGGTGTTCCTCGGTGTGTGTGTGTGTGTGTGTGTGTGTGTGTGTGTGTGTGTGTGTGTGTGTGTGTGTGTGTGTGTGTGTGTGTGTGTGTGTGTGTGTGTGTTTATTGTTGTGCTGGTAAGGGTTAACGTTGGGCAGGTATATGCAAGGGTTAAAGAGATACTTCCTCATCTGGTATGAAAACCAATAATGTGTTCTTGTTCATGTATGCTGTAGAGTACAGGATGTATGAGAGAAATCTGTAAAAGATGTTTTGGATCGTGTTAGTTGTCCTTTGTGTCGCTGGATAAAAGATATTACCGCTTTATTATCAGCTTCCGTCTGATGTCTGCCCGTCAGCTGGTCACTTTTAGCCTCAGCTGCCAGAAGGGGGCACAAAGCTCCTGCTTAGAGTCGGCACAGGCCCACCGGAGAGGAGCCTCAGGCCTCCACTGGTCCTCCTCCAACCTACAGAGTGCAACGCTCCTAATGTGTGGAAGCTTTTATATCTTCGGATTATTGTTCTGTTTCATGGAAAAAATCTCTCAAATTGTCTGGATTTATTTATTTCTTGCTGGGGGCACAAAATCATCTCAGAATAAAATAACAGTAAAGTTTATTTACATGAGACATAAAATGCATGAAGACAAAATATAAAATGAACTGAAGACAATGTAAAACAACACATAAAGAATCAAATAAAAGAGTTAAACACTTAAAATAATATATCATACTTAAAAAAAACGGCAGGGCAATTCATGGCAGAAAATGAATGGAATGAATTATTTTAATAAAGAGAAAGGAAAACGAGGAAAATCATACAATTGTATTAATGATCTTCTGCTTAAACCGTGTAAATTAACAGCAGGGCTCGCAGACAAAGGTAAAACATAACCGAGGCAATAAACCATCTTTCGGTATGAACTCTGCGTGTTTGCGTCAGTTTGAATTTGAATAAATGAGAAATCAGGCGCAGGTTAAGTAGCTCAGAGTCGGGGACAAAAGCCAATTTCCTTTCTGCTTGTCACCTTTTGTGCCGAAGCACATTGGAGGATTGAACCCGTCAATCAGGACTCGAACCAGCATGTTGCCCCGCAAGCAGCACAATGAGCGAACCCCTTAAAGGCTCAGCCCTTTGAAGGGCCTTTTTAATGGCATTTTAGTGAAACACACACAACATGCCCACATGATATCAGTGCCGGGGATTTCTGCACAAATGGGATTAATTAGATAATCCTCATTAGCTGTTATTTTTAAAAGAAGCCTTTTCTTCAAAAGGCCTTTCAGATTTAAAGTTATTCTTATTGTGGGTTTACTTGAGCTCCTTTTACTGGAGTCTTGAAAATCCCTGAAAGTTTATATAAATTATGAATAATAAATAAATCACACATTAAAAGTCTTTGATTTACTGACAAAAATGTTGCACAAAAATCCGTCTTCTTGCCAGAGTCAGTTTTTATGATTCTTTTATGACTTTTCACACTTTCCTTTTTTTTCACATGAACTTGTGTCTGCGCAGTGTTGTACATTTATAGCAAAATATTCACTCATTTCTTTTTATTGGAGAATTCCCATTTGATATGATATTAAATATAAAATACTGTCCATGTGGAGAATAAAAGTCTTTTATCACATTTCATTGGTTTCCCAGCAGTGAAGACTTGGAGGGAGGAAGGGGGGAGTAAAGAGAGGGAATTGGGCGCTAAAGCACAGATTGAAAAAAACCAAAAAGAAACTTCCCCTCGGCCGGCCAAGCATCACGGACATCAAAGTGAAGACATTGTTTGGGAGGAACAATGGCTGCGTCACAGTCCAGGAGTTTGTGTGTTGTTGCGTGTTTGCGCTCCCAGAATCCCCTCTGACGGCGAAGCCACTGGATTATCAAACCAGCAGATGCAAACCGCAGAGAGCGGAATCCTCAGAGGCCCGTCTGAGACACCAGCAAACAGAGAAAGTAGGTCCTCCTGCTCAAACAGCTCATCTATTTAGATACTTCGTTTCATATTAAAAGGTGTGACGAGGGGGGAAAAAAACACCTTTAAAGCAGATTATGTGCTTCTCAACCACAAGAAAGTTTGAGTTTATAAATTCACATCTTTGTAAAGTATTGAAGTGTCAAACTTTTACACTTACTGCCTGAAATGACTGATTTAGCAGAATCAGTGAAATCTGACTAAAACTAAATGCGAGCGTGTTTATTTGACTGTATTTCACACGCTAAAGACCAGATATTCAACGGGAAGATTGTGAACTGGTTGCACATTCTGAAACCTCAGCTAATACCAATGAAGCGCTCCTGCAAATGGCACGATTTCCAATTGACTACAATCATATTTCTGCTAATTAAAAGACGTGAAATGGTATGTAATGACACGTTTTTACACAAAAGTTAGGAACTGGGACTATAGAGTTTTATAAAGTGTATATTCCTGGAGGAGTTGAACACAATAGATAACATTTAATGCTTCATTCCATCAATTATAAAGAGGAAACAAAAAGGTTTAATGTGACAAAAAGAACCACCTGGTCATCCTTAACGAGGCTGAAACCAATCCACAGAGTTATTAGGAGCTGGTCCCGGTCAGCTGGGAGCAGATGGGAATGCCATCAGACTGCGATTTGCTGTGTCGACATCCTCATAACCTCTGGGATGCTTCAGCCACGGAGGTCCGGGCTACCATGCCTCCTCTGACACTTCAAAAAAACAAAGAGCCAGACAGACTGCGGGGATAATGCGAAACATAGAGACGCACTGCAGGAATGAAAACATGGATAGTGATCACGTGATCGCGGTTGATGCTGAAATAGTCCGTTTGAGAGACAGAAATCCTGGGAGGAAGTCCGCCTGGAAATCAATAAAGATCAGAGTAATGGCAGCACGACGGTGAATTAAACCAACACTAATCACACCTGGTTAGCCGAGGATCAACGGGATCGACCCGCGGGTCCGACGACGGGAGCCATTAGGCTTTTTAAAAGAAGCAGGAACGAGAAGGGGAACGGGGAGAAGGAGGAGAAGGAGGAGGGAGGCAGACGTCTGTGTATTGGTGCTGAAGAAATGAAAAAGCAGAAAGCGAGAGAACGACTGAAAGAAGAACGGGGAAAATCAAAGCAGCAGTGGTTGAGATCTTGTGACTTGTGGCCCCAAAAAACACTGGCTCCTACGTTTCCCATCATGCAACTCAATAACATTTTTCCTTACACATCATCGGGGCAATTTTTACTCCTGTTTTTAGAAAGCTCCTTCACATTCCTACTGTTTACAAGTTCTCACTCCTCTTCATGAGGCGTCGTGGCCCTTTAAGAGACTGAAATTAGTCACATTGTTGTTCTCTCTCGTGGTTGAAGCTCACTCTTTATTTCGGCCTATGAAGCATTTTTCTCTCTCGTACTGTTTATAGAAGTAAAACTCCAATCTTCCCCCAAAAAAAGAGAAGAAGAAGAAGAAGCAATGAAACCTGGAGAAACGCTGACGTGTACAGATGCAGTTTAAGCGTTTAGCTGACGCTCTTATCCGGAGCAATGCAAAAGAAGTAGAAGGAAGAGAAGAAGAATCCTATGTGGAGATAACCAGAATCCCGAGCAGCTGTTGTGCACCCAGACAATGGATGTGACAAACATCCCCCCCCCCCCCCCCCCCCCTCACCCCTTTCTTTAAATGATGAGGGGAAATAAAGAAGAAGAGCTGGGCAGAAGAAATACGAGCTGAGGATCCGCTGCTTGTTTTGTCAGGAGTATTCCTCAGCGCTCGTGCAGGAGGAAGACTATACGGGGGGGGGGGGGGGGGGGGGCTATGATCACTGCAGTGTGCCAACAGTGAAGAGAAACGACGTGCATGTAATAGTTTCCTGTCTCCTGCAGTAGCTGATGGGGTGTTTCATGCGTGAGTGAGTAGTGCCTGTGTAAAACACACACGAGCTGAAGACAGTGAAACCATTGAGTTGGGGAATGTAGTGCGGCCGGTGTTCAGTGATAACCTGCTAACGGGACTTTTTATTTTATTCCCTTGATTCCTGTATTTTACTTTTTTAGCAGATAAAGCAGTAAAGAGTTAAAACTGTAAGTATTCCGAAGATGTGTCGGAGGGAAAACACTGATGTTTGACAGCTACAACTTTAAGTCTCAACCTCCCGTTTGCCTCCATTTGTTTTTTACTGTCCTGATGTCTCCTTGTCCTCTCGTCTCTTTTCCTTGCCCCGTCGCTCGTCCTTGACTTTGACCTTTTCCCGCGTCCGATGCAGTCATTTCTGGAGCCGACTGTCAGCAACCATCAAAAGAAAAGACCCCCCCCCTCCCCCCCTAAGAAATGGCATCAATTTCAGCCTTGTTAGGCCTACACACACACACACACACACACACACACACACACACACACACACACACACACACACACACACACACACACACACACACACACACACACACACACACACACACACACACACACACACACACACACACACACACAATGTAAACCAATCCCTCCATTTGCTGTCAGCGAACAAGTGGCTACCCGCTGGGTGAAAAAAGGGCACGGTGAGAAATGCTCTCAATCACTTTCAATTAATCCCCCCCCCTCCTCACTTGAAGGGACAGTTGTGTGTGTGTGTGTGTGTGTGTGTGAAGGGGGCACACAGATATTGATTTATTATCTACAGTAGTCCAGGCCTCACTGCGGACCTGTTGGCATCAGGGAACCGTTGAGAGAAGTTGCAGCAGCCAGCGTATTTATTCTAATATTAAAAAACATAACAAACATTTGACGCCACAGTTTCCTCAATAATACATAAAAACAAGATTCCAGACAGTTCTTATCTCATGCTAATAGTGTGGATAATGATAATAAAAGATGTGTGTGTGTGTGTGTGTGTGAGAGATGAGCAGCGGGCCCTGCTTGAAATGATTAGAAGGTCGGGGCCATTATGAGCTCCTCTCTGCCTTTTGTATCGGCTGTAATGAATACTGAGGGGGGCATTTGGAGTACTTTGAGGAACTAACAGCCTTTTTAATCCTTTAATCCTGAGGAAAACCAATTTCACCCCTATACACACACACACACACACACACACACACACACACATAATTTGAAAGAGGTTTCACTGAACCTACCGCGTGTGTGTGTGTGTGTGTGTGTGTGTGTGTGTGTGTGTGTGTGTGTGTGTGTGTGTGTGTGTGTGTGTGTGTGTGTGTGTGTGTGTGTGTGTGTGTGTGTGTGTGTGTGTGTTTAACCTACTCTCGTTAATTTCCCGGCTCACAGACCTGGTGATCCTGGAGATTAGGTTCATTAAAATCACATATTGTACGCACTCCTGTGTGTGTGTGTGTGTGTGTGTGTGCTGGGATCAAGTGAGCAGATAGGGAAGGGCCATCCGTGTTGGGGTTATCGCCCATGCAGGTCCTACCACACACGCACACACACACACACACACGCACACTTCCAGATGACCCCCCCTGGTCGGTTTGCAGCGGTTTGACCCTGACAGGCTCCACTCTTGCTCGTCTGTGAGACGTCCCGCTGTGACGAGTGCTACAGAAACCTTTAGGAAGTTTATCTGTTACCCTTTACATGGTGGGGGGGCCTAATCCTTAAAGGATCCCCCCTGTAGAACGTACACCCAGATACACATGTGATGCACCTTACATTGCATAGAACAAGGAAATTAATTCAGTTTGTCCCATTATTTAAACAAAAACACCGTTTTGCTGCTTTTCCTCATCTCGTTTGTTACATCCACCTGTTGTGCCAGGTGTGGGAGGGGCCTGAAGACACCACTTTGTAATATTATGGGTTCTTATCATGGTGTACAATTTGAAAGGTTTTCTGCAAAAGAGTGTACAAATATGAGACAAACTCTTACAGCCCGTCTCCTGCAAACTTACGTTCAACTGAACTGCTTCCGTCGATTACGTTGGAGGGAAACGGTGAAGTTCCTAGATTTCTGTTTGAATCAGTTTTTGGACCCGACCTCCTCCCTGAGTGGACTTCCGCAGACCCATTAGAAACTCGTATGTGATGCATCAAAAGCAAACATAATCCACGACGAAATACGCTTCCCCTCTAAACCTAGTTCACACCGCGGCTTCGTCGCGTGGGGACGTAGTCTTCGTCTTTACGGGGACGGGGCTGATCCATCGTGAGCAGCCAGCATTCTAAAATATTCCATCAATGACGGCTGGATTCTTCAAAGGATTATGTTTCAGAAAGAGCACATGCAGCTCACGCAGCTCACGCAGCGGGGACTGAAAAAGGTTGATAAGGAAGCAGGGGTGTGTGTGTGTGTGTGTGTGTGTGTGTGTGTGTGTGTGTGTGTGTGTGTGTGTGTGTGTGTGTGTGTGAGAGAGAGTGAATTCCTTTATGTGCTCGCAGCATTTGTGTATTTCCTGTAGGAGAGTGTGTGTGTCTGTGTGCATTACCTCCTATCATTGCTCCATAATGGAGGAGTGTCTGGGGAGTTTTATCACCGGGCCTGGCTGTTCGGGGGACTCGGGAACCGGGGGGGGGGGGGGCTCAAAGGGCCCCCGCGACTCTGAAAAGGTGACTGCATTGAAAAGAGGGTAGGGACATTCTGCTTGTCTTTATGCGTCGGGTGTATGGGGGAGACGAGGGTGTGTAAAAGTCAAGAGGGCAGCACACAAGAGGGCCCCAGCAGAAGAATCGTCTTCCCAGCATGCCACAGGGCTTCCCTTACTCCCTCCGTAGGTGAGCGGCGACATAATTAGACAGATAAAAAAAAAAAAAAAGAACTAACAGCGAATGTGGGAGCTCAGATAAGGTCTAATGAGAGAGGAGAGAAGAGGAGGAGACGTATGAAAGGAGGTGAGGAGAGGAGAGAGGGAACAGAGGCGAGAGATTTCGATCAGATGAGGGTTATTAGCGCGAGATGACACATCCGAGGAGTCCAGGACAGGCGACCTGATGTCTCCTCTCCTCTTGTCTCCTCTCCTCTTGTCTCTAGTCTCCTTCACTTCAAGTCTTTCCGTATTAAGTCTTGAATCTCACCCTCCTGAAAATGTTCAGGACACACCGGTACATCATTATCGCTGTCGTTTCTGGCCCGCGGAGATCAGCTTTCTGGAGCTAGCTGGCGAGAAATCCAGCTTCCAACACGTTTATTTCCTTCTGCAGACACACAGAAAAGGAAGAGGCAAACATCCTGTTTGCTGGGAATTGTAGTCTGACTGTACACCAATTTAAAGTCATTAATTTTCATGCATACTAACTGAAAATGTCATTGTAAACGGTCAAAAAAAAGAGCCAAGAAGACATTTCTTTTTACAGTGTCTCTTGTCTCTTGTCTCTCCCGCTCCGTGTCCATCTGGGTTCAGCATCCGCTCCCTGGGAGGCGTCCTGTTTATCTCCATCACCCTGCAGCAGATTAGCCGACACCTCTCAGCCTCCGCCTGCCCTGCCGCTCTAACCCCCGGATGCGTTCTCCTACGTTTCAACAGCTCTATTCCTTAAACGCTCTGCCCTTTTGGGGCGATTGTCATGCATTCGGCGTGCAGTGTAATGAATTGTTTGCCCGTTGTTGTCGTGCTTGGCTCTTCTCCTTCAGTCGTTCGTTGCGGATCATTTGGCTGCGACCTAGTTGGCAGTGAAGACGCAAACACTGAGAGGGCCGCATCCTCACAGATCGTGATCAGGAAGACATCCGCGTACCTGCGCTGTAATCTTGAATTACTGCATGCAGATACATTTATTTCATTTAGGTTAGTACATGCAGGAGGTTTGTAAGGTTGAGGTTTTTCTAAGTTATGTAACAAACACTGGTCTATCTGGTCTTTTACGAATCCTAACCGACTTGTTCTGTTTGAATTCACAGCGTTGAGTCAATCGGACTAACCTGCACGTTAAAAAAGGCGCTGAAAGGGTACCCGCCACATTTAACAAGTGAAGCCAAGCGTCCGTATGGGACCAGCTGGGTCTGAATGAATCCCTCGCACTGCCTTATGCATGTGCAGACCATTCGAATCAAGTGCGTGCACGGCGGACTCCGCCACTGACAATGCAGTTTGCTACATAGAGAGCTAACAGACTAAATGCCAGTCATAACATAAGTATGGTTTGTGTGTTGGGTTCTGGGAGTAGTCAGTGTTGCTGCTTTAGAGAGTTTAACTAGAAATTAAAGTGGTTGTACTGGAGCCCTTCTCACGTCTTTCTTTCTTTCTTTGGGTTCGTTAACAGGCCGCTGTTTAATCCGGAGGAGGTAATGGTATCGATTAATACCACCAAAGCGCTTGAATAGCCAGCAATAAGATGATCAATCATATCTTCAGGAGTCCCGGGCCACATGTTTTAGTCCCCCGCATTAATTCAATCCCCATTATCCGGGCTAAGGAGGAGGCCGTAATGGATTTGTGCACTCTAACAGAAAATGGCTTTTTGAATCAACACACAATTAGCACAAAAGAGTTTGGGCAAACCATGCCCACATTATCAACATAATGGGAAATAAGCCTGCAGCTTTCGCAATGAGTTTGAAGATGGGGGGTTAATAATGTGTACAGAAAGTTTTCAACTTTAATTTATCATCCCAGGAGAGAGCATTAATCAAAGCAACTGTGAAGCCATGTTTTTACTATTGATTTGAATCTATTATTTTATCCCTTTAGTTCATTTCCCCACAAAGTACTCTTTGTGATTTTGAGTCTGCTGCTGGTGAGAATCAGGCTTCATGCATGTGTTCATCGCCACATCATTCATGTGAATAACGAATGAGCCGAAGCTAAAGGCTTTGAGTCAAGAACCCCTTACTAGCTGTTGCCGGAGCTTTCAGCCGCATCGCTCACCTACGGGTTGAGATCGACTAACCTGATATCATGCAACTGAAGTGGCATAGTGACGTCACATGATGACGACAAAGCAATCTTCATCTGCAGAGGAAGAACATGACGTGCGGGTGAAAGCTCCGGAAAAAGCTAGAAATAAGACAAGGCGGAGCGTTTCCCTTTGGTCTGAAGCAGAGCGTCATTAAACATCAAAATATCACCAAAATACTATTAATATAAATGTGCAACCTGTCTTTGCTTTTGATTAGTCACAAGCAACTCTGCAATCTTTCTGGATTTTGTATTTATTTTCAACTGCGCGTTGCTTTTATACGTATTTTTTTTGTATTTTTTATGTCTCAGACCAGGATCGACGTCGTCGAGGTGAACCGAAGTAGAAAGAATAATTCCTGCACAAGAGGTGTAAAGGGAAAAACTGGAGGCTTTGCGGGGATCTCATCAAAAACGTGGCGACTCGTCTGTCGGGGTAAACAAAGCCTCCTCGCCTGGTGGCCTAATACTCTGAAAAAGTGCCAAATCAGCCGGCGAGGATTCGGCGGGGGGGGGGGGGATTAAAGCCGTAACCCGCGAGGCCGTGGCACCCCTGTATGCAAACACCGTCCGCTACGTTACCCCAGTTTGATATCACAATGCATAATCTCTGCCTTTTTAGTACACACACACACACACACACACACACACACACAGGAACAACACACATAATCTCTTCTTCCTGCAACTGTCGGGGTGTGACCTCTACGGCCTGACGCCCGCTGAGTGACGGGCCGCTCATCCCCGCGCAGCACGCCGCGTTAGGCTCATGAACAATACGCACGCACACACTTTTGTACATACGGAAACGACATCTGGGTATTTTGTGCTCTGGTGTATTTCGCCGACGCGTGATGAAAGCACATCTTTTCTCTCTTCGATCGCATCCCTTCGTGTGACCTCTTGTATTCCGTCGTTTGCAGCATCATAGAAGAATGCGCCTTCAACTTTCTGACAAATTAAACACACCCGTGCCGACTTTGTCCCCGCTGTGTGTGCTTTCCCCTGATTGTTGCTCCCTCTTCAGTCTTCTCACGCGGTGCGCGTCGTTTAAATGACGACGTGCGGAGACACTGAGCCGACATAAACTTGGACGCCGAGGCTACTTTCTATTTCCGGGCCGTTTTTAACGTCAGTCCATCCCGACACTTTTTTTTGTTGCCCGAAGCGCTCCAGTAAACCTCCCCTTCACATGTGCACCTGGCACGCTCCGGGCCTGTGGACCGACGGCAAACACCCGCTAGTTAATATTGACACAGCCTTCTTTTTACAAAAGCCACTTTTCCAGTGGGTTATGGGCGCTCGGCGGACGGTTATCATCGTGGGCATTGATCCGTGTCTTTCCATGCAAAGGTTGGACCTCCGGAAAGGTTAATTGGAAAACAAGACGGCAGAACCAGTTGAAAGACTTTCAGTCATGCCAAGCTAAAAGTTGAGAGTACGAGAGACATTTTTAAGCGTGAATAACGGCGTTAACCAAGGCGCGATGCTGCAAGTAGGATCAATCAAAGACGAGATCAACGCTGTCAGCAGGATTCTCATTTGTATTGTTTTAGAAGCCATTTAGTCAGTCAAACTGCAAAGTCTTGGCTGTGTTGTTCCGATTGGTCGGTCATTGACTGATTGTGGAGTTTAAATGAGAGTCCTTCCTGTGACTGAGCTCTCAGCTGAGACTACCGCGTGTGAACGGTCCTATCGCCTCTCCGGTTGCCTAGAAGTGTTTTGCAAACACTGTTCTTTTTCCAGGTTTGCTCTTTATATCACAAAGTGGAACCGGAGCCAAAAATACAGGGCGCGAGAGTGAAGAGGAGCCACTTTACAAGCAATTCATCACCTTGCCGCGGCCCGTCTCTCCTCTTTCCCCTTCATGTCTCCCTCTCTTTCCACTGCTCTGGCTTTTTTTTTTTATCACTCTAGTTGTTCTCCTCTCTTCCTCTCTGTCCCTACAAAAAAGGATCCCCTCCCTCCCCTCATCTTTCTCCCTCCTCCCGCCGCCGTCTCTCTGTCTAATCCTGGAGGAGAAAGCTTGGGTTCTGTTATGGCGTACGGGTATCTGACCTCGGCATCGCCTCTAATCCGGCTTAGTTCACTTAATGATGCCACTTGTGGTGCCACGAACGCCACCGAGAAGTCTATAAAGGCCTTCTATTAAAATGCAAATCCAGGAAAAAGTGACGGGGGGGGGAGCTAAGCGACACAGGAGCGGGAGAATTTGACCGCGGACCCCCGTCTCCTCTCCCGTCCCCCAGCTATGCAGACGACGCTCCCTCCAATAATAACTGATTGTGTGATTAGGGGAAATAGACTCCCGTTCCTGCGCAGAACAAAAAAAAGAGAGAGAGTGGGGAAGACTCAACCTATTCCATTTCTTATTTTTTTCACCCCTGTTGTTGTCAGGAAATGAACAAATGGTTATCAATGTTCGGGGGGCTAGATCTCCCATCTCTCGGCCAGGTTTTCCCAGCTGATACTATTTTCTCCGTACAAGGCAGGAAATGAAATTCCACTGTGCGCCGTATCACCTCGCCTTCCCCCCTCCCTCCCCCTCTCATCTGCTCTACCTTTTTATCAGGATATTCTTTACTGAGAGAGAGAGAGAGGAAGCCTCCTCTCCTCCAAACAGAGAAGTTGTCTCGAGCAATAACACGGCGTACACATCACGCCAACGGAGTGGTTTCAATTTACTGAATTATTTGGTGGAGGACGGATTTCTGCCTGCTTTTTTTTTTATATGGAGGGATTATACCCATATCATGTCCTTCACAATACTGTGTGTGTGTGTGTGTGTGTGTGTGTGTGTGTGTGTGTGTGTGTGTGTGTGTGTGTGTGTGTGTGTGTGTGTGTGTGTGTGTGTGTGTGTGTGTGTGTGTGTGTGTGTGTGTGTGTGTGATTTAGTAAAACCATATCAGTGTGCTTTCAAACTGGCCTGTAAAGGCTGCGCTGCATTTGAAATGAAAAAATAAAGTGTAATGCGTTTGCTCTTTTTTTTGTGCATTTGTAGTTTAGCTTCGGGACAATCTTCTTCTTCTTCTTCTTCTTTTTTCTTGATAGTATTTTAAAACGCCATGGCTGGAGTGCCATGAAACCCTGTTTATTTAATGTCCAAAAGCAGAATATATGATATGAGTAACAGAGAGTAGTGACAAAGAGCTTCTGTGTTTCATTCACTGATATGTAAAACACAGAAAATCCACATGAGTGGAGAGTGATATCCACATGAAATACATTGATCTGGAATATTATCTGAACGTGTTTACGGTCTCGACCTTTAATGTCATGCAGAAAGATGCCCGATCGTAACAAAAGTGAGAAAATAATTTGTGTTTCGTGAATCTGCTCCAAAATCGAATCCTTGCTCGGCCCATGCTGCACCCTCCCACCTCCTCAATGAAAACCAGTCGCTTTAATCCTGCAGACGAACAAAACATGAACCTCCTTGGGTAATAAAGAAAAACTGAGAAATTAAACCAGTGAAAAGAAATGTACTCGTGACACAAATTGACCCCAGATTTAGTGTTTTTAGTGAGACTAAAGAGAAAAATAAATAATTTGGTTCGCTAACATTTTTTAATCAGCTCAGGCGGAGCTTTCTAATTCCAAACAGCATCTTGGAATTAGAAAGTCTTCCGGAAACAACACACAAACATTGTTTTTGGCAGAGCGGGGGGAGGTGTGTGGGGGGGGGGGGGCATGAGGCAGTGTTGTTGGCTCCGCAGCAGAAACCTATTGAGAGTCAGGAGAGTGGATTTTTGGGTCGCTTCGCCGCCCCCGTTGCTTGCCAGCGATTGGCCCGATTCCTGAAACGGGTCGTGGTCACACACACACACACACACACACACACACACACACACACACACACACACACACACACACACACACACACACACACACACACACACACACACACACACACACACACACACACACACACACACACACACACACACACACACACACACACACATTGAATAAAACTTCTTTTGTACTGACACAATTTTTGCAGAACATGCGATAGACTTTTGGGATGAGTGCTGAACAATGTGCAGGTTGGGTGTAACATTAAACTATTATTTGTTTATTCATAAGAAGCTAATAAAATAAATTGAACATCATAAAAAGCTTTTCTCTACAGAGTCAAAAACAGACCTATTTTATGTGTCAGCGTTCATCAGCAATACTTCCACTAAATACATGTCAAATATTTGGTACACAGCTCAAATACTTCTTGTCGGTGTTAACACCTCTGCTACAAACTGTATTAGACGGTGCAGCCCGGTGAATGTGCTTCTGATTATGAAAAGCTTTGGGAGTCCTCGGTCTCTTACAATGAGTACAAATCATCTCTTGTATTTGGATCACGCCAAAATACACAAAGTACACTTTCTTATTTACATTTTAGTAAAAAATTAGGATTGCAAATGTCACCAAAAGGAGAAAATATATTTTGTTGTTTAGGTTAAAAACGTAAACGTCAAACTACTCCCGTTTATCTTGTTGGGTCATATAAACATTTAAAAAATTCAGTAGTTTAACAAAACAGTAAATAAAAGGTAATGAATGTAAGGAGGTCAGCTGTGCTGCAGATTATATCTGCAGTGATTTTATTATGAAGGAAGAAGCTGTTCCAGTGAACTGAAACTTGGTTTATTTCCGTTACACAAAATGTAATAATACTTATTCATTCAAAAAGTTCCACAATGTCCTGAGTGGAGACACCGTGTGCTATGTAGAGTGTGAAACAATAATTCTGAATCCAAATCAGTCAAATGAGCTGTTCCAAAAGGCTGAAAATGTCCCATCTGTGCTCATTTGGCCTGCGAGTGCCCAGAGGGAATTAGGAGAAATTAACAAATGGCATTTACTCAAAATGTCACTGTCGCAAAAACTTCAACTGTACCACCGTATACAATACAATGAGCGTTTAAAAGCATGTTAAGGGCTGAAATATGAAGCAGGGGGAACGTGTGATGCCTGATCTGTACACCGAACTACAAATGTCAGCTAAACACCGAGAGCGTAGAGGAACAAGGTCTCGAGATCCGCTTTGAGTTACAGTCGGCCACGACAACTTGAAAGGAGCTGAACTGGCATGCCTCGTTGGAACGGCGGTGTGTCGAGCTAGTGGTGGGAAATGGAGGGTGTAAAGTGGGAAGGGCCCCGACGAGAGGGAGAGATGTGGGGAGCATCTGCCTGCGGTCATGGTTCATTCACTTTCGCTATGGCCTCTCGGCTCTTTGAAAGTGCAAGATGGTGAAAGAAAGAGAGAAGGGAAAAGAGGAGGAGGGAGGGAGGGAGGGAGGGGGGGGTTCAGAGTTGGCATGGCGCAGAATTCCCCCCTCATTTTCATCTGCTACATTCATCATATCCTCGAGTCGATCGCTCTTTAGCCGCCCTCGTTGCTCGAACCCTTCAGAGGAAGTAAATAAAAGAGCTAAACCGGGGGGGGGGAAATGATGAGCGCTTGATCTCACAGCCTGCGCGACCCAGGGGGGTGGTGCGGCGCTCTCTTTGCTCTAGTTTTGACTTGACATTGCTTGTTCGCGAGGGAGTTCTCAGGGTAACAGATTTTTTTATGTTGTTGTGCGGGTCGAGACAGAAGAAAACGGGCAAAATTTACAAGGAAGTACCGTCTCTCCATCACGGTTTATTGCTGTGGACATGCGCAGTCCCATATCGGCTAATCCCGCGTATTCTTTCTGCTCTCTCTTTTCTTTTCATGCACACTTCTTTTATAAAAGTGCGTTGTTGGAGCTTGCTTTGTACGAGCCAGACCTGGTCGAGGAGAACGAATGCCGCCGAACTCGGGTCGCAATCAAAAGAGGCTCCATCATGAGTTGTCTGTGGCTCCCCTCTGCCTCTTGGATGGGGGGGGGGGGGGGTTTGGGGGATTGATTTGTGTGTACGGCGTGACAAAGGCGGCGTTTGTGCGTTTGCATGTTTAAAGAAGGCTTCTTTTTTTTTGGGAAGGGGGGGAAGATGCGAGGTCACCGATTCACTGCTTCTGAAGGCCTTTTGGCGCAGCGCTGATAAGGCGACACAAGCCGGGGTATTCGACAGGGGGAAGATGTATCTGCATGTGATATGGCGTCGTGCCCCGCCCCCCCCACCCCCGGCCCCGCCCTAACCCCCGACTACACGTCTGTAGCGTCGGCAAGCGAAACCGTCAAGCGTTGACCTCCAGGGCGTCAACGTTCTGAACCGCCCTCGAGGTGGAAATCACATTGAAAAGTCGACAAACGTTCAGCTAAGAAATCGGAGTCCGTCAAATTCTGTGTTCCCGATTGCTAATTTTTCCTTTCAGAACGCCGCTCAATGTCGACCGAACGCGACGCTCGTTCAGAAGAAAACCCCCCCTTTCATGCGTCTTCAGAAAGAAAAGAAAAAAGCCTGCACGCGGCTTTGTCAGCAACAGGTTTGTTGTCGGTTGTAATGGTAATAGCTGGCGATGCAGTGACAAGATAACTGATTAGGTGAGACGAGCGCTGGTGTCGAAGGGGTAAGGTGCTGAATGCAGAAAGAAGCAAGATGGAGAGAGATCCTGCCATCAAGCAAAGGACCGCTTTTGTTCTGTTTAACACAATCTTAGAAACGCGGTGATAAATACGGAGCGCGTCCAACATCGTCCTGCAGTTTATTTACAGTGATACAGGTCACTGTGTGGGTGGTCTCATGGGTCGATACGATAGTTTACTTTGTAATCTTTTTATTGATGCTCACGTGTTCTCTTCCAATAATCATGTATCTTTGACTATAAGAGGTATAAATAATGTACAAACTAACATTATCCAGGATTCCAGGACTGTGTTTTAAAAGAAAAAGGCCCCAAAGTAAGTTTGTCCTCGGTGGGTTTTGAAGTATTTCTCTTTACTTCCACTCGTTCCCCTCTTCCTCTTTCTCTTCGCCGCACCTCCCTCTGTCGCTCTTTTATCCGCGAGTCCCTTTGTCCTCTTGTGCGCCTCCGTTTTGTCCCATTAACTCAGACGTGTCAAGGCATGCCCGTCGCTCGCTGTGCCCGAGCCCGAGCATGGCAAAGCAGCACAGATGGTTGCTAAGGAGGTTGCCAGGGCGGATCAGTGGGCCTGTGTGTGTGTGTGTGTGTGTGTGTGTTCAGTATCTCAAAGCCACGCTTCACCGTCGGACAATGGCGATCGCCGGCCCACGCCGGGGCTGGGCCGTGGCACCAAGCCGCGACCCAATAATGCCGGTGCCGCTGAGGGTTGCGACCTGGAAACGGCGGCCGACTGTGATAACAGCTTGGCCGAGCGGCGGGGAGGACACCTTGTCAGTGTCGCCACGTCGCAACGCGTGAATGTCACTGTCCTGCTCGCCCGCCTGCCCTCCACCTCCTTTTTCTCTTCTTCCCCAATCAACCCCCCCTTCTTATCCACACACACACACACTCCTCCCTCTCTTCCTCTCCCCTGCCTGTCCTCCATCTTGAGAAAAACAACACGTCCTGGTAAGACATGCGGACCAGAACCGGGAGGAAAAGAACAGAAAGGATTCCCGTTGATTTACTGCCCCGTTCTATTCTCGGCCCGGTTTTGCCTCCACGCCTTGGCGAAGGGCCTCGACGTGCTTTGATGGCCTCTTTTCCCGAAGACCGTGATGGTTTATGGCACGTTGTCGGTTTTGCGTGTCTTCATCGAGAACGGCCTGTCTTGTGTGTAGCCATAATACAGACACGAGCGAATCATGGGATTAGAGAGCTGTGTTTAGGGGCTTTAGTGGTGTCTCTTCCATCTCTGGAACCAATTCTGAATACACCGAATACACACTTTAACCATTCGTACAATAAAGCTCTAAATGAACCCTCCTCTTCTACGAGCTCTGTGTGTAAATCTGAACTTGGCTTAATCTTAACGGGGACAGATTACACTCAGCAGGTGAGTCTGGTAACGGGGACAGGCTGCTAGCGTTGGCAAGGCGCCCCAACAGCAATAACTCTAATGGAGCACTTTCAGAGCTCCTGGGAGGGGAAATCAAATGATGTCAACCATGGCATAATCCAGACCTGGCCCCGTGTAAAGTACAATTATAATAAAAGAGAGAAGGGCTGGAATGGTGGGGGGTTCGGGCTTATCATGACTGCTCTGATCTGACATCTGTGACGTCTGATGTACATGGCTGGAGACATCACTGGAGCTCTGACAGTCTGGAATATATTTGACCATCAGCGTTTCGGGGGTTGACTGCCTTTTAGAGTTTTAATTTGAGCAACCCCGTCTCCTGGCGCAAACGTCTCCCCGCGACGTAGTTCACAATGCAGGGACGTAATCTGAAGACGAAGGAAAGAGTTCTAGACCTTTCTTGCCCCGCCGCAAACCAGATCACGCCTGACCTTTACGCCGATTCCAAAACGAAATGCTGCAAATATTTAGGTTCCCCTTTAACATACTGTGGGCGCTCGTTGCCGTAAAGCCGAGCGAGCAGATTCCACACTGAGGAGATATCTTCAATCAAATGAAGCGCTGTGTAAACAAAGCCGGCAGCGGGTGACAGCGTTTCAACAAGGAGCTCCGTTCACCAATTTACGGAAACCCCGGGCCCCTAAAACAAAGATATTGTTATCTGTCTGCCTGTTCCACTCCCATGTCTGATGTCTTGCTCTCACACGCAGCTCCCTCAGGTTTGTTTCTCTGACGGATCGCAAAGCCGCAACCTCGCGTCGCTGCAGTCAGGAGCGCTGCAACCGCAAGCGCTGTGACGCAACGAATCGCCTCGCCCGCCACGAGGTCTCGGCTTGTTAACGTTGGCGTAGGTCGCGTCTTATTTTGGCGGAGGAGCGTTGATGATGGTGGTGTTTTAAAAAAGCGCTCGGGTCGTGTTTCAGTCCCGGTTGAGGGACAAAAACTTGTATTTTTAAGGGGGAAAATAGCTGTACATGGTTAGATTTTTAACGGCTCAGTGTGCAAAAACACCCCACAAGTTTCCACAAGTATGTAATTACAAGGATGAGAAAGGAAAAGATCAAGATCAAAGTTATGGTTAGGTGCATAATTAGCTCTCGAAATCCGACAAAATTCTGGTTGCACTCGGCCGGAAAGTGACAGCCAGGAATCGTCCGATGAGCCGTCACCCACATGACATTAGCACCCTCTTACACCGAAGAGGAGCGAAGTGGGAGCTGCCTATTGAAGCACCGCAGGGTGCCGTCAGGGACACAGGCCTCCAAACCTGTGTGTGTGTGTGTGCGTGATCTCTCCCCCTCGCTCGGACCGTTCAGCCAGTGACTGATGACGTCCCCCCCCCCTTCCAGCACCAGGCGAAATCGCGGCACAAAGAGCCACTCCGGGTGAAACAAAGACCCTCTAATTGTGCCTCTGAGCAGGCCGCTTGGTCGGTCAGCTGGTGGCTGGCGGGTCCCTCGGGGTTCCCGGCAGACTCCGCAGATTGGCCGAGGCCGGGGCCCCGCTGCACCGGGAGGAAATTAGGAGGCTTTGTGTCTCCCAGTGTGAGCTCAACTTATATCGAACCTCCGATTCTCATCCACAAATGCGATCTCATATCCTTCATCAAAACTACTTTCAAATCGTATTTTTGAAATGACACAAAGGGACACGCGCAATCTTTCTGATGGTGCATGTCAGGGAATCCCTGCAGAAAAAAAGTAGCTGTAAAATGTGTGTACAAAGTCAATGGAAAGACAATAAAAGACAATAGAGTTGTAAATGCTGCGAACACCTGCTGTGTTCGTATACATACTGTATAGTAAAGGCTCTCATGGGACATGTATGATCGACTGTATGCCTTCAAGACCCTTTGGAATGAGAAAGACGGCGCTCTATCTGGGATAATTGGATAATTGTTGATTTTGGCAAATAAAGCTGGTGGGAAAGCGCACCGAGGGCATAAATGGAAAACATCTAGAATAACAATTATAAGAAAAAAAAATAATCATATTAGCACTTTGTCACATGCTGATTAAATAAACAAATTCAACAAAAGTCTGTGCAGCCAAAGCTACAACAAACATCTTCTTCCTGCTCCGCTGCTGTCCAAAAACTATTAAAAACACATCAGCTAAACCACATTGCACGCGGCGACTTCATTACCGTGAACACACACACACACACACACTGTGGTTTATTTTGACTCGGTGCCACACACACACACACACACACACACACCGTCCTGCTGCTGCAAATACTCACCAGAGCCCCAAATGTGGATTAATCCGCAGCTGAAAATAGTCCCCCAACAAATGCTGAATTTACTCATCTTTGAGAAACTAATATGTTAAAAACTAACCTCATTAAAATCATGTAGAATGACTATTGTGTTATATTAGTGGTTGTTTACCTCATCATATCAATCACTTTTTTATTTACCGGGACACGTGTACCAACTGTTTTGGACATATATGTTTTAAACATGACGAAGCAGACCGACTAAGAAAAGACAAATAGACGAAACAAAGCAGTGCAGCGACAGCAATTGTGTGCCACGCACCGTGATTGACTACAACATGTACGGTGGCAAAAGGTGGCGCTCAAAATAGTGAGTCACGGCCGGTGGGACGCTGGTGGTCTGTTGTTGTGGATGCGAACAGGGCCGGCCAGTTGGTCCTATTGTTAGCCATTGTTAAGAGGGTCTATAGAGGACTAACCCTGCCCCTCTGGCTGAGGTCAACGAGGTTTGGCGACGGCGTAACGGATACTAAACTCTTTAAAGAGGTGAAGGCGAGAGCGTCCTGCGACGTTTTCACAGCTGATAAACTTTAAAAGAGAGGAGACGTGATGGAAACATAACGGCCAAAATGGATTTGTCATACCAAGAATCCGAAACAAAAGGCTGCAGTTTATAGCCAGCGTCTGCTGTGGTCCTTTCCTACAACGGAAAACCCAACTCCATCCACACCCGCTGCTGTGACAGTGTCCCCACAGCAAAACATGTTTTGCTCAAAAAAAAACCGGGGCGGCTATTTGCGGCGTCTCCCATGTAGCGGCATGTCGCGAGGAGAGCGTTTGTTGTTGCTGTGAAAAGACAGCCTGCTCTCGGAGATGTGTGTGTGTGTGTGTGTGTGTGTGTGTGTGTGTGTGTGTGTGTGTGTGTGTGTGTGTGTGTGTGTGTGTGTGTGTGTGTGTGTGTGTGTGTGTGTGTGTGTGTGTGTGTGTGTGTGAGAAAAGGCCGGCTGCTGGGGCGAAGCAGCGACAGACAAAAGACCGAGAGGCAGTCTGCTCCCGCTGAGCCCTGTGCTGCCGTGCTCCAAACACGCCACTAGACCGTGCTCTTCTGCAGATTATACACTACTCACTCGCTCATAGTCTGCACTTCTGTTTCACACACACACACACACACACACACACACATTCCCATGCCTTGCACAGACCCCTCTGTAGTGTTCAGCTTAGAGCTTGAGGGCCTACAGGCATAAAGCAACCGCTTGTGAACCTCATTGGATTCCCTGCATGGAAAAAAGTGACGCAAGCGCAATTTATATTACGCTTTGTCGTGCTTTACTGAAGCATGGACGCTAACTGAAATACTTTTGAGATATCTCCAAACAATACTGTTGCGGTAAATGCAGAGCAGTGGTGCTTTTTGGCCCATTGATTTCATTTGTCAGTGGGGATGAGAGGTGGGTGCCGGGGTCCGCCGCTGAAAGGCCAAAGGGGGCGAGTCGAGTGTCCGACCCAACAAGATGGATGGAGCGAGGGCTTTCATCTACTCCGTTCTCATCAAAATCCATCCCCGTCCTTTGTCTCCACTAGAACCGGACGTTTTGTTGAAGATCAGGAAAACAATGAGAGCGGCATGGAAAAGAGTTGCGCAGCAAAAAGGCTCTGAAGCTCTGTTTTATGTGCCTCTTTAGCAGGGTGATAAATGTAAATGGCGGTCCGCGGAGAGATGGCGGCCTCCGTGCTAGACTGCACCGCCAATTGAAATCTGCTGATGAGGACGGCCGGAGCGCCAACTGCTCCTCAGACAACGGGACGCAGCCGCCGATCCGTCGCCATTTGTTATCGGCACTCGTGCACACATGCCCGGCCTGCTGGTCCCGGGCCCCCCCGGGACTGCAGTCGTGTCCGTGAATACGTGAGCCGTGCGTTAAAAGTTTGCACATTTACAGTGTGCGCTGGTGCTTGCGAGTTAAAAATATATATATATATATATATATAGATAGAGTAATAAATAAATGTGTGCGGATCCCATTGGGTGCTGACTGAATGACAATGGAGGAATTCCCAGTGGACCCATTCACTCCCAGCGAGACTTCTCGTCCCATTGGACTCCCCACATTTCTTCTCTTGGAGTCCCCGGTGTCTCCTCCATCACTCTTAAGACAGTAATTATTTCTTCGTTTTCAATTAGCGGCCGTCAGGCCAGCGTGGACACGGAGCCCACAGAGGACGTGGCTATTTCCTGCAAGCTGCAACTTGAAAAGATAGATTACACAGATATGAACCCAGCCAACTGTTCTTGTCTCTCGCTGACAGAGCGACTGATAAGCGCGACGGGACCGGTATGGATCTGTGTGCAGAAAGCTGGATGGAAAATGTGGACATTTGGGGAAATATGCTTTGTTTCCTTGCCGAGTATACGAATATGTGTATGATTATGAGAATGTGGCAATGTCAAGACTACAGGAAGTCACTGCGTCCGCCAAAAAATTATAGTCTGGCACATAACACTTCATTCAGCTATTTCCCCTGTTCTGCCTTCTTTATGCTAAGCTAAGCTAATCACCCGCTGAGAAATATCAATCTTCGCATCCAACTCTTGGCTAGAGAGCAAATTTTTGTATCCCCAAATGTAAAATAATTCCCTTTTGAAATAATAATCTGCCATTTTGGAGAGAGCCAGGCGTGCTGCTTCCCCCTGCTTCCAGTCTCTATGCTAAGCTAAGCTAATCATCTCCCAGCTCGCTCCGTAACAAATGTGCAAACGTGAGAGTAGTATCGATCTTCTCATCTAAGTCTTGACAAACAGTTTAACTTTCATGTTATTTATTTGAATGAATTAAATCATTGATATTAAACGAATACAGGTGTTTTTGTAGTTCTTAATTATTGAAGATGAAGAGGCAACACTTCACTGACAGTTCTCCTATTTATAGACAGAAACACATGACCCTGGGTTGAGATGTTTAAAGCTTGAGTCAGCAATAGTTGCAGCTGCAGTTCATGCAGCAGAAACCACACTTTAAACGCCCTGCTACGTGGGCCGCAGTGGGAATCTCAATCAATTGGTTTGGTTGACACAATGTTGTGCAACGCTGCAGATTGAAGCTTTAAATTGTTGCAGTCTTTTTATATATGAGGGGTTTCCGGTTGGAGGCACCTTTTTATTTGCGTTGCAGACGTGGCCGATTCTCTTTTTTTAAAACACCAGCTTCCCTCTTGAGAATCCTTTTTTTTTTTTAAACGGAGCAAACAATTTCCACATTTGCACATTAAAATAATTTCCAAGCTAAACGCTGAGCACATGTAAGGAGCGGTTCAGTAACACGTGAACAGAGACAGAGACCGACGGAGAAGTGAATCACAGGAGGCTCGACCTACTGGGGGGGGGGGGGATTGAATCCCTTGTTGGAAGCTCCTCTTTCCTCTGTTAACAACTTCTGTCAAGGTTGGACCAACAATGCACTTAACCCCCAGCCGGCTCCAGTGGAGCTGCAGCAGCAGAGGACTGCGCTCCGCGTGGATTCTGGAGAGGCATGTTGTGGAAATGGAGCATGAGTCGGCGTTCCTTGGATTATTAAAGTCAAAGAAAAAGCCCATTTTCTAATGTTTGAACGAAGGATACACACTTTGATTTTGCGTCTAAATGACTAAATAAAAGCCTTGCGTTCTCCGTCTCAGGTGTCTGAGTTGTGAAACTTTGACGCACGATGGAGCATAACTCGGAGACATCCCGCTGTGGATAAACCTGTCTCTGTGCTCTTGCGGGACATGCATTATATTTAATTAGCTCTTCCTTAAGCGCGTCTGTAAAGAAAACAATTATTCTTAATTAAAACCGCTGCGAAGCCGTCGCGTGGTTCCAGAAGTAATAAAGCGCCGGCACACATACTGATAAATAATATCCAGTCGTTTACATTTACCACGGGGACAACTGTACACAAGCGCTCCACGTTCATCCTAATTGCCGTTGCTTATCGCAGCATGAATAATTGATACACTTTAATCAAATAACACGGGGGTCAAAGCTGCGTTTTAGCTTCACGTATATTAATTGTTGCTAAGAATATTAGCTTGAACGCAGCTCCTGTAGAGGAGGCGCAGCGTGTGACGAATGAGGAGGTTGAATATTGTGTATGTGTGGGAGCCGCTGAGGCGAGGCAGTAGCCTAAAGATGTGCTGAAGACGAGAGACACACACACACACACACACACACACACACACACACACACACACACACACACACACACACACACACACACACACACACACACACACACACACACACACACACACACACACACACACACACACACACACACACACACACGAATTTGGTTTAATATGTAGCTTCTCCACATGGGAAGTGAAGCAGAACCCTCGCTGTTCTGCCACCAGAAGGCTCGGAGAATACTCTCTGTGTGTGTGTGTGTGTGCGTGTGTGTGTGCACGCCAAGAGTTGACTCTATTATTCAGTCTCTTCATATTCTTCAAATTGCTCCGGGGAGGGTAAAATACACAAAGGGCCCTGCGAGAGCTCGTGTTATGATTATTATTATTGTTGTTATTAACCATTAGAGGAGGAAGGAGGCGACATGGAATATAATCAAACACATTATAACTGTATTTCACTGAGAGACTCACTCTCAGGTAGTCTTGAATACCAATTCTGATGAATGGTTGGTGCTCTGCTCCTCCACGATGACTTTCATGCTACTTTTAGATGATCATGTTTGTTTGGGTTCCGCCATCTTCATACCTAAACTAGGGATGTCTCAACACCAGAAGTAGAAGATATTAGTACCGGTGGAATTCTGCCTCTGTTGCTCTGCCTCAAGGTATTTTTTTTGCCAAAAACTACATTTCCCTAGATTACATCGTGATAACGTTATAATTGATCTTCTCCCAGTAGTCGTTTTTTACCGAGGAGAGCTTGAACGCATCACAGTGTGACTCAATGCAACCTCCGTAATGTTTGCTTTAGCCAAGCAGGACTTTGCCGCCATGGCTGCTAACCGCTAACGCTAACTAGCTCTCCTCCTGCCGATTTCAACTCTTCAACTTTCCACTATGCAGCATTATCAGGGAAATTGTCTATTGTCCCTGATCCCTGATAACTGCGGTACTAACCCACCAGTGATCAAAGCATGGCAGCGAATCAGTGCCATTTAACGTACTTGAGTTAAATGATCTTTATGGGCAAGGCTGTCATTTCAAACACAATGTGTTCTTCTTCTCCTCCAATCTAACCTCCAATCTAACCTCCAATCTTTGGCCACATTGTCAAACTCAAAGGTGTAGTTTAAACTTCCACCACTTCAACATGTGGGTGTCTTTTCAAAGAGCTTAATTAAACTAATTATCCAACCAGAGCTTTGTTAGATAGGAGTGATTCAGGTTCTAGTCCTTCTGATGGCGTATTATCAAACGCCCATACATTTTCTCAGTCATTTGGAATTAATTGGAAATAATACGCACGGTGCACTGGGCACATAGTGCGGCCCTCTAATCTATGGCCTTTGTAAATGGTTGAGATAAAGCTAACCTTTCCCCCCTCGTACAGGTTCAAGTTAATTAAATCTCCCTTTAATTGTATTAGAATACAAAAACGCACGTTACCTCGGTTAATACGTCTCGTCGGGCCCGAGCATAAAAAAAGCTAATAGAGGGATTGAATCGAGAAAGGGGGGGGGGGGGGGGGGGGGGGGGAGAAGGGAAGTAGTCGTTTTCTCTCCCCTTCTTCATTTTCTGAGAAAAGTGAAGTGTCAGCGAATTCGGGGTGGCGAGGGCAAAATTAATTATTTCAGCTTGATAAAGCTTTTCATCTCCCTGAATCCTTGCGCTGAAAAAGCCAATTAACGATGTCAAACACGCTCTCCTTCTCCGGGGGGGGGGGGGGGGGGGCAGCCTCGGTGCTGATGAGTGTGTTTACCGTGGTGGGACAGTGTGTGTGTGTGTGTGTGTGTGTGTGTGAGAGCTGTACCTCCGCGCCCACCGCAGGACCGTCCCTCCTAATCAGGGCCCACCTGTCAGGGCCCTGCCTCATTATCTACGTACAGAGAGGCCATCTTTGTCAGGGGCGGCGTCTTCAGCCAGCCGGCAGCCTTCTACCCGCCACTGGGGATGTATGCCACTGTCGTCGCCGAGATAATTCACTTAATTACGGGGGAGGGGGGGGGGGCCCGAAGCAGGAATAGGTCAACGCAAAACTGACGTGGAGCTCGGCGCGCATACAGCTCACGCCGGGCTTCAAACGTGTGCCGGCCCCGAGACGAGAGCAGACAAAGGTTAGCTTGTTAATTAACTCGACCGGGAGGGTTCTCTTCTCTGTCGGAACTGTGCGAGGTCAGAGGTCATTCGGTATCATGCTCCACATTAACACACTTAAACGCGTGATTAAACTTCTTCTTTTGCACGTGTACCTCCTGAGGAAATGAAGCGCGACTCATCAGCATTAGTCAGCGTTGTTTTGCGGTGGCACACTTGTATTTACTTTTTGCATTTCAGCGGATCGTCTCGCAGATTGCAACTCTGCAGCTAATAAATTGATAGCAAACACAAAAAGCCGCATCAGCAACTCTCCGCAGCCAGTTCTCATCTTGGAGTGTTTTCCCCTCACTGGCTTACTTTACTTTTTGAATACGTTCACCTTCCTATCACAGATACATCTTTCATTTCTCTAGTTATATATTGCTGCTAATCTTCATCTTTTGTTCATAAATCACAGCGTCTATCTTTCGGTTAAGTTTCTGTCTTGATAAGTGACTTCGTACGTACGAACATTAACATACAGAAATAAAACGTGTTCCCACGTCACCGTGTTGAGCTTTCGCTCATGTTTATCTACTTATTAATGACGTGCGTGTCCACTGTGATCCACCGTGTGCTCAGACAGATCATCAGCGGGGTCGGATCACTGCAACATGTGACCCACGTAGTAAACGGTGTGTGTGTGTGTGTGTGTGAGTGTGTGTGTGTGTGTGTGTGTGTGTGTGTGTGTGTGTGTGTGTGTGTGTGTGTGTGTGTGTGTGTGTGTGTGTGTGTGTGTGTGTGTGTGTGTGTGTGTGTGTGGATAAATATGTGTGCGCTGTTGGACAGGGTGAGAGTGAAATATGAACTTGGACGGGGGAGATGAGGGTGCTGGCGCTGATCGCTGACAGCGCGATCAAGATGTACTCGACTGCTCTGTGTGTGTGTGTGTGTGTGTGTGTGTGTAGGCGTTTCGGATGTGTGTGTTGGCGTCTAAATATCTACTGCATCCCCCCCACCCCCCCGTTGCTCGCCACGACCCCCCAAAACTTCATCCGCTCTGAAAGATGATGGTGATTTAAAGTCACGTCCCGCTAATGCAACACACACACACACACACACGTACAAAAAGACACACTTATGGGAACCATGTGGGACAGACTGTCTCTGACATTACAACCATCATCTCACTCACTCTGCTATCCATGTCTCCCTTGTTAAACCTTCATTTGGAGAGGTTGTGTGTGTGTGTGTGTGTGTGTGTGTGTGTGTGTGTGTGTATTGATAAAACTCGTTTTTATGGGGATGAAGTTCTCCGTCTTTTGAGACCGATTAAGTCATCAGTCAACTGCACAGAGTTTTGCGCTGCACATGTGTGGGCATGTGTCTGTTTGCATTTGAGACATGCAAGTTATGTTTCTGCCCGAGACGCTACATCACAATAACTGCTTTCTGTCTCGAATCCCGAAAAAACAGAAAGCGGAACCAGACGCATCGGTTGAGAAGCCTCCTTGAGGTGCGGTTGAGGAAGTTGGGAGCGGCATTGAAAAGCCTGGTAGGTAAGCACCTCATTAACTAGCATTAGCACTTCTATGCTACGCTAGCTACTAATCACATCTAGTCACAGTGGATGAATACCCACCCGGCTTTACTTTAGTTTCTTATTCTTAGCTTAGCGTGTTAGCTCAATGATAACCAGTGGTTTAGCATTTAGCATGATCCTATAATGAGGCCGCTGTTTAGCGTCTGTCGTTTTACTTCAAATGGATGTCGCTCCAAATAGTTCACGACCTTTTTTTCCTCCCACACCGTGTGAGACGAGATTGGAACCGATGTAATGCACTCGTCTACAGGCTGTCCTCCATTACCCAGGATGCTCTCCCTCATCTATCTTTAATTTAACTGTGCCGGGGTTTACTACCGGCTGCAATCGAGTCACTTTATGTTATTATGCTGACATGTCTGAGTGTCACGGTTTAGAGTGGCTGCTGACATTTGACGGTTTGCAGTGCACCGTCTCCGTTAGTGTGTGTGTGTGTGTGTGTGTGTGTGTGTGTGTGCATCTCTGCGCCTGCATATGCCATCAGTCAACATCAACGTTGGCCCATCGAGGTACGTCTGCCTGCAAACCAAAATATCCACCCTATCAAAGTCTTTTAATTTAAGCTAATACCATCAGAATTTGAAGCGTGAGGAGTTCTGCGACCCCCCCGAGTCCCTCGGCGGCAATATTTCACATGAGCTGTCTGAAAGCCGCTCCGCCAAGCCCTGCAAATTAATTTAGAGAATGATGAGGTGACATATTCTACAGCAGGGCTTCATAGTCTTACAGTAGCGTTTCTTTAAGTGGAACATAAAAACACATTCAATGGTAATGAGTTCTTTAAAAACTCACTAGGTACTTGTACTTTACTCGAGTATTTCCATTTGAATGGGGAAGTATTATCAGCTAAATGCCCTTAAAGGAGCGGTGTGTAGGATATAGCGGCATCCAGCGGTGCCGTACCCCTCCCTCTTTAATACGCTTTGGAGAACTACGGTGGCCTTCAGGTAACGTGGAAAGGCCAAAGGCTCTCTCTAGAACTAGTAGAACTCTAGTGTTTGGTTTGTCCGCTCTGGGCTGCCGTCGGAACACGGCGGACTCCGTGAAGAGTCCCTATGACTCCCTATGAGGATATGAAGGGCTCATTCTAAGCCAGCGAAAACACAGTGATTCTTGATTATACACCAATAAAAACATAGTTATGAATATTATATCCCATTTCTGCCAATACATCCCTCTCAGTCCTCCACACTGGCCCAAGCCCATGTGTCTGAGATTACAGCTAAGTCCTCTCACTTTCTGTCATTGTACAGTCAAATGCACTTTAACGAGGAAGTGTACCTGTGGTTTTGGAGCGAGTCGCTGAGAGTTCATCCATGCACTTTTATCTTTGGACTCCCCGTGTCATCACACCTCATAAAGTACCCGTACGCACCCCGACTGCCAATGCTTTCTCTTGCAAAGAGTCATTGAGGGTAAAATAAAAAGCGTTTTGTTGACACACTCCAAATAAATCTCGGGCCCTGGAGCCGCTCCAGCGTTGATGGACGTCGCTCTCTCCGCTCCTTGTTGCGTCTTTTCTTTCCTCCTGGTTTCAATCCAGTGTTTGTTCTCTTGGGGTGACGGGGGGGGGGGCGGGGGGGGGGGGTGACAAAATGAATTACGTTCACCACGAGAACGGATCGTCCAAGTGATTGGCGTTCATGTAGCGTTGGTGTTTGGGTAATAGTCTTCCCAAGTTTAGGATGAGGGCCATTTTGTAATAAAGTTAAGTAAATCAGTTCTTCCTCCATTATGCCCCCCCGTCCCCCCCGTCTCTCATTCGCTGTCTCTTTTCATCACCTCCTTTTTTTCCCTCGTATTTGACACAATGTGTTTAAACAGGCTGTCTTATTCCAGCCTTTCTCTTTTTCATCCCCTCCTCCTCTACAGCATCTTTTCTTCTCTTCCAAATTCCTCCATGAATGTCCGGAGGCATTTTTATTTCTTACTTTTTCTTACGAATGACAGATGTCTCTTCTCCCCCGACAGACTTCACCATTTGTATCCTCACTTGAACCTGAGATCCACGGTTGCTTTTTCCAAACTGAATAATGAACACGGTCGTGGGGGTTTGGGGTTGGGGGAGGCGGTAACCTCAGTAGTGTCACAACTGCCAATTTGCGACCAGTTTGAGATGTTGACATCTGCATTCTTCCACGTTCGCTACAGCTCTTGGCGCTGTGACCAGCTTTAGATTGCTTTATTTATCTCGATGCTCCTGCGGTTAAAAAGGATGCTTGTGTGTGTGAATATATATATATATATATATATATATATATATATATATGTGTATGTGTTTGTGTGTGTGTGTGGACAAGACACAGAAGAATGTCCCAGATATCATCCTGTACAAATCTTCCTTTCAGAGCGAGGAGATGGAAGGTCGAAACGATGTCGCGGCAAAGCTTTTTATTTGAAATTTACAAAAACAGAGCATTTATATTTCCCAAACTCAGGTTCTGTTACAGGCACTGATGTTGATATGCAGTCACTTTATTAATATGTTTTTGTTGGCACGTTTTGTTTAAGTATCCGCCTTTAAAACGTATTTTGTGGGAGAATGTATATGCTCGTGCGTCAGCATTACGTCCCTCCAAGACGAGACATCAAATGGATCCACTTTCACAGCTTCATAGGAAACGTCTCGTGTGATTTGGGGGCGTGAGCCTCAACCAGAGTCAGAAGCCGCACCGCAGCACGACCTGCGCACGGCGGCGCCTTTTCATGCTCTCCAAAAAAAAAAATGCCGTCATCAGCATTGCTCAAAAAGTTCACCGACTGCTCTCAAATTTCCAGAAGTGTCCCCTTTCAGATTCCTGTCCGTCTCCATGGGGGGGGGACCGCTGTCCTCCTCCAGCTACTGTCTGGTTCCCATGAGCTGTGAAACAGGATCCAGGTCCCACTGATGATGTAACGAGGCTTTATAGATACATGACGTCTTCTGTTCCGATGATATGAGGTCATCTGAATTATGACATTTCATTTAATCTTTTCTTTTTTCTTCTTTCTTTTTTTATCTCACATTCTTGCGCAAACTTTTTGTCTTTTGCAAACTTTTTTAATTGTTGCGAAACTTGTGATATTATGAAAAAGCAACATAATGTATTTCGGAACGAGGCAGATTTTTACGAGCGTTCGCAACACGAATAAAGGTGTCAACCAATCACGTTGTGCGGAACGAGCATTCAACGTTCAGCACGTCCCCCGCAGTGTGACCTGGGGTCATGAGTTGCGCCTTATGAGGATTATCAAACAACAGGGAGCCTTCTTTTCAACCATGACCACTCCTTCTGTCCTTACCTTTCACAATAAAAGCCCTAGACATACACACTGGGTCATGGTTTACCAGAGGCAACTCACACTTAGACTTCCAGACGCCTGCGCCAGCCTCCTCGCTGGGCTCGTGGGTGAACTGGTGCAGCTGGCAATCTAACAGCTAACACGCTAACTCTACTCGGCCACAGAAGCTCTCCAAAGCCAGCCAGGTTTTAGGTAAATGTCCTAGAATCCTCATTTCTCTCTGTGCCGTTACGCTCCGGTTTCAACGCGTTGCTCGAGGACTCCTCGGCGGGGTTCAAGCTCGCAGACAGTAAATGGGACTTGAACCCACATTCTCCAGTTGAATGTCGGTTCCTTTAATTAACCACAGAGCCATCCGGCCGTCTCTCTCCCCTCTCTATTTTTGGGATGGTCTGCCAGTAACCCGCGGCAGTGATTGCAGGCTGCCGCATTCGATGACCCGAGGAATGTAAAGCGATGCGTATCTTAATATCACAACCAGATTTTGTGGGTGGGGGGGGGACTTGCATTCAATACACATCTTGTCTTTCGCCATTTGTCCGCGTGCCACTCATTCACCTCGGTCGGTCTCTGCGTATCTTTAAGTATGAGAGTGATTACAAGGAGCTGACAATCAGGTCCAGGCCTGGATCTCCGAGTCCTGTATCTCCTCAGAACAGTGCATCTCTGCCGCGTCAACTCCGATTACCCGGATCTCCTTTCATTTGTCCACCGCGCGCACACACGGACACACACATTCCAGGCGCTTCCAAATGAGAGGGACAGTAGTGACGCTGCAGGCCGCAGGACACCCAGCACTGCAGAATGAGCTCTCTGCAGTGCATCGCACTGCATCCGTCTGTCCGCAATTCTTGTTTGAACACGCTCCGAGCACCAAATGGACGGGGGTTTACCGCATTTGGGACATGTGCAAATAGTGACAGATGATGTGTTAATAGCAAACAATAATATTCAAATGTTCAGCTGGAGTCAAAGTGCTGCTTTGCTGTAGATTTACTCGATCAGCTATTGTTCTCACTCCCTTCTGTCGCTCCACGTGTTTGTTTTCCGTCTGGCTTTACCGAACAGGGCGGCCATGTTGGAATCTTCAACCCACTTCCTGTCATGTTCCGGTCCAAGACGTTCGAGTCTTTAGCTCGGGTTTACCCGCAAACGTTCCGAGTCGTTTCATCATTCCTCGAGCTTCCATCCTCCTGACTCCCGTTTTTCTTCTCTTTTTAAATATCTGCTGTAAGTTTGCTCCGGGAGCAACAGGTTGGATGTAAAAATAAAATAAAGAAGAAGCAGATACAAGCCAGGAATGTCATCCAGCCAGCCAAGTCGTGGAGGCCAGGGCAGGCCAAGTGCACAAGGGCCACGAGTCTTTGAAGCCGGCCCCGACATGTTGGGAGCCCGGACGCTCCCCTGGCACAGCGCGGTGAAACCCGATCGCGTTCCATTATTTTGATGGGAAAATCAGACAAAACGGTTCACTTGAGGTTTACTGTAGCGCTGCTAACCTCTTGTCAAAGCACAGGGATCTCCACTGCAGCGCACGGACAGTCACACACACACACACACACACACACACACTACTGAATAGCACAAGTTCACTTTAGATTAAGCAACAAAGAACGCATTCATCGTTTTAGGGGCCAGCCAGTAGTTTGATGTGTTCCGGTCTGTTTTGTTTTATTGTGCTGTTTCCTACATCGCACACACACACACACACACACACACATACAGTTGGACTTTAATCACAAACTTGTGCACTTGAAGGTTGGCGTGCTTTACGGACATGTCCTTATACTCACTATATTAATTCTCTTGATCTCTAGCTGCAGTTTTGTCTCTCATAGAGAAAACCTTTGATTTTATGCTGTTTTTGTTCCATGAGTCAGCAAATGAGTTGCATTGTGGGTAATATAAGCACCAGGTTTTGACTGTCCATCGTGAGTCAGAACTCTTTTAACTTTACTCAACTTCTGTTACCAAAAACACAGTCTGTCAATTTACACCTTTTACATGCATGTTGCTGTAATTAGTCTTAAATAAAATAAATAAAATAGATCAAATAAATAAAATAAGGTAAAATAAATAAATAAGATAAATATACACACAGCAATAATAAAACCAAAATAAATAAATATACAAGCAAATAAAAATACATTTTTAATTCAATATTTTTTTCCTACATTATACAACAATGCACATTGCATTGAAGCAATTTGATGTACAACCAATTATATCAAAGGAGTCACTGCAGCAGCATTGTCAGTAACAGAATGATTATTGCAGTGTGCCGCAGCCTCACACTGAACCTCTGAAATGTGTGTTCTGAGGAGGCAGCGGAGCTGAAAGGACCTGTGACTGACAGGATACAAGGCCCTGTTAGATGTTATATTCAAAGCGCCTTGTCCAATCAAAGCGTCACTCACAGTGCGAGGGGAGGGGTCAGAGAGGGACGCCATGTCATTTCTTTCCCCCGCTCGTTGATTGACAGGTAACAAGCTCCTATTAGCTTCTCTGTCACTCACACCGCTGCTGTTTGTTGGTCGTATTTTGTCGTCTTGTCTGCCGCCGCTCCACGGCGCATGGACGTCGGGCTGTTCTTTATTTCATGCTCCACGACCGGAAAAAAAGATTTGTGCGACTGTTTCTTGTATTGTGTGAAAGGGGAAAACAGCTGTTAAAGCCCACTTGAATGGCTTCCTTTAGGATGTAATGAGATGCTGAGAGTGCAGCTAATCTCCATTCTTGTGCCTAAGTCGGCTGTTTAACCGGGGACATGAATATATGGAGGGTAAATGGCTTCTCCCTCTGCCCTGGAAGCAATCTGTTCACTTCAAAGGTTAGGGGGGGGGTGAAGCGTTTAACTTTCCTCCTCCCTCCCTCCCTTCCCAGCTAAAGCCCTGTCTTCATCTTATTTTCTCTTTCTGTCTCTTTGCTCCTCTCCTTTGGGCCTCTCTCAGGGCTTAACCTCTGCTACCCCCCCTCCCTTTATTCTGTTTGTCATTTTCTTTCTCCAGTGAAAAATCTTGAAATATAGACGAGCGGAATTAAATCTTTATGATTTTCCACGCATTGACTTATTCATTGAGGCAAAATAACACGTCAAAACGGATGCTTGAACGTTGCTTTTCCTCTACATGTGTTTCTCTCTGCTCCTCCACACCTCCCTCTGCCCACTTGTCCTTCTCATCCTCTTGCGTCCCCCCCTCGATCCGTCTTTTCCAGCCTCCTTTGTGTTTATGCGATTTACAGAAACAGCGGCGGCGGCGGTCGCAAATCCCGGCAATCCAGGTGAAGCATGCGGAGGCTTTACCAGCTGAAGCTTAGAAGAAGAAAGAAGGAAGGAGAGGAGGGAGGGAGCCTTTCTCCTCTAACATGAAGGCAAAGTGGTTGGATCAGGAAGCATCGCTCGGACAAAAAAAGGGATAATCCGTGAAATCTGTCCCGGGTCAAGGGTCAACTTCCAGCCAGCCGTGTGTGTGTGTGTGTGTGTGTGTGTGTGTGTGTGTGTGTGTGTGTGTGTGTGTGTGTGTGTGTGTGTGTGTGTGGAGATTAATTTAAGGAGGCCGTGGAGGAAATGAGGGGAGAGTTAAAGGGGGTGTTTATCCTCTTTAAACTCACTCCACTGCCAACACACCGGGGAGGGGTGGGGGTCTGACTCTCCAGCACACACACACACACACACACACATACGCACACACACACAATGCATATGCAAATCATTGTGAGTTTTAATTAAGTTTTACCCGGTTTGCGCCCAAAACAGAAAACACATACAGCGATTGTCCCTCTTTGCACCCAGCTGCTCGGTGTCATTCCAGTGTGTGTGTGTGTGTGTGTGTGTGTGTGTTGTGTTTTCTATGCGCGGCTGTACGCACTGTACGCATGTTAATGTCTGATCACTTGATAAAGACCTCGGTGTGCATAAACACATCAGCAGTCGCAAGTGGCAGGAACAAGCGGTTACGTGTTTGCCCTCTGAGACTTGGGTCCAGGAGTCCAGGAGTCCAGGAGTCCGGGGTCCAGGGGTCTAGGGGTTCAGGGGTCTAGGGGTTCAGGGTTATTCTTTGTGACTGTAGAACTGTTTGTGTGTCATGCAGATCTTTAAGAAAACCTATTTAAAAAGGTTTTAATACACTTTTTCACTTAATGGCAACAACGTTTTGAGAATAACTGTCCAAATCGCTGCCTTTTTATTAGGATAAAACATAACAATGATGTGATTAATATGGAGGCCCAAAGTGGTAAAAATGAATTAAATACAGAAGACAATAAAAAATAAATATTCACAGACTGAGGACTAGTCATGTTCAGTCTTAAATCCTGATTTTTGCAGAAAAAGTTTTTTAAAAGTCCAGCGTTTTCTCCTGAACCAATAAAAAACTAAACTTCTTTGCAGTTTTATGAATAATACAGAACAACTCACAGACAGAAGAATGAAAATAAGACTGCAAGTTATACAAATATTACTATGGAGATCCAAGACGATATGAGATAAATAATCCTATGAATATTCAACATATTATATATATATATATTGTATTACGTTACATGAAATTGTGAGATAATATATTTTTTTAAACTCAAACTGAAAACTGCTTTGTCTCACAATTAGATTTCATTATTTATTTAGTTCCAGCAGTTTTCTTTATGTCAAAATATGTGCAAGATGTGTCACTGAAGGCAAAAGGGGGCGGATACAGCTCCGTGATTGGCTGTTCACTCGCTCAGACCAGAGCAGCAGCCATAACTGCCCCGCCCTGTTTGTGGGATTATTACAGTACTTTTCAGCGTCTGTATTTCACAAACATTTAGTCCTTTTTATTTCATTTATTTAACTGCACTTATATATATATTTTTAAATCATGTTATTTGCTGATCGCGTGTCTCTTTTTTATGAAAGCTTGTTCCTTGGTGTGGATCGTCTGCGCCTCATAAACATGGTTCCTTACCGCGAGTATTCCTCACAGTTACATATCAACACGACAGGTTCCACCTCGCAGGAAGAGTTTCTCTCTGGGCCACTGCAGGTGCCTCGGGGCGGGCGGGGGAAGGGTAGAGAAGGTCAAGGGTCAAATGTCAAGGGTTTAAGGGCTGTAAATGCTCCCACTGGGCCTGACACCTGTCACCCATGTGGGAGGTAGGATAAGCTGTCAGCCCGCATGTGTGCGTGAAGATGGACACCAGCAGCACTTCAGTGGGGGGAAGAAAGAAAAACTGAAGGAAGCCATGTGTAGAATGTAAGGGGTTTAAAATCACTCTATACCGTGTCAAGTGTGTGTGTGTGTGTGTGTGTGTGTGTGTGTGTGTGTGTGTGTGTGTGTGTGTGTGTGTGTGTGTGTGTGTGTGTGAGAGAGGCTAAACACCTTGCACGTTGCACCTGTATGCTTCAGTGTGTCCCTCTCTTATTAAACAATGAGAGTACTCGTGGATTCATTGTTTCCTAATTAGGCCACTAATTGATTTAATTACAGCAGTGATGCTCAAAGCCTTGATTCCTATATTGCACATATATCCTAACACAAGGTAATAATATATATTTTAAATAATATTATGATCAAATAATAAATATAATACTGTTTAAATATAATATAATATTCATTATTATTATATCATATTATTTCAAATATATTATTAAAATAAAATAACATATTATTTTTTAAATAATTATATACATAATTTGATAATATATATTATATAATAATATTTTATATATCATCTTCCTGCAGAATGAGTACTTTTACTTTCAGTACCTTGAGTA